>NC_044040.1:23856499-24156499 GCF_901765095.1 Microcaecilia unicolor
TGCCATCTACTCTTCCTGTCAGTTCCTTAGAGATCCCAGGCTCCTCTCCACACCTCCACTGGAAGGCTGTCCCACAAATTCACCAGGTTACTTCTGAGTCTGTCCCCTTTCACCTTCATCCTCTCCCCTCATTCCAGATCTTCTTTTCAATTGAAAAGATTCGCCTCCTGTGCATTTATGCTGCTTAGGTATTTACATGTCTCTATCTTATCTCCCCTCTCCTGCTTTCTTCCAAAGTATGCATATTGACAGTGGTGTGCTGGAGTGGGCTCTCAGTTTTTAAGAATTTTGGGAGCCGGTTGTTAAAGTAGGTCACCCCATGGCTACTTTAACAACTGACTCCCAAAATATGGGCTTGGGCCCCTCCTCAATTCTCTTTTACTTTGCTGGCTGTGATGCTGGCCCCACCAGCCAAGTAAATAGACGCTGCTGCTCCCTGCTCCTTGTTTCTGAGCATCAGGCTGGGACTTTTCATGCAAGCGCAAGAAGGTTCCATCATGCTGCTCGGAGCCGGAAACAAGCAGCAGAGAATGGTGGCAGTCCATTTATTGGCTGGTGGGGCTTGGCAAAGGTATGCCTAGCGTGCCTGCACAAGGGAGGGGATAGAGAGGCATGTATTCCCCCCCCCCTCCAAATTTCAGGGCCGGCTATGCCCGGAGAGAGAGCCCGTTGTAAAAAATTTACCAGCACACCCCTGCATTTTGAGATCTTTAAGTCTGTCCCCATATGCTTTTTTGACAAGGATCACTGACCATTGTAGTAACCACCCTCTGGACCGACTAAATCCTGTTTATATCTTTCTGATGGTGTGGTCTGACACAAATGAAACGGGAGCTAGCAAGGTTTTCCTCGGAGTGTGTGTGTTTTACAGAGTATGTGTGAGAGTGAGTGTGTGATAGAGAGAGTGACTGTGTGAGTGTGTGTGACAGAGAGAGAGTGAATGTGTGAGTGTGTGTGACAGAGAGAGTGAGACTGGTGTGAGAGTGTGTGTGTGTGTGTGTATGAGAATGAGAGTGTGTGCCAGGGGCCCCCTCACTCCAGTTTCAGAGTCCGCCCGCCCCCCTCCAAGTTTCCAGGGTCTCGCCCTCCCTCCCACCCACCCAGTTCCCTGGTCATTGCCCCCCTCTCCCCCTCCCTCCCAGTTTCAGGGTCACCCTCCCTCCCTCCTTCCCTCCCAGTTTCAGGGTTTGTCTGGCCCCCTTCCAAGTTCCAGGGTCCGCCCTCCCTCCCACCCAGTTCCAGGATAGTTGCCCCCCCTTCCCCCCCCCCCCCCCCAGCCACCCTGCTATGTTTAAGTGAAAATTAGGGAGCTGTGTAATGTAAGAAAACGTACCTGCAACGTTGTGAAGCTGACCTCCGTGGCTTCCTTGAACTGAAGGGTTGGTAGGTTTGTCAGATTTGTCAGTGTGTCACCTTCTCTCTCAGTCCCGCCCCTCGCGCCTCTGATAGGTCCGCCGCCCTCGACGTCAAAACGTGATGACGTTGCGGTCATCAAAACGTGATGACGTCTAGGGCGGCAGACCTATCAGAGGCGCGAGGGCGGGGTCGAGAGAGATGGTGACTGATTCATGAATCTGATGAACCTTATGAACCCTTCACTTCAGTGAAGCCACGGAGTCAGCTTCAGAACGTTAGAGGTGCTTTTTATTATAGTACTAGAAAAAAAATGCCTGTTTCTGAAGGGAAGGAAACGGGCGCTAGCAAGGCCATCCCCCACCCTCCCTCGCTGTTCCAGACTCCGCCCTCCCTCCGTTTTCACCCCCTGCACCGTGTTACGGACCCCTGTACCCCCTTCTGCGACCCTGTCGACCCCCCTTCTCAGCGAATACTGCCCCCTGCCACCGTGGAGTACCTGTGCTGACGGGGGACCCCAACCCCCGTCAGCTGAAGTGCTGTGCTGGCCTTCGCGGCATTGCTTCCTCAATGATCTTCTGTTGAAGTTCCTCTGCGTGCGTCTGCTCTGCGTGCATTTGACATCAGATGCACGCAGAGGAACTTGAACAGAAGATCATTGAAGAAGGAACGCTGCAAAGGCCAGCACAGAACTTCGGCTTGACGGGGGTTGGGGTCCCCCGTCAGCAGAGGTACTGGACGGCGGCAGGGGACGGTTTTCGGCGGGAAGGGGGGGTCGACAGGGTCACGGAAGGAGGGTACAGGGGGCCGTAACGAGGGGGGGGTTGAAATCGGAGGGAGGGCGGAGTGTGGAACTCAGTGGGAGGTGCGTGAGGGGACCCGGGGTTTTGATGCTCGTCAGGTGGGGGGGGGGGCGGGGTGGTGTTGTGGGGGGGGGGGGGTTCTGTGTTGCCCCGCTCCCTGCCACTTGCTCCGAAGTGACAGGAAGCAGCGCACTGACAGCTGATTCCCATGCAGGTGGAGGAGTAGGGAAACACGCTTTGTGTTTCCCTACTCCTCCCCTTGCTTTGGAATCAGCTGTCACTGACATCACTGATGTCAGTACGTGCCTGCCTAGCAGACCACCTCTGAGGGAGGCACAGTCCTAGGCACATTAGAACGTTGGAGGTGAGAATTATTATATAGGATAGATGAGGTCTCACCAGAGTCTTATACAGGGGCATCATCACCTCCTTTTTCCTACTGGTGGTTGGGAGGCAGGGCTGGTGGTTGGGAGGCGAGGATAGTGCTAGGGAGACTTATACGGTCTGTGCCAGAGCCGGTGGTTGGGAGGCGGGGCTGGTGGTTGGGATGCGGGGATAGTGCTGGACAGACTTATACAGTCTGTGCCCTGAAGAGCACAGGTACAAATCAAAGTAGGGTGTACACAAAAAGTAGCAAATATGAGTTATCTTGTTGGCCAGACTGGATGGACCGTGCAGGTCTTTTTCTGCCGTCATCTACTTTGTTACTATGTTACTATGTTACTGGCCATTCCTCTCTCTATGCACCCAAACATCCTTGGTAATTTTTTTATAATGGATTATGTGCACTTATATGCCAGTACACAAGCATAAAAGGTGTAAAATCTAAAAGCATAAATAGTTTTGAAAGACACTGAGCTTGAAGTGGGCTCCCCCTGAGGAAGCAGTTGGCAAACACATGGCATGTCGGGGCCCTGAAAGTAGTAGCTTTTCCACTCTTTAAGCTATGTTATGATATTTTATTTAAGTTTTTATGTTTTTTTTTATAAATAAATTTGTATTTAATAAAATATTTTACAAAATACTAATAAAATGTTATGATACACAATTCAAAACAGATGTTTTGATGATGTTCAGCGTTAAAAGTGCAATGATAAATATATTGAGTTTATTTATTTATTTATTGCACTGTAGTCTCTCAACTGATATTGAGCACACATATATATATATCTATTATATATATCTTATATATATATATATATATATATATATATATATATATATATATATATATATATATATATATATATATATTTGTAGATATGTTAATTTGGGTCATTGTTTGGAATTCATGAGGTTTGGATCTGCACCCTTTCCATTTGTGTGATTATGAGTACCTCTTTATTTTTTGTGGAGTTTTGGTATTACTTCATATGGAATTCAAGCAGGAACCAACAGTAAGTAGGACATAGCTGCAGAGGAGAAATTGTGGCAACAGGTGGTGTCATGGCTACCAAAATGGACATTGATGTCCACCTGAATTTATGATTACCCACTGACTAATTCCATATTGTAATTCCTTCCACTGGGCTTTTAACAATTCATTTATTCTACTGTTGAACTAGGACGTCAAAAGGCTAGGCCGTTGGATATTGGGCATTAGGAATCTAAGCAACAAGCAATCAGAGGAGTCCATGTCTTCAGGCCTGGATGACAGCACCTGAAATGCATTTAAATTTTAAAGGCTCCAGGGAAATGCTTCACCAGTTGACACTGAAAACAACAGATACTCCAGGATCCATCTCATTAATGGACCCATTAGCATTGTAGATTCCTTCTGACTAACACCTGCTTTCCTGTACCTGATCGGCTGGGCGGAAGGCCGTGTTCCCCGCGGATTTTGTCAAGGGAAACCGCTCCCCTCCGGCGCCTGGGCACCCGCTCGCTCACAAGCCCCCAGGCCGGTGCCCGAGCCGCCCTCGATGTCGCCACGCCGTATGCCAGCAGCACACGAGTCAAGCGTTCGCGATGTGGATGACAGGGGGACGGGAGAAACGTGCATGCTGGTTGCCCGGAGCCTGAAGAGGTCGTCCGGGCTCCTCCAAAGGGTTTTTTAAACCCCGCTAAGCCCTTCCCCCTTTACCAGCGGGGTGCCCTTGGTTGGCGGGAACATGCCTGCCACGCCTCGCCCGCACCCCGCTGGCACTTATGCGCAGGCCCGTCGGGGCACGGCGCCATGCTACTGGCGGCTCCGTGCACCCCGTTTGGGGCACTGCGCCTTGCTTTTCTGTAGTTGTTCCAGGCATCAAAGTCTGCTGTATGTTCTACCAGTGATTAAACACTTGGCAGAGCCATCAAATCAGCTGAACAGACAAACCCTTCCCACATTTAGGCAGTCTTTTACTAAGGTGCACTAGCGTTTTTTAGTTCACACTAAAAATCAGCTGCACTAAATGCTGAGACACCCATTATATTCCTAAGGGCGTCTCAGTGATCAGTGCTAGCTAGTGCCCTTAGTGAAAGGCCCCCCCCCCCCCTTAGTTTTCTTTTATTCCATTTGCATTCTTCTGAATATGCTATAATTTTCCCTGCAGCATCATGGTTTTCTGTACAAAAGTGAGTGAAGAGTGCATGAAATAATGTCCTTCATTCAGAAACACGTGTGCCTGCATGTATGTAGCAGATGTAGTATGTATGCTGCATACATTTCTTCATCTGTTCGTTCTGTCCTGGCGGATGGTAGTGCAGCCCTACCAGTATACTCCTTCCCTTCACACATAGAACTTATATCCACAAGGATTCCACGCTGCTCTCTGTTTCATGTAGAATATTTATTTTTGTTTGCGGGGGAGAGTCTGATAGGTACTGAGGGGGAGAGGGATCTTGGGTGGGGATAGTATCCGAGGGATCTGAAGGCAACGAAACAGTGTGGACAAGGCGGTGGCTGTAGCGAGAAGGTTGCTAGGCTGTATAGAGAGAGGTGTGATCAGCAGAAGAAAGGAAGTGTTGATGCCCCTGTACAAGTCGTTGGTGAGGCCCCACCTGGAGTATTGTGTTCAGTTTTGGAGGCCGTACCTTGCGAAGGATGTTAAAAAAATGGAAGCGCTGCAAAGAAAAGCTACGAGAATGGTACGGGATTTGCGTTCCAAGACGTATGAGGAGAGACTTGCTGACCTGAACATGTATACCCTGGAGGAAAGGAGGAACAGGGGTGATATGATACAGACGTTCAAATATTGAAAGGTATTAATCTGCAAACAAATCTTTTCCGGAGATGGGAAGAACGAGAGGACATGAAATGAGGCTGAAGGGGGCAGACTCAGGAAAGATGTCAGGAAGTATTTTTTCACGGAGAAGGTGGTGGATGCTTGGAATGCCCTCCCGCGGGAGGTGGTGGAGATGAAAACGGTAACGGAATTCAAACATGCGTGGGATATGCATAAAGGAATCCTGTGCAGAAGGAATGGATCCTCAGAAGCTTAGCCGAAATTGGGTGGCGGAGCAGGTGGGGGGAAGAGGGGTTGGTGGTTGGGAGGCGAGGATAGGGGAGGGCAGACTTATACGGTCTGTGCCAAAGCTGGTGATGGGAGGCGGGACTGGTGGTTGGGAGGCGGGAAGTACTGCTGCGCAGACTTGTACGGTCTGTGCCCTGAATAAGGCAGGTACAAATCAAGGTAAGGTTTACACATATGTTTGTCTTGTTGGGCAGACTGGAAAACTCTTTTTATTGGAAAAAACTAAAAACAAATAACATACAAATCAAAAACAAGCCCCTAGCTATACACGGTCCTCCTATCTATGTACACCCCCTCCCCCTCCTCAATAGTACAGTGGAAACTGTTTATTAGAAAGACCAAAGAAAAAAACCGGACATGCAAACCAACCCCAGGCTCCTAGCTAGACATGGTCTGCCTATCTATGTACACCCCCTCCTCAATAATACAATGGATCAACCCCCCCCCCCGACCCCCCACAACCCCTTCAGACAACTGGCACACAATCCCCTGGGAAGCATGTCCCCTCATGGCGGCTTAAGCCTCACGTGTCTCCACCACCTCGAAGCCACCCCCACCACTTTTTCCACCCTTTCCCACTTCGCCGCTTCCTGCACCGCCCTTACCACATCCCAGCTGACTACCTCCGCCGGCCGGACCTCCTGGTCCAGGGACACCCTGCAGCGCGCCATCCAGAGGCAGTACCGCAATATCACCGAAATCAGAAAGCGTGTTCCCGGATCCCCGCGTCCCTCTCCACCCTCTGGGCCATACACCCCAGTCCGCATAGCTGTAGTTGCGGGAAACTGGGGATCTGCAGCAACGAGGAAACCCGGTCAGAGACCTGGACTGTAAATGGGCACCTCACCAGGAAATGCTCCATCGTCTCTTCAGTTCCAGCACATTCCTCCCGTGGGCACCCTCTATCCCGCACATTGCGATATTTCAAATTTCCTCGGACGTACAGTCTACCGTGAAAGGACAGCCACGCCAGGTCTTTATACTTCACCGGGATGCGGTTCGAAGCAATCAACCGTAACCCCTGCTGCATCCGTGGGGCCGGCGCGTCCCTCAGCGCCAGAGGAGCTGAGACACCTGCGCCCGTACTCTGTCCATCCAGACCCCCCGTTGTCCTGCCTTCACCTCCCCCACCGTCAGCCCCCACACCCTCACCAATTTCACTAGGGTCTTGCAATAACTCACCCCCCCCGGAGCCCCCCTTCGCAGTGCCAATACCCTCCCCCCCCTCCCGCCATAGGTCCCAATATCTCGGCCACCACTGCAGGACACTCCTAGCCCACCCCGGTGGCTCCCGCCCTACCGCCCTCCCCAGATTGAACTGCAGGAACAAAGCGCTGAAAAACAGGACTGGGTTTATCATGCCCACCCCCCCCCCCCTCCCTCCTAGGCAGATAGGTAACATTCCGTTTTACCGGATTCGTCCTGTTGCCCCAGAGCAGCCGGAAGAACACCCCATACAAGGCCGTGTACCGGCTCTCCGGCAGCAGGCAGATGTAACTGACGAACAGAAACAAAGGAACTAAGTGTGCCTTGATGAGCTGTACCCGCTCCCCCCATGGTCATTTTCCACCCCTTCCATCTATCCACCCTCCCCTTCACTTCTTGGAGACACCTATCCCAGTTGTAGAGCCTATAATCCCCCTTCTCGAAGTATATTCCCAAGACCCGTATACGTTCCACAGCTGTAGGAAACCTACCTCCCAACTCAAATTGCAGCCCCTGATCCCCAACCCACAGGCTATTGGACTTTTGAAAATTGACCTGCGACGCTGTTGCCTGCGAGTATTCCTGGATCAGGTTCTGCAATCTACCTCCCTCCCTCTGGTCCGCTACCCACACTGTAACGTCATCTGCATACGCCACGACCCTTAACTGGTTATTGTCCCCCACCTCCACCCCTTCCAGCCCCTCCGCCCCCCCCTTCTCCAGCCGTCTTATAAAAGGGTCGATGGCGTATGCATACAACAGCGGGCTGAGTGGGCACCCCTGTCGGACCCCTGCCCCTACCTCAAACCCCTGCCCTCTCCACCCGTTAACCAGGGGAAAACACCCCGCATGCCGATAGAGTAGCTGTAATTGCTCTATCCAACCCTTCGGAAACCCATAGCGCTCCAGAATGCTCCATAGGACACCCCACTGCACTCTATCAAACGCTTTTTCCTGGTCGAGTGTTACCAACAGCCTACCATGCCCTCCCACTCTACTGCGTTCTACCCCCTCCCGCACCCACGCTGCAGCTTCCAAGACCCCTCTCCCTTTAACCCCACATGCTTGCGAGGCTGCTAGCAAATCCCCAGACACCTGCCTCATTCTCTGGAATAGCATTCGCGCAAAGATTTTTCGATCCGTATTAAGCAGTGCTATAGGCCGCCAGTTGGCCAGCATCGCCGGGTCCTTCCCCTTACTTAGTAGGATAAGAGCCGCCTCTGTCAAGGAACTAGGCAAGGAACCCTCCAACTGGGCTGCCCCCCATACCCTCACCAGGATCGGCACCAGCTGCTCCTTAAAGGCCTGGTAGAACTCAGTTGTTAGCCCATCCGGCCCCGGCGAGGTCTTCCTGTGGAGCGCCCCGATGGCTTCCTCCACCTCCTGTTCTGTCCACGGGTTCAAGAGGGCCTGAAGCTGGGGTCCCCCGTGACCTATCCCCGGGGTTCCTTCCACATAACACTCCATCTGCTCCATATCAATCTGCTGGGCTGAAAGGAACGCCGCAAAGTGGTCCCTCACTGCCCCCAGAATCCCCTCCTTGGTGTCCTGCAGGACCCCCTGTGCATCCCGCACCCCCTCCATCACCCTGCGCGCCCTCCGCTCCCGGCAGCATGCGAAGGGGTCCGGGCTACACATTTTCCCGAAGTCCCGCTCATACACCAAGGAGGTGTAGCGGTTGTACTGTACCTGCTCCAGGAGTGCTTGGAGATCATGTATTTCTTCCTCCCTCCCCCCTTGTGAAATCAATGTGTCCCTCTTTTTCTTTATTGCCATGCCCAACTTTGTCCTTTCCCTCCCCTCCCTTCTCGCCTGTCTGAGAAAGAATCCCCGCGTTCGTCTTTTCACTGTATCCCACCACTCCCCCAATGACTGAAATGCCCCCTGCACTGACACCTGATCTTCCAAAAACCGGCGGTACTCCTCCCGCACCTGCTCGCTACCTAACCACTTTAAATTTAGTCGCCATAACCCCCTCCCTGGCCTCTGCGCTGCCGCCCCCCCCACCTGAAGGAGGACCATGTGGTGGTCTGAAAAGTCCACGTCCACGGTTCGTGGACCCCCCAGACAAACCCCCTTCTTTACCAGGAATCTATCGATTCTACTTTTACACTGCCCTCGAAAGAACGTGAACCCCTCCTGTTCCTCACAGAAGGCCACATGCGCGTCTACCAGCTCCGCCTCCCGCATGATCCCTGCCAGCCTCACCCCGTCATAGCCCACCTGTACCGATTGTCCCCCACTATCCTTTTTCCGCAATATGGTGTTAAAATCTCCCCCCCAGACTACTTGGCGCGAAGTGTATAGGTAGGGCTTGATCTTCCCAAAGAGGAGCACCCTTTCCTTCTTGCTTTGGGGCCCGTACACATTCACCACCCTCAGTGCTCTATCCTCCCAAATCGCATCCACAACAAGACATCTCCCCACCCCCAGCTCCACCACTCGCTGAATATTCACCCGGTGGGACTTAAATAAGATCCCCACCCCACCATACCTCTCCCCCGCCAACCCCCACACCGAGGGACCCCACTTCCAGGCCCGCCTTGCCCGCCTGATCACCTCAATGGACCGCAGCCGAGTCTCCTGGAGCAGGAAGCAATCTGCTTGGACCCTCGCGAACCAGTCATACGCTAAACCCTGCTTCTTCGGAGAGGCGATGCTGGCCACATTCAGCGTGGCAAATGTCAACACTAAGCCTGCCATCCTCATTGCGAGTCACGGGTCTGCTCACTCCCAACTTCTTTCCTTATCTCCTAGGATACCCCCTTCTTACCCTGAAGCAGGTCCTCTGCTATGCGGTCTACATCATCCCCTGCCAGATCCCCCTCCCCCCCCCGCAGCCGTCCTGTCTGCACCTTACCCCCCCCCTCCCCCTTTCTTCCTTCCTTTCTTCTTTGCTCTATCCGGACCCACCCCCTGATCCCTCCCTCTCCCCTCTTCACCCCCGCCCCCTACCTCCTCCTCCGAGTCCTCCACCTCCCCCAAGTCCTCCAAGTCCTCCAGATCCTCCTCTAGCTCCACTCTGTCCCCCCAAGCCTGCACTTGGGCCTTCACCACCTGCCCAGCCCCCTCAGCTTTCCTCTTACTCCCCTTTCCCCTCCCCCCCTCCCTTCCCCCTTCCTCCTCCCTCCCCCCTCCCCCCTCCCCCCAGAGCCTTCCCGCCCTTCTTCCTACCACCAGTACCCTCCTCCAGTGCTTCCTCATATTTCCGTTTGCCCTCCCCAATCCCCCCTGCCGCCCCCTCTTCCTCCATTAACTCCACCTCTTCTCCTTCCCCTGTTCTTCCTCCTCCCTCCCAACCTCCCTATCCTCCTCCTCCTCCTCCAACACCTGAAATCTGTTCCCCCCCCCTCTTCCCCTGCAGCGACCCCTCCCTGCCCACCCCTACTTTCCCCCCCCTCCGAAACTTCCCTTTCCTCTGTGGCACTTGTACCCACTCCCCCTCTCCCCCCTGCTCCACTCCTGACCCACCCCCCTGCCGCCCCCCCTCCTGCATCCCCTCCTTCTCCCCCCCTTGCCCCTCCCTGCCTATCACCCCCCTGCCCTATCCCCTCCTCCATTACCCCCCCTCCCCGTCCCTTCCCCCACATATCCCACTCGTTATGGGCCCGCCCTAGGGCAGTTCCGATATGCATGGCCTAACCCGCCGCAGAGGTTGCACCTGATCGCGGTGCAGTCCTCTGTGGCATGCTGATCCCCGCATCTTCCACACTTTACCACTGGGCATGACATGCTGAAGTGCCTAAATGAACCACATCTGAAGCACTGCCGCGGCTGCCCCTCGTAAAGCACAGTATCCTGTCACGACCGATAAAGGCAGCCGAAGGAATGTGCTGGACCACATGGCTCTCCTGTCTCAATTTGACCAGGGCTCCCCAACCTCCTGCCCAAACCCTGCTTGGATCCGGTAACTTTGTAAGTGGGGATCTCAGCTCCGCGTACCTCTGTAGCCAGTAGGCTAAATCTGCCCCAGAGATAGACTCATTTCTCACGAGCAGGGTGATCTGCACCAGGTCCGGCTTGCTGACTGGAATGGCCCTGAGGTCCCGCCACTCCCCCTTTCCCCTCACCCCCTCGTACCTTTCCCAGAATATTTCCCTCCCCCTCTGGGTCATGAAGCTCAAGTCATATTCTGGGATGTTGATGGGGTGTATACACGCGGCAAAAGTCCTCGGGTATAAACCCCATCCCCATCACCAGCCTCAAGACCCGATCCCTGGAGGGCATTGCCCCCTCCCCTATCCATTTCAGCTGTACCACATTTCGCCGCTTAGGCAGCTGTCCACCCCCTGTCCCCGCTCCCCCCAACCCCTCCCTGGGCCCTCAAACCCCCCCGATCTCCCCCCCTCCCTCCTTCCCCCTCCCTGGACTACTGCCGCAAAGGACTTGGACCCCAGCCCCCACCGCCCCCCCTCCACACTTGTTCCAGCCCTTCCCTCTGCCTCCCCCCCCCTTCTGTCCCTCTGCCCCTCCCCTCATCCCTCTCCCTTCCTCAATATCCACCGCCCCCTCCCCCTCCCGTTGTCCCCCGTCCCCTTCCCTCTCAGACAAACATCCAGCAACGTCCATAGTCAGTTCTGCGGCTTGGGCTGCCTCCAACTGATTGTCCTGCCCATCACCACTTCCTGGAACGTCCCTGCTCGTCCCTGCCACTGCAGGCTCCAGCCTCTGGGCTAATCGCCTCCTCTCCTCTGTCTCCTGGCGATACTCTGGCACCTGCCCAGTCAGGTCTGCAGCTGGCGATACCAGACTCCCTGCTCGCTCTGCCCCCGAACTCCCTCCAACCTCCGGCACCAGGGGCGAAGCCTCCGGAACTCCGCCGCTCCCCTTGGCTCCTCGCTCCCAGCCGTCCTGCTGGCAGGTCTGCTCCACCACCCGCTGCACATCTGTTAGACTTGCCATGTCCACTTCTGTAGTCAACGGAAGTCTCTCAACAATCGGGTTACTTCCCCCTTGCTTCTGGTGCAGTCCCTCCTGCGTTCTCCCAATGGCTGGCGCTTCCCGGGGGCATGGCTTGTCTGTTCCTGATTCCGCCACAGGCTGGCTGTTAGCACCCCCCGATTTCACCTCTTGTAATGGACAGCTGGTCAAATGAGCTCCCAGCTGCTGCCCGCTCCTATTCCTCTCTCTCCGACCCCTCTCCTGTAAACCGCCAGCTACTCCATGCTCAGGGAAGACCTCCCCTGCTCCCGGACTTCGTGGGCGGGGCTTCTCCAGATGCCATGCTGCTTCGGTTTCCACTTCAGTCATTGCAGACCCGGCCAAAAATACTGGAGTCTGCCTCTGCTGACCCTTTTCCAACAGGGCCTCCTTCACGGCAACTGTCTCTGCTGTTTGCACAACTGCAGGTAAGCCCTCTGAGACTTCGACCACCACCTCTGTAGAAAACAGGCTGCTACCTGCGTCTCCCTCTGCTGCCTCCATTATCTGGAGTTTTGAAAAGTTACTGAGTTCTGTCCTCCCCTCCACAGGTAGGATCTCTACTCCAGCCCCCACCTCAGAGCCATGTCCTGCCGCTGCCTCCTTATCCTCTGGCTGCTGGGTAAGTGCTCTAGACTGTGTTGCCAACTGTCTCATGTATTTTAAAGTGGGGTCACCTCTGAACCCAGACAACTCTTTTGAGTCTAATGCTGCTGAAGACACTGAAGCTTGCTGCAACTGTAGTGTTCCTGAACCCCCAGACTGAGGTATTGAAGCCATCCTTTCTCGGTTAACATAGAGCTCCCTCAAAGGATTCACAGAGCCCTTTTTTAAACAGTTCAACAAGTGTTCTTTTTTCCCCAACAACTTTGATATCCGGGCTTCCTCTTTAACATACATTTGTCTGTGCTCCGCTGGGGCAAATTTACACATAGTTCTTGCCATTTTCAGACGTTTTCCTAGCTCCACTACTTCTTTTTCCACCAGCTTAATTCGTCTTACAATATTTACCACACTACTTGCTGGATCATCAGGGTCATAGCTCACTTCAAGGAACTCCTCATCTGACGATCCATTCTCCTCACTCTCACTCTCAGCTGCCTCCAGCAAAGGCTTCTGGCAAACTTCCATCGCCTCTTCCTTCTCCCTTCCTTGGAAGCGCCCTTCTGGGGCCTGTACTATCTTCCTCCCCCCTCCACTGTCTTCTCGCTTACCTTCCGCAAGCTGGGCCATGGAGGGGGAAATGCTCTGGTGGCCTCCACTGGGCTGCTTCTCCCTTCGGTCCACTGGACTCCTTTCCCTTCTCCCGGTAGTCAAACCAGGGAGAGAGCCACTCCTTTCGGCCTTCTGGTCCCGGGCCCCAGGAGGCCCCATAGCCTGGGACTTTCCTGAGGCCTTCTCCCCTGGGACCCTCCTCATCTTTGGGGAGGGAGCTAGGTCTCACTCCCTTTCCACTGGAAGTCAGCAGAGCTCTCTAAAACACCTCCTTCCTCCTCAGCAGACTGGATGGACCGTGCAGGTCTTTCTTTGCCGTCATCTACTATGTTTGACTTAATTCCCTCTTTAACATATAGCACAACACCCTCTCCAGTTTGATCCTCTTTATCATTGTGATATAATTTGTACCCTGATAATACAGAATCCCCTTCATTGGCCTCCTTCCACCAGGTCTCTGAGATGCCTATCATATCTACCTCTTCATTGAGTGCTATAGACTCCAACTCTCCCAACTTATTTTTTAGGCTTCTAGCATTTGTATATAGACATCTGCAAGCTGCTTAGAAGTTTCTGAGCACGCTACCAGAACCCTCATCCACACCCTCATCACCTCTTGCTTGGACTACTGCAACTTGCTTCTCACAGGTCTTCCACTCAGCCATCTCTCTCCTCTTCAATCTGTTCAAAATTCTGCTGCACGATTAATATTTCGCCAAAGTCGCTATGCCCTTATCAGCCCTCTTCTGAAGTCACTTCACTGGCTCCCTATCCGTTTCCGTATACAGTTCAAGCTCCTCTTATTAACCTATAAGTGCGTTCACTCTGCTGCCCCTCACTACCTCTCCACCCTCCTTCCCAAGAACTCCGTTCACTAGGCAAATCGTCTCCTAATTGCATCCTTCTCCTCCATCGCTAACTCCAGACTCCATTCCTTTTATCTCGCCGCACCTTATAAAGTAGCACATATCTTGTTGGGCAGACTGGATGGACCGTGCAGGTCTTTTTCTGCCGTCACCTACTATGTTACTATGTTACATATAGCATGTGTGGTCTCTATAGCATGCACTTTGTGTGTAGATGCAAGTAGAATGTGTAAAATAGATGCTGCATACATGTACTTATATAGCAGATGCTATGCATGGCACATCGGTACAGAGTATGTAATGAATGTAGTATGCTTGCTTTGTGCGTGCAGAGACCACAAAACAGGAGAATACCTCTACGTCAAGTCCAAAGAAAGCAGATGAATAGATAATGCAACACAAGCTTCAATGCAGGGAGCGTTGAACAAAAACGTCTTTAGTAGCACCAAACAAAGACCCGACACAGGGCCGTGTTTTGGCGGGAGAGACCGCCTACCTCAGGAGTCAAGGATTACACTGCTGGTAGGACAAGGTAGTGTATGATGCCAGAAGTAAAGTTATCCTGATGTGATTATATGTGAAAGGATCGCATGGCTGCGAAAAACACTAGCCAAAAAAAAATGACTTGGTGACAAAATCGCCACTTCTACAGTGTCAAAAAGCTTGTTTTTGCATTCTCTACTCTTCTGCTTTGTACATGCAACATATATAAACATGTGTTATATGTCACATGCATATAAAGTATGCAAAGCAAGCAGTATGGGCAGATATATTGTTCCCCCCCCCCACCGTCCCCCCAATTTTGTGTCTATGAACCTCATGTAGTTTGTTATGGTGTCCGTGCATATTCTCTCACTTTCTCCTGTTCTTTTTCATAGGGAGCCTCCTGACAGAACACTGATGGATGGGAACCCACAGAGAAGACTAATGATCTACCTGTTTAGCAACGCCTGGGCTGCCGTGGAGAAAAGAATGGAAAAGAAAGCAGTACATGAACCACAGCTTGCCAAGCAGCAACCACAGACTCATTCACACTTTCGAGGAAAACGCCATTCCTATTCTATGCGTTTGAGTTGTGGCCTAGGTACATGCCAGGTCCAGAATCTGAGCAGCCGGTTGTGGCAACTGAGGCAGGCGGGTCGCGACGACTCCTCTCGCATTAGCGTCAGCAGTCCCAAAAGCTACGGATGAGGGTCACAGTCAGTATACCACGGCTAGAAAGACCCCAGAGAGACAGGGGTCAAGCTTCTTCCTCTTCTGTGTGACATTGGAACAGTGCTACCTGCTGTCCGTCTGTCCATTCACCTGTGTATTTATCTTCTCTTTGCTGAACTTGGTCTTTACTAAATATCTTACAGAGTAAATTATCAAACCCTTTACCAGCCTTTGTGTGCTGTTTCCATTCTTTCCCTGCTTTGGTGTTAATTCTATACCCAACAGTGTCTTACTAAGGGTGAAAGGTCATGGGAGGAGGAAGGATGAAAAAAAAAGTGGAAGAGAAAAGGTAAGGACAGAGGAAAAGCAGGAATAAATAGAGGAGAGAGAAAAAGGGAAGAAAAGCTTGGAGGTAGACAGGCAGAGAGAGAGAAAGGTGCAGCATGGTATATTAGAAAAGTGAAGGTGGAGGAGAGGCACAGGAGGTAAGAGGAATGGTGAAGGGGGAGGGGAGAGAGACTGAAAGAGAAGAAAGCTGAAATGGAGAGAAGCTCAGAGGAAGGGGAAGGAAAGTTGCACAGGATGGGTGGACTAAAGACAACAGAGAGGCCAAGATCCAACAGACAAAAAGACAAAGAGTTTATTTATCGCATTTGTATCCCACATTTTCCCACCTATTTGCGGGTTCAGTGTGGCTTAGTTATGGAATACATTGTGAGGAGTTATGCGAAAACAAAGTCAAAGTATCGTTAAGGCAATAGAACAGTGGAGAAGAACGAAGGAACAATGGAAAGATATAACGGGAAGCTAAACAACAGTAGAACATTCGGTATAACATTTTTCTGTGGTTAGAGGTATAAATGTGGTGAGATTACGGGGGATGGGAAATTCAGAAGGGAGTGTAATGTTGCATTACTAACAGTGTGTGTGGACTTCATGTGTTTTCATCCTTGCAGTAAATCTTATCAAAGAGATGAGTTTTCAATGGTTTGCGGAAGTTGGTTAGTTCGTAGATCATTTTCAGGTTGCGTGGTAGTGTATTCCAGAATTGCGTGCTCATATAAGAAAAGGTTGATGCGTGCAGCGTTGGACACCAGAAACACGTATTAGTATTGTGAAGAACACTTTATTGATACATGTTTTGGCATACACCTGCATCAAGAGTATGTAGTCATATCCTAAATGTATACGGAACTGAGGTTTTGGAAGCAATAAAGCTCTATGTTTTATTCCATCCAGCAATTGTGGTTAAGAATAATGAGTACATCTTCTACTTAATCTATTGCATTATACACATTGTTCATTGCATGTGTACATTTAGGATATGAGTACATGCCCCTGATGTAGGTGTATGCTGAAATATGTCCGCGTCAGTCAGTTTATCAATAAAATGTCCTTCACCATACTGATTTGTGTTTCTGGTGTCCACCTGTTGGCATTGGGTGAAGACAAAAGATAGGCTGAGAGGTAAAGGACCAGGAAAAGGAAGGCTGGGAGGGGGGAAAGGCGTGATTGTGAAGGAGAGAACAGTGACTCTGGGGAGAGATGAAATAGGCTTAAAGGAAGTTTGGGGGGAGAGAATGAGAAACAGGCATGGATAAAGAGGAAAATGTGCAGAGGTGCTGAAAAAACAGAAGAATGTAAGGCCCGTTTCTTAACACAATGAAACGGGCGCTAGCAAGGCAATCCCCCACCCTCCCTTGCTGTCTTCCCTTCCACCCACCCTCCCAGTTCAAGGCCTCTCTCCCTCCCAGTTCAAGGCCTCCCTGCCGGCCTCCCTCCCTCCCAGTTCAAGGCCTCCCTCCCTCCCTCCCTGGCCTTGCACCCACCCATTTCTAGTAAAAAAGGCACGTTTCTGTCGGAAATGAAACGGGCTCTAGCAAGGTTTTCCTCGGAGTGTATGTTTCAGAAAGAGTGTGTGTGAGAGATGGAGTGTGTGTCAGAGAGAGAATGAGAGAGAGAGAGAGAGAGAGAGAGAGAGAGAGAGACAGAGACAGACAGAGAGTGTGTGTGTTTGTGTGAGAGAGAGAAAGTGTGTGAGAGACAGTGTGTGTGTGTGTGTGTGTGTGTGTGTGTGTGTGTGTGTGACAGGGAGTGTGATAGACAGAGAGTGTGTCAGAGAGAGTGTATGTGAGAGACAGAGAGTGAGTGAGTGACTGGTCTGAGGACCCCCCTCACCTCCTCTCTCTCCCCTGCCCCCCCTGCAGCCACCCATGTGCAGCGACCCTCCTCTCCCCCTGCAGCCACGCATGTGCAGCATCCCTCCTCGCTCCCCTGCCCCCCCTGCAGCCACCCATGTCCACCAACCCTCCTCTCCCCCTGCAGCCACCCATGTCCATCAACCCTCCTCTCCCCCTGCAGCGTCCCTCCTGTCGCCCCGGCCCCCACTGCAGCCACCCATCTGGTCTCAGAACCCCCTCCCCACCAACCCTCCTCTCCCCCTGCAGCCACGCATGTGCAGCGTCCCTCCTCTCTCACCTGCTCCCCCTGCAGCCACCCATGTCCAGTGACCCTCCTCTCCCCCTGCCCCTCCTGCAGCCACCCATGTCCAGCAACCCTCCTCTCCCCCTGCAGCCACCCATGTCCAGTGACCCTCCTCTCCCCCTGCCCCCCCTGCAGCCACCCATGTCCAGCAACCCTCCTCTCCCCCTGCAGCTACCCATGTCCAGCGACCCTCCTCTCCCCTGCCCCCCTGCAGCCACCCATGTCCAACGACCCTCCTCTCCTTTCCCCTTGCCACCCTGTAGCCACCCATGTCCAGCGACCCACCTCTCCCCTGCCCCCCTTGCAGCCACCCATGTCCAGTGACCAGTGGCATTCCTGGGGGGGGCTGGCACCCGGGGCGGTTCGCCGATGCGCCCCGCCCCCCGGGTGCAGCGCCCCCCCTGATGCAGCACGGCCCCCCCAGCGAAAGGACACCCCCGTGAAGGAACCCCCCCGCCGGGTGCACGCCGCTGGGGGGGGTGCCGCGCGCGCCTGTCCTCCATTGTTCCATGCTTGTTCTCTGCCCCAGAACAGGAAGTTACCTGTTCTGGGGCAGAGAAGAAGCATGGAACAATGGAGGACAGGCGCGCGCGGTGTGCACCCGGGGGCGGACCGCACCCACCGCCCCCCCCCTAGGAACGCTGCCAGTGACCCTCCTCTCCCCCTGCCCCCCCTGCAGCGTCCCTCCTGTCTCCCCTGCCCCCCCTGCAGCCACCCATCTGGTCTCAGGACCCCCTCCCCACCTCCCTCTTCCCTGCCCCCCCTGCAGCCATCCATGTCCAGCGACCCTCGTCTCCCCCTTCAGCCACCCATGTCCAGCGACCCTCCCCTCCTGCCCCCCCCTCGGCGTAACACCCAAGCCCCTCCCCCCCTCGGCACATCACCCAAGCCCCTCCCCCCCGGCACACCACCCATTGGCTGCAGAGACGACAGCCAATGCTAGATGGCTGTCTACGGAGCCGTGTTTCAGGTTTAAAATCTTTTTTTGGCTTTTTTCTTTTTGTACCGGCCACTGCTGTTCAACAGGAGAAGCAGGAGCGGCTTGACAGCGTTAGAATTGGCGGCTGCGGGTGGCGAGGGGGTTGATGTGCCCGAGGAGGGGGGTAGGGGCTTGGGTGATGTGCCGGGGCGAAGGGGCTTGGGTGATGCGTCGAGGGGGGGGGGCACTGAGAGCTGATTCCTAGGCAGGGGGAGGAGTAGGGAAACACGCTCCGTGTGCTTCCCTACTCCTCCCCTTGCCTTGGAATCAGCTGTCAGTGACATCACTGACGTCAGTGCGTTCTAAGCTGCCTAGCAGACCACCTCCGAGGGGTCCACGGTCCCAGGCAGGTTAGAACGTTGGAAGTGAGAATTATTATGTAGGATATGTTTATTTTCTCAACCACTAGGGACTGAGAACACAAACTTGTTCTGAAAACCTGACCATCGGTCACTTGTATTGCATCAGAACTGGATCAGGATCTGTAGGAGACAGCAGCTGCTCCAGAACACAGTCCAAATCTGTTCACATTAGTCCCTATCTGTCCTCTTTCAAAGTAAAATAAAGATGACTATGATAACCCTCTTTCTGTCTTTCAGCTTCTGTCCCTCCTAGATAGCATTTTGTGTTTTTAAACCACTTTCAGAATTCAACAAAACATTCTGATAGGTGCAGTCACTGACAAAGAACCTCTCCCTTCCAGGGGCATAGCCAGACCTTGGTGGGAGGGGGGAGCCAGAGCCCGAGGTGGGGGGGGGGGCACTGTTTAGCTGTCGACCCACGCCGCCAACCCCCCCTCCCCGCCACTTTGGACTGCAACCGCAACTCCCCTTGCCGCCGCCACAACCACACACCCCCCGCCCCCTGCCCCGCCGCCGCATCAGGTACCTTGTTTGCTGGCGGGGGTCCCCAATCCCCGCCAGCCAAAGAGTCTTCTCCAGCGCTGGTCAACTCCGGCCCCTTCGTTTTGTGATCATCTGTTTCTGACGCCTTACGTCCTGCACCGTGCATGTAGCCCCGGCGCTGAAGAAGACTTCAGCTGGCGGGGATTGGGGACCCCCGCCAGCAAACAAGGTACCTGATGATGCGGCGGCGGGGCGGGCAGCGGCAGGTCAAATGTAGAGGGGGCCAGGGCATAATCTGTGGGGGCCCATGCCCCCGTGGCCCCACGTAGCTACGCCCCTGCTCCCTTCATCTATCTGTCTCTACCAGACCAATTTCCTAGGCTCACATACTTACCTATCACTTCTAGTCCAGCTTTTCTGAGACAGTCACTTGTCATTGCTACCTTAATCTTGCTGATACACTCATCTGTCACTCTTAGCCTTCATCACATTCAGACCTGCCCTCCATCCTAGTTACCTCATTTATGATCTGCTGGTCTTTCCCCGTTTCCCTTCTCACCCTAAGCTAAGTCTGTCACCTGTGTATTTGCTGATATCCCCAATGTTTATGTTCCCCAAATAGTATCCACGGCTGATATTATCTTCTGTCTTGATTCTCTGGATTTTTTTCTCCCTCTCCCTGTCTTGCCAATGATGGGGCACCTTGGCTGGATGTAATGTGGAACTTTCTGGGAGCCACACAGGATGAAAAGCCCAGTTTCTGCATTTCCTGGTATTCTGAGCAAGAGAGTCCTCATTAGGACAAAGGGTAGCCTAGGCGTACCACCCACTACCATCTCATTTCTCACAGATCTGTCTGTCCATCCAGGGCCGCCGAGAGGGGGGGACAGGGGGGACAAAAGTCCCCGGGCCTGGGCCTCCAGAGGGGGCCCGGTGCCACCGCAGTTCGGGCCCGCCCGCCCTCCGTCGCTTCACCGCAGTTAGGGCCCGCGGCCCCGCCCGCCCTCCGTCGCTCCCGGAAGTTGGAACTATCCTTAAACGCCTCCTTTCACCACCTTCGCAGCAAGCAGCAACACAGCAGGCCACTCCTTCCTTCCGTGTCCCGCCCTCGCCTGACGTAACATCCGTGAGGGCGGGGCACGGAAGGAAGGAGAGGTCTGCCCTGCTGCTGCTTGCTGCGAAGGTGGTGAAAGGAGGCGTTTAAGATTAGTTCAGGGCCCGGCCCAGTAGTGGGTGGAGGGGGGGCCCGGCGACGATGACGACGACGATGACTTCGGGTGGGGGGCCCGGGGGCAGCCTTGTCCCGGGCCTGGATCTGGCTCTCGGCGGCCCTGTGTCCATCCAGTCCTCAAGTTATTACTGACCCTAGCACTGGATAAGCTTAGAATGTGTGCAGACCTCAGAAGTCTCTTTCTTAAACGGGAGACCATGGGGTTCATTTTGAAAAGATAAAAACGTCCAAAAAGTGACATTTGGATGTTTGTATCACAAAAACGTCCAAACCAGTATTTTCTAAACCTCTTTTTAGACATTTTTCTCTGAAGTCCATCAGAAGGACATCTAAATCTCAAGGGGGTGTGTCAGGGGCGTGTTCAAGGTGGGACTTGGGCGTTCCTAAGACTTAGATGTCTTTTAACCATAATGGAACAAAAGAAAAACGTCCAGGACTAAAACTTAGACATTTTGAGCTAGACCTGTTTTTATTACACAAGGTAAGGGAGGAATGGTCGGATGTGTACCTGGGAGCAGTTTATGAAGTCCACTGCAGTGCCCCCTAGGGTGCCCTATTGCTGTCCTGGGATGTCAGGGGGACCAGTCTACTAAAAATGCTGGCTCCTCCTGTCCCAATGGCTTGATTTTGGATGTTTTGCACTTGGCCATTTTTTTTTTCCCGAAAATGGACCCAAAAAAAACCCCACGTCCAAATCACAAAACATCCATAGTATTTTGGAACACAAAAGATAGACATCTATCTTTTTCAAAAATGACTGACGACAGTTCGGACCTGACCCCAAAATTCTTTTCCTTTTGAGCCTCTCTGGACTTCTGGGTTCTTTTCTGCATATGCAAACAAAGAACACAGTTAAGATGATTATGGACCCAAACACTGGATACACCAGAACCATAGGCGCCCTGTATAAGAGGCTTGGGGAGGCTAAGCCTCCCCAGCCCAATCGTGGACTTCCGTTTGTGATGCAGTCCGCCCCTCCCTCCTGCCCGCGCGTTTTAACCTTTTATTTCCGTGGCAGCGACGTCAATGAAGAAAAAGACACTACAGGCTCGCCGCCAGCTTCTCCCTTCTCTCTGCACACAGTGTCCCGCCTTCTGCGGTGATGCATTTCCTGTTTCCGCGAGGGTGGGACACTGTGTGCAGAGAGAAGGGAGAAGCTGGCGGCGAGCCTGTAGTGTCTTTTTCTTCATTGACGTCGCTTCCACAGAGAGTATGGAGGTAAGCTCCGCCCCCTTTAGCCTCCCCAAACAGTTGGGCTACCGACCGTCTATGACCAGAACTGTGTTATTGTGAATTGTGTTTGATTGTGGTTTGTCTTATTTTGTTTTTATTTTACTATGTAGGTTTGTATGGAAACCAACTAGGTTATAGGTGGTATATACATTTTTTTTATTAAATAAATAAATACATCAGGAATGGGTGTCCATCCCAGAAATGGTCTGACTGCATCAGGCACAGCGCTTGAAGCCAATGGGAACTTTGGAGGACATGGAAGGGAAAATGGCTGAAGCACAATCAAACGGCTCAATGATGAGGAAAATGGCACAGGCAGCTCCTTGTGACTCTGGGCAAGTCACTTAACCCTCCATTGCCCCATGTAAGCCGCATTGAGCCTGCCATGAGTGGGAAAGCGCAGGGTACAAATGTAACAAAAATAAAATAGATACTATTGGAGATTCTACATGGAATGTTGCTACTACTGGAGATTCTACATGGAATGTTGCTATTCCACTAGCAACATTCCATGTAGAAGGCTGCGCAGGCTTCTGTTTCTGTGAGTCTGACGTCCTGCACGTACAGACTCACAGAAGCAGAAGCCTGCGCGGCCACATTGGTGATCTGCAAGGGCCGACTTCTATATGGAATGTTGCTAGTGGAATAGCAACATTCCATGTAGAATCTCCAATAGTAGCAACAGTGGAGGAGTGGCCTAGTGGTTAGGGTGGTGGACTTTGGTCCTGAGGAACTGAGTTCGATTCCCACTTCAGGCACAGGCAGCTCCTTGTGACTCTGGGCAAGTCACTTAACCCTCCATTGCCCCATGTAAGCCGCATTGAGCCTGCCATGAGTGGGAAAGCGCAGGGTACAAATGTAACAAAACAAAAAAAAATAGTGGCACAGCTCACCTGAAAAATACTCAATATATCCCAGCCAGTGCTCAGGCCTAAGAGGGTCTCTAGAACCAAAAAATAAAGGAAACTTAAAAGTGGGGAAAAAGTTCACCAAGAAGTAAATGGAGTATATTTTGCAACAAAAAAAGTAAAAATCATTAAAGATAAGGAGGAAAAAAACCCCAATGAGGGAAGGCACCTCAGGAGAAAAAAACCAAAGCGCAGAAGAAACAACTACAGAATGCAACCTCTCTTCTCCACGGATGAAGAAAGACTGCTGGTCCCGTGCTTGCGAGTCGGGTGGGAAGGCACCTGCGCATACGCGGTGGGAACGCTGGCTGAAGCTGTTAAAAGGATTTATTTATTTTATTTATTTATTTGCTGAATTTATATCCCACATTTTCCCACCTATTTGCAGGCTCAGTGTGGCTTATAATATAATACAACGACAATCACATTATCAGAATATAGGTAGGACGTAAGGTGCATAAGAAAATCATGGCAATCATAGTGATTGAGTAAGAGTTTCAGAATTGTTGCAATTGAGGTACATAAGAAAATTATGTAAATAAGAGGTGGATGAATAAATAAAACATAACATATTGATATCAGGACGAGATATAGATTACAGTAATTAGGGTGTAAATTAAAATAGACAAATTAGAAGAGTTCCATTGTAATTGTATATGGTGAAGTTTAGGCGTCAGTTCATTACAGGCAGTGGTGTACCAAGGGGGGGCGGTGGGGGCGGTCCGCCCTGGGTGCACGCCGCTGGGGGGTGCCGCGGCGCGCGCCTGCTGCGAGAGTTCGCTAACTTCTCTCATTTGCTGCAGCTCCCTCTGCCCCGGAACAGGTTACTTCCTGTTCCGGGGCAGAGGGAGCTGCAGCGAACGAGCAAAGTTAGTAAACTCGCAGCAGGCATGCGCTGCGGCACCCCCCCCCCAGCGGCATGCACCCGGGGGGGGCTCTTTCGCGCGGGGGGGGGTCTGCGCTGCATCGGGGGGGGGGGCGCTGCACCCGGGAGGCGGGGCGCTGCCCCGGGTGTCCGCTCCCCTAGGAACGCCACTGATTACAGGGGATCTTTTTTTGTACATCTTTTTGAACAAGTAGGTCTTCAGTAACTTCCGGAAGGTAGTACGCTTGGCAGCGTTTCCACACTGGGCTCCATGAATGATGTCACCCATATGTTTTATTTATTTATTGGGATTTATTAACCACCTTTATGAAGAGATTCACCCATGGCCTGCTTGTCCTCGGAGAAGCATATTTATACACAACTTTAATATATGAGAAAACGCTTCCTCATTCAAATCATCAAAATACTACAGAACTCAGAAATCTTTAAAGGCTGAGAGTGGCAGCAGGGGTTGAGCGGATGGGGGGCCTGAGGCTTATTGGGGGGGGTGGGTGTGCAAGGGCGTGTCTGAGGCAGGGTGTGAGTGTGTGAGTTGTCGGATCAGAGGAACACTTTCCTCCATTTAATGTTCTCTCACCCTTCCTATCTTCCTTTCCATGGTCCCTTCCTCTCCCTTCTCACCCCTTCAAGTATCCTCCCCCAACACGAGGCTAGTAATGAGTACAGACCTCCCGCTTACTCTTATAATGTTGCTCTGCTGCCTCCTGCTGTTTCTTTTTCCTGAGTTTATGCCCTCCACTCTTTCCCCACCTCAGTGAGGGCATGGCTTTCCCCAAATGAATTGCCAAGCCCACCACCCAGAGTCTCTAATCCCCTTTGCAGCCTAACCCATCCATCTGAGTCAAAAGCACCTGTTAGGGGGATGAACCCCTCTCCCCCAACTCAGCCATCCCAAACCTATTATAATCCACATTCTTCTATTTTGTGTTAGGATAATTTAAATCCCTCACAAGTCACAGGTATTAGATAAAATTGTGGTATTATGCATGCAGAAGGAAGTTCCAGTCTGCACTTGGACCTAGAGACCAAAGGAGAAACATTTGCTACAATCAGCGGATTTATTAACCAATTACCTCTAAATGTCTGTCTGACAGCCTGTTTGCATATAATCACACTTTTACTGATAGTCTGCTTCTCAGTCAGGCTCTCTAACAGACTTTCTGTAACAGTTGTCTGGCACTGTAGCTCTCCAGAATGATTCTGACAGTTGTTTTTCACAGTGGGTTTCTGTAAGTCTACCTCTCACACTGTCCAACATCTTGCTTTGTTTGTTACTCTTTTCCTTTAACATCTCATACCTCTGAAAATCTGTCTTTGCCAAATTTAGCCACGTGCGATTTTTTTTTAGTCACAGCTTATAGAATTCAATTTTCAAATTCATTTACATGAGTAAATCCCCTCCCCCAAGCCAGGGGCGTAGCCAGACAACAGGTTTTGGATGGTCCTAGGCAAGAAGTGGGTGGGCACCGAGTGTTCTCCCTTCCCCCACACTATTACCAAAATAATATCCCATCTAGCGGGAAAACCTTCTTTCCACCTTGGCAGTCTACAGCAGGTATGTGTTGAAAACTGAGCATGCACAGGTGCCAGTATCGTGGAGAGTAGCGTTTTCGCTACCATTAGGGGGAAGTCTTCAGTTGGTGGAGCATGGGATCCCCACCAGCTACCGCTAAACGTGTGCTACTGTTGGGTGGGCCTGAGCCCTAAGTGCCAAACCCTTACGAGAGAAGCTACACTGGCTCCCACTCAAGGAACGCATTACTTTTAAAGTATGCACATTAGTCCACAAAATCATTCACGGTGAAGCCCCAGCTTACATGTCTGACTTAATAGACTTACCACCTAGAAACGCTAAAAGATCATCCCGAACTTTCCTCAACCTTCACTTCCCCAATTGCAAAGGCACAAAATACAAAACGCTACACGCATCAACCTTTTCTTATATGAGCACGCAATTCTGGAACACACTACCACGCAACCTGAAAACGATCTACGAACTAACCAACGTCCGCAAATCATTGAAAACCCATCTCTTTGATAAAATTTACCGATAGAATCAAAACACATTAAGTCCGCACACACTGTTAGTAATGCAACAATACATTCTCTTCTGAATTCCCATCCCCCGTAATTTTTTATCACATTTATACCTCTACTCATAGAAAAATGTTATACCGAATTGTTCTTCTACTACTGTTCAGTTGCCCTATCAGTTCCCGTTGTTTCTTTTCCATTGTTCCATTGTTCTTCTCCATTGTTCTATTCCCTTAACGACACTTTAACTTTGTTTTCGCATAACCACTCACAATGTATTCCATAACCGAGTCGTAACAAACTGTATTTCCACCATTCACAATGTATTGTAAGCCACACTGAACCCGCAAATAGGTGGGAAAATGTGGGATACAAGTGCAATAAATAATAATAATAAGTGGGTGGGCTCTGGCCCACCCAGGCCCACCTGTGGCTACGCCACCGCACCAAGCAATTTATTGGGCAGTTTTCATACTGTCCGTATAGCTGCAAACTATGTGGGTACCTTTTACTTGAGGGCTTTGCAGCAATTTTGAAAGTGGAAGACTGCACATATTCTCACTTTGAAAACTAGGGAAGGAAGAAGTTCCCCTAGACACTTGCAGTTCCTTTCCTGTGGGTAATTCTCCAATTAACTTTTGAAAATATAAACATTTGCACATTGTTTCAACCCCCAAGTCCTAGCCTCACCCCCTGGAACCCTCCCCTAAATGTTAGTGTTCATGACGTAACGCTGCCGCACGTCTTATATTCCGCCAGAACCGATATACTCATATCACCCCTCTCCTCAAGTCATATCACTGGCTTCCGATCAGATACCGCATACAATTCTACTACTACTACTACTACTAACTAGCATTTCTAAAGCGCTACTAGGGTTACGCAGCGCTGTACAATTTAAACATAGGACAGTCCCTGCTCAGAGAGCTTACAATCTAAAAGACAAGAGAACAATCTAAGACAAGTGAACAATCTAGAGGACGAGTGAACAGATAATCTGAGAGGGTGGATAGATTGGAGGACGAGTGAGCAGTTAATCTGATAGGGTGGCTAGATTGGGCCATTTCATATTTCTAGAGCGGTTAGGCGCCGAAGGCAGCATTGAAAAGGTGAGTTTTAAGCAGAGATTTGAAGATGGGTAGGGAGGGGGCATGGCGTAAGGGTGAGGGAAGATTGTTCCAGGCATAGGGTGAGGCAAGGCAGAATGAGCGGAGCCTGGAGTTGGCAGTAGTGGAGAAGGGTACTGAGAGAAGGGCTTTGTCCTGTGAGCGGAGGTTGCGGGCGGGAACATAGGGGGAGATGAGGGTGGAGAGGTAGTGAGGAGCCGCAGACTGAGTGCATTTGTAGGTAAGGAGGAGGAGCTTGAATTGTATGCGATATCTGATCGGAAGCCAATGAAGTGATTTGAGGAGAGGGCTGGAGTGTAAATTTACCTACAAATGCACCCAGGGCTCCAGAGAGGCAGGGACAAGCCGCCGATGGGGCCATCCTCACCGCGGGTCGCTCTGAGGCTGGCGACCGGCGGGAGCAAACGCTGGCCTCGGGGAAGGGGAGACGCCAGCCAAGATGGCGGTGCCGGCGTCGTCGTCTCCCCGGCCAGAGCGGCAGCAGGCAAGCTCCGCCCACTCACGCCAGATTGGCGCGTGGGAGGGGAGTCTCCGCCTGGTAGGCAGGACCGCCAATCCGGGCGCTCCCTGCCTCTCAGGACCGGCGGGATTGGCTCCTTTCCAGGAAGAGAGGAGATGGGCGGGGGATTTAAACCCAGAAGCAAGAAGGGCCCAGCGCTTCCGTTTCGATTGTCCGAAGCCGACGTCGTGGAGTGCAGAGACTGTGTTCCTTCAGCTAGCCGTCCTTGCTAGCCACCGCAGAGACTGTGTCTTCTTTCAGCTAGCCGTCCTTGCTAGCCACCGCAGAGACTGTGTCTTCTTCCAGCTAGCCGTCCTTGCTAGCCACCGCAGAGACTGTGTCTTCTTCCAGGTAGCCGTCCTTGCTAGCTACCGCAGAGACTGTGTCTTCTTCCAGCTAGCCGTCCTTGCTAGCTACCGCAGAGACTGTGTCTTCTTCCAGCTAGCTGTCCTTGCTAGCCACCGCAGAGATGTGTCTTCTTCCAGCTAGCCGTCCTTGCTAGCTACCGCAGAGACTGTGTCTTCTTTCAGCTAGCCGTCCTTGCTAGCCACCGCAGAGACTGTGTCTTCTTCCAGCTAGCCGTCCTTGCTAGCCACCGCAGAGACTGTGTCTTCTTCCAGCTAGCCGTCCTTGCTAGCCACCGCAGAGACTGTGTCTTCTTCCAGCTAGCCGTCCTTGCTAGCCTCCTCAGAAACTGTGTCCTTCTTCCAGCTAGCCGTCCTTGCTAGCCTCCTCAGAGACTGTGTCCTTCTTCCAGCTAGCCGTCCTTGCTAGCCACCTCAGAGACTGTGTCCTTCTTCCAGCTAGCCGTCCTTGCTAGCCCCCTTCAGTGACTGTGGTCCCTCAGTGCTAGCCGTCCTTGCTAGCTGCCCTCCAGAGACTGTGTTGCTGAATACCAGCCAGGCCGGCCGTCACCCCCGCGGTTCGAGCAGTCCCGCTGGCCGCCTGCAGCTGGGGGCTCAACCCTCGGTGAACGGCGGTCGCCGCGGGTGAAGATTCGGGGTGCGCGGCTGTCCTCTGAGGCCTTGCAGGGCCTCAGGGAACCTAAGGGCTCACCAATAACCAAAACCGGACAGGAAACGGAAACCATGAGCTCGCCTACGCAGCCCGATCTACGGGACCTGGCTAAGGTACTTCAGCAGCAGCAGGAGCAACTGAACGCCCTGTCGGGGGCGCTCCAGAACGTAAGCGCTCAACTTTCTACGCTTCAGGTACAGAACCAGGCCGCTGCGGTCCAGGGGGCCGCAGCGGCTCCCCGTTCGGGAGAGTTCCGTACGGGACCTCGGTTCCCTGAGCCGGCGCGATATAATGGGGCCCCCGGAGGTTGCCGGGGGTTCCTCAATCAGTGCAACTTGGCCTTCCGGATGCAACCGGAGACGTTTGCTTCGGACCAAAGTAAAGTGGGATATATCATGGGCTTATGTGAAGGGAAGGCCCTGGCCTGGGTGGCCCCACTTAACGAGCAACAGGACCCCATCTTGGATGACTATAGTGAATTTCAGCGCCGGTTCCGTATGGTGTTCGACCTTCCTGGGAGACCATCGTCCGTGGCATCGGAACTGCTGAGAATTCATCAGGGTGAGGGAACGGTGGCCGATTATGCCATCCGTTTCCGGACTTTAGCCACGGAGCTCCGGTGGAACCCGGAGTCCTTAATGGCCATCTTTACGGAAGGGTTACAAGAATGAATCAAGGACGAATTGGCAGGGCGAGAGGTCCCAGGCCAACTGAACGCCCTGATTTCGCTCTGTATCCGCGTAGATACCCGGTTCCAGGAGCGAGCGAGAGCCCGGGCGGAACGGCAGAAGTGGGCACGGGGAACGTCCCGGACCCCTAAGGGGCCGTCTCCTCGCCATGGGAACCGGGACTCCAAGGAGAATGGGGAGGAGCCGATGGTGATGGGCCGTCAACGACTGGCCCCTTCCGACAGGAAAAAACGCTTGTGGGACGGACTGTGCCTCTATTGTGGTGAGGCCGGACATTTTATTCGAGCCTGTCCCGCCCGTGCGGGAAACGTCTCCCCCAAGGCACCCTGAGGGGAGGGGTCTTGGGGCATTCCGCTCCCCTACCGGATGCCTTGATCACACTGCCAGTAACTCTACGGTGGCACGAGACCGCTATCCAGACCCGGGCCCTCGTGGACTCTGGGTCGGGGGGCAACTTCATCGGGTACGAACTGCTACAACAGATGGGCTGGCCCACGCTCCCGCGGCGGCCGGCGCTGCAAATCACCTCCATCCAGGGAACTACATTACTACAGCCGGTCACGGAGAGCACCTCCTTTTTGGAATTGCAGGTGGGGGAGGATCACCGGGAAGAAGTCCAATTCCTGGTACTATCCCGGACCATTCATCCAGTGGTTCTAGGATTGCCCTGGCTACGGAGTCATAGCCCTGTTATTGACTGGACCAAGGGAACTATCCAAGCTTGGGGCAGTTCCTGTCGGGAGAACTGCTGTAAGGGCCGGACCGGCAGCTGCCCCGCATTTACTAGTACGCCCGGGGGGGGCGCGGATAGAGCTGGGCTCCCTGCCCATGGACTATAGGGACTTCGCCGATGTGTTTTGTCCGGTGGAGGCAGAAGTTCTACCGCCTCATCGGTCGTTTGACTGTGCCATTAACTTGATGGCAGATACCATGCCACCGCGGGGCCGACTGTATACCCTGTCCCGAGGGGAGTCCAAGGCGATGCAGGAGTACATCCGGGAGAATCTGCGAAGAGGTTTCATCCGGCCCTCTACGTCTCCGGCCGGGGCCGGATTCTTTTTTGTCACTAAGAAGGATGGCTCCTTGAGGCCCTGTATTGATTATCGGGGGTTAAATGCCATCACAGTAAAGGATCGCTTTCCTCTCCCGCTCATTCCCGAACTCTTTGACAGGTTACAAGGAGCCCAGATGTTTACCAAGTTGGACTTACGGGGGGCCTACAACTTAGTGCGGATCCGGCGAGGGGACGAATGGAAGACAGCTTTTAACACCCACGAGGGACATTTCGAGTATCGGGTGATGCCGTTTGGCCTATGTAATGCCCCTGCAGTGTTTCAGCGACTTATTCATTTTGTGCTCGAGGATTTGCTGAACTCTACGGTAATTGTTTATCTGGACGACATCTTGGTGTTTTCCCAAAACCCCGCGGAACATGTGGGTCATGTTCGCGCAGTACTACAGCGGTTACGACAATACCGCCTGTTTGCTAAGCTCAGCAAGTGCGCTTTTCACAAGAGGTCGTTACCATTTTTGGGACACATTCTGTTACCCGGAGGGCTACAGATGGAACCGGACAAGCTCCGGGCAATTCGAGAATGGCCACAACCACTGGGATTGAAAGCACTGCAACATTTTTTGGGATTCGCGAACTACTATCGCCAGTTTATTCCCCAGTATTCACAACTGACGGCGCCGTTGACAGCGCTCACTAGAAAGAACGCGAAGGTCCGGGACTGGCCGTCCGAGGCGCAGGTGGCTTTTCGCCAGGTAAAGGAGGCATTCAACTCAGCGTCCATTTTGTTGGCCCCGGATCCAGACAAGCCCTTTATTGTGGAAGTGGATGCGTCCGCGTTGGGAGCCGGGGCGGTCCTCTCGCAAGTGAATTCTAAGGGCCGGCGCCAGCCTTGCTCTTTCTTCTCTCGTAGATTCTCCCCGGCAGAATGTAATTATACAGTAGGGGACAGAGAGCTCCTAGCCTTGAAATTAGCCCTGCAGGAATGGAGACACCTGCTGGAGGGAGCGGAACATCGATTCACAGTGATCACTGACCACAAGAATCTACTGTATCTACAAGAAACTCAACGGCTCAATCCCCGACAAGCCCGGTGGTCATTGTTTTTCGCCAGATTTCATTTTCAATTAGTTTTTCGGGCGGCTGCTCAAAATACCCCTGCGGATTCCCTCTCCCGAGCATTTGAGATTCCAGAGGAGACTAAGGAGACCCATTCCATGTTGGTTCCGGCATGCCTCAGTGCGGCCGTGGGGGAGGTGGCTCTTACGAGAGAACTTGTACCGGCCGCTGAGCGAGCGAAGGTAATGCAATGGGGGCATTCGTCCAAATGGGCAGGACATTTTGGGTATCAAAAGACTCTGCGTCTCATTACCAGACAATATCAATGGCCTCAGATGAGGCGGGACATTCTTCACTTTGTCACCACCTGTCCTGTGTGCGCCCGGGTCAAACCGGTGATCGGGACCCCCATGGGGGAGCTACAACCACTCCCCGTACCGACAGGGCCCTGGACGGAGCTCTCCATGGATTTTATCACCGACCTCCCCAGTTCCCGGGGACATACGGTGATTTGGGTGGTAATTGACCGTTTTTCCCGAATGGCCCATTTCGTTCCCTTGCCGGGACTCCCTTCGGCGGTCGCATTAGCTCAACTCTTCATCCAACAAATTTTTCGACTTCATGGGCTGCCTCTTCGGATTATTAGTGACCGAGGCCCCCAATTCATCTCGCGTTTCTGGAGGGCCTTGTGTGCTGCATTGGGGGTGAAAACCCATTTCTCATCCGCATACCATCCCCAAACCAATGGCATGGTCGAGAGGACGAACCAAACATTAAAAGGGTTCCTACGAGCATTTGTCAACAAACGCCAAGATAACTGGGTCTCCCTACTCCCTTGGGCCGAGTTTGCTTATAACCACAGTGTTCACTCGGCTTTGGGAGACTCTCCATTCTTCTTGGTGTATGGACGACATCCTCGACTTCCAGCACCGTTCCCATCTGGATCTCCGACCCCCATGGTTAATGAAACTCTGGCAGATCTGCAAGGAGTCTGGGAAACGGCCCGAGAACAACTGCAGAAGGCAGCCACCAAATACAAGATCTTCGCAGATCGGCATCGGAAAACCGCTCCCGTCTTGCAACCAGGGCAGAAAGTATGGTTAAGCACGAGATACCTCCGGCTTCGGGTGCCCTCCCGTAGATTGGGACCTCGGTACATCGGGCCCTTTGCAATCCAATCCCGACTTGGAGCTGTGACGTATCGGTTGCGGCTACCTAGTACCCTACGGGTGCATAACGCATTCCATATTTCCTTATTGAAGAGGTTCCGAGGGTCTCGATGGCATCCTCAACGGCATGAAGCCGAAAATCTAGAAGCAGATCCCGATCCAGAGTTTGAAGTGGACGAGGTCCTGGATGCAAAAAGACAGCGAGGAAAGCTATATTACTTATTGTCCTGGAAGAATTTTGGCCCCGAAGACAACTCCTGGGAGCCCGCGACGAATGTACAGGCTCCGGAGCTGATCAAAGCCTTCCATACTCGGCAACCGTCCAAACCCGGGCCCGGGGAAAAGGGGGCATCCGGGGAGGATACTGTCCCGTTCCAGGCTCTTACTGGTGCTCCCGCGGCGGGGAGCGATGATTGCCGGGGGACGCGGGCTCCAGAGAGGCAGGGACAAGCCGCCGACGGGGCCATCCTGACCGCGGGTCGCTCTGAGGCTGGCGACCGGCGGGAGCAAACACTGGCCTCGGGGAAGGGGAGACGCCGGCCAAGATGGCGGTGCCGGCGTCGTCGTCTCCCCGGCCAGAGCGGCAGCAGGCAAGCTCCACCCACTCACGCCGGATTGGCGCGTGGGAGGGGAGTCTCCGCCTGGTAGGCAGGACCGCCAATCCGGGCGCTCCCTGCCTCTCAGGACCGGCGGGATTGGCTCCTTTCCAGGAAGAGAGGAGATGGGCGGGGGATTTAAACCCAGAAGCAAGAAGGGCCCAGCGCTTCCGTTTTCGATTGTCAGAAGCCGACGCCGTGGAGGGCAGAGACTGTGTTCCTTCAGCTAGCCGTCCTTGCTAGCCACCGCAGAGACTGTGTCTTCTTTCAGCTAGCCGTCCTTGCTAGCCACCGCAGAGACTGTGTCTTCTTTCAGCTAGCCGTCCTTGCTAGCCACCGCAGAGACTGTGTCTTCTTCCAGGTAGCCGTCCTTGCTAGCTACCGCAGAGACTGTGTCTTCTTTCAGCTAGCCGTCCTTGCTAGCCACCGCAGAGACTGTGTCTTCTTCCAGCTAGCCGTCCTTGCTAGCTACCGCAGAGACTGTGTCTTCTTCCAGCTAGCTGTCCTTGCTAGCCACCGCAGAGACTGTGTCTTCTTCCAGCTAGCCGTCCTTGCTAGCTACCGCAGAGACTGTGTCTTCTTTCAGCTAGCCGTCCTTGCTAGCCACCGCAGAGACTGTGTCTTCTTCCAGCTAGCCGTCCTTGCTAGCCACCGCAGAGACTGTGTCTTCTTCCAGCTAGCCGTCCTTGCTAGCCACCGCAGAGACTGTGTCTTCTTCCAGCTAGCCGTCCTTGCTAGCCTCCTCAGAAACTGTGTCCTTCTTCCAGCTAGCCGTCCTTGCTAGCCTCCTCAGAGACTGTGTCCTTCTTCCAGCTAGCCGTCCTTGCTAGCCACCTCAGAGACTGTGTCCTTCTTCCAGCTAGCCGTCCTTGCTAGCCCCCTTCAGTGACTGTGGTCCCTCAGTGCTAGCCGTCCTTGCTAGCTGCCCTCCAGAGACTGTGTTGCTGAATACCAGCCAGGCCAGCCGTCACCCCGCGGTTCGAGCAGTCCCGCTGGCCGCCTGCAGCTGGGGGCTCAACCCTCGGTGAACGGCGGTCGCCGCGGGTGAAGATTCGGGGTGCGCGGCTGTCCTCTGAGGCCTTGCAGGGCCTCAGGGAACCTAAGGGCTCACCAATAACCAAAACCGGACACAGTATTCACTGTAGCTAGTGGGGTTCCTCAGGGGTCTGTGTTAGGACCACTGCTTTTTAATATATTTATAAATGATTTAGAGATGGGAGTAACTAGCGAGGTAATTAAATTTGCTGATGAGAAAGTTATTCAGTTGTTAACTCGCAACAGGATCAGGGGTCAGGCCCGCCCAGCAGCACAGCGATTCCGGAGGCTCCGGTCCCCATCATCATCCATTCCCCCATGGCGTGCCACAACTTTCATCCCCATCTTCCCTCACCCTCACCCTCGCAGGCCCGCCCAGCAGCGATTTCGATCGCAGGCAGCTCCTTCGGCTCGCACACGCTGCCTGCCGGCTGCCGCTCAAATCTCCTTGCAGCTACTAGCAGCGCTAACCCGGAAGCTCAGAGGAGAGGCTTCCGGGTTAGCGCTGCTAGTAGCTGCAAGGAGATTTGAGCGGCAGCCGGCAGGCAGCGTGTACGAGCCGAAGGAGCTGCCTGCAATCGGAATCGCTGCTGGGCGGGCCTGCGAGGGTGAGGGAAGATGGGGGTGAAAGTTGTGGCATGCAACGAGGCAAGGGATGATAGGGAAAAGATGTTGGAATGGGGGAGGGAAGACGGGGACAGCAGCTGCACGGAGGGGGAGAAGATGGAAGGAAAGATGCTGCACGGGGGGAGGGAAGAAGGTGGAAGGAAAGATGCTACACAGGGAGGAGGGAAGATGGAATGATGAGGCATGGTGGGTGGGGGAGAAGCTGCATGGGGAAGAAGGGAGAGATCCACTAAAGGGGTGGAGGGGTCAGGAAGGGAGAAGTCTTGGCTGCATATGAGGTGGAGGAGAGGGAGACATGCTGCATAGAGAGGGGATAGGTGGCGAGAGGGGGAGATATGTTAAACATAGGGGTGGAGGGAAGGGAGAAATGTTAGACATGCTGGTAGAGGGGAGGAAGGTAGATATGCTGTATGGGAAGGGGAGAGAGACGTTGGACAGTGGGAATGAGAGGGGGAGATAGACATGGGGGTGGATGAGAGGTACACAGTAGGTGGTGAGGGGGGAAATGCTGGGCCATGGGGGAGAGGACTACTACTATTACTATTTAACAGGAATGAAGAGAGAAGGGGCAGGAAAATATAAGGCTACCATGGTGGGATGGGGAGGGGATCAGATGCTGGTTAGAAGGGTGGAGGGAGAAGATGATGGGAATGGTGGAACCCTGTGGGAGAGGGCAAGAGGGGGAGGAGGGGGTGGCAAGGAAATGAATGAGAGATAGTGATTACAGAGGGTAGAAATATGGTAATGGGAAGTAGATTAAAGATAAAAGAGAAAGTAGGGATGGGGAGGAGTAAGATGGGGAATGGGAGAGCTAGTGGGTGAAAGAAGAAGATGGAAATTTGATAGGTAGTTGAAAAGTAAAAAGGAGACAAAGAAGGGTGAGAGAGAGGCAGAAAAGAGCTACAAAGGAATGACCAACATGTCAGAGGCAGGAATATTGAGGGAACAGACAGGAGAGAGGAGAAAAGACAAATGGACTACAGCCGCTTGAAGAAGAATTAGCAGTCGGCAGAGAGGAAAGCAGAAAAGAGAAATTGGAACCAGCAAGATGGAAAAATAAAACGTCCAGACAACAAAGGTAGAAACAAAGCATTTTATTTCAAATGTTTTAAATGGAATATGTTAGCTTTTGGAAATGTGCATAGGAAATGTCTTTGTATTGTGTTCTGTAGAAAAGGAAATGCATGTTTTGTGTCTCCAGTGTTGCAGTAATACTATGTTTAACTTCTTGGGGTTCCTTTTCAATTTTTGTCTAAATATTTTTATTTCTAATTTGTGATCCCTTGTTCTGTGTTTGGTGAGGTTCTGTTGGTGTGATAGTAATGGCAGGTGGAAAATTGGAAGGGAGGCAAAGAGGAGAGGGAATCGGGGAGGGGAGCCCTCCTTTATTTTCTGACCTGGGCCAAGTAGGTCTTACAACAGTCCTAACCCTTGCTGTATAGCTGGTGAGGATTCCCAGGCATCCCCAGCTAAGGACCTCCTCCAAAGGCGGCCAGAACTCCCTTCTACCAAGCTCTGGCAACAGCATCCTTGAGCCATCGACAGCTAAGCATGTGTGGGGTGCTGGCATCAGTGGCTTAGGGTCATTGCTGCTGCCTGCCAAGCTTGGTAAAAGAGAGTTCTGGCCACCTTCAGAGAAAGTCTTCAGCTGACTGAGCTTGAGGATCCTGAAACCTGTCTGTCCTGATTTAGATTGTAAGCTCTTTTGAGCAGGGACTGTCTTTTCTTCATGTTCAACTGTGAAGCGCTGCGTACGACTGGTAGCACTATAGAAATGATTTGTAGTAGTAGTAGAAGCCTGCCCTTGCAGATCAGCAACACGGCCGCGCAGGCTTCTGTTTCTGTGCAGGACGTCAGACTCACAGAAACAGAAGCCTGCGCGGCCGTGTTGCTGATCTGCAAGGGCAGGCTTCTACATGGAATGCTGCTAGCGGAATAGCAACATTAACATTCCATGTAGAATCTCCAATAGTAGCAACATTCCATTTAGAATCATTCCTATGTGTCCTTCTACCCTTATCCTTATTGGTCCTGTCTGTCAGTCCTGATTTAGATTGTAAGCTCTTTTGAGCAGGGACTGTCTTTTCTTCATGTTCAACTGTGAAGCGCTGCGTACGACTGGTAGCGCTATAGAAATGATTTGTAGTAGTAGTAACAGGTAGGAATATGATTACAGGAGGAATGGCATGAAAAAGGTAGGAGAGAATAGTATGTAAGGGATACAGACTGCAGAGAAAGGTGTATGAAACAACTGGGAACAGGCACTGAGCACAGGCAGAAAGAAAGGATCAGAGAGCCCAAGAAGAAATAAGTATGAACTAGAAAAAAGAAAGAAGGAATAGGTCTTATTGCGATTTGCATCTCTCTATCCTGTATGTTTTCCTCCCCTTAGTCACTGTCTATTCCAATAAATAACTCACCCCTGCACCTCTTGGAATGAAGGTATGCTATAAATAAGTGTAATAATGTAACAGTTTAACCAGCAGTGACCAGGGCATGGGTTAACATTAAATTCTCCGATGCTCTGAGGAATGAAGAATCATAGATTGCATGATGATGTGCCGTGGATTATGTGAAAGTGTGAGCCTTGTACTGTCTAAGCAGGGGCGTAGCCAGACACCCAAGTTTGGGTGGGCCTGGACCCAAGGTGGGTGGGCAGAACTCCGCCTTGTTCTACAAGTGATTTGGTTTCTCCCTCTCTCGCCTGCATGCCATATGGTCTTTCATACATCCCCTCTCCCCCATATACCTTTTAAATAGCAGATTTTCAACGGCAGCAAACAGTTGTTGGGAGTTTTTGGCTGGTGGGGCTTGGGGTCCCTGCCAGCCACATTATAGGTGTGCTGCTACTTGGTGGGCCTGAACCTAAAGTGGGTGGGCCTGGGCCCACCCCAGCCCACCCTTGGCTACGCCACTGTGTCTAAGGCTGCATGTTGTACATCCCACAAAGGTGTTGCAACATTTAAGGATGCATCATGCAAGTACCATGGATCACATGTAGGTTTTTGGCAAGGGTCATGTAAGTGTGTGTGCCATAGACTGTAGATCACATGCCACAGATTGTGAGAAGTGCACCATACATTGTATGAGTGGGTATCATAGATTATATGGAAAATAATAATAACCTGGTTCTGGTTCTCGCCTCACCCTATGCTTGGAATAAACTTCCCGAGCCCTTACGCCAAGCCCCCTCCCTACCCATCTTCAAATCCTTACTCAAAGCCCACCTCTTCAATGTTGCTTTCGGCACCTAACCTTTATACCTTTCAGGAAATAAATCTAGACTGCCCCAATCTGACGACCCCTACTTGACTGTTTGTACATTTGTCCTTTAGATTGTAAACTCTTTGAGCAGGGACTGTCCTTCTATGTTAAATTGTACAGCGCTGCGTAACCCTAGTAGCGCTTTAGAAATGTCAAATAGTAGTAGCAGTAGTTCTAGTTCTTAAGGTATAGGGAACTAAGTCTTGGATTTTCAATTCTTGTTTCAAGGTTTCACACAGAGAAGATGTCAGGGTGCTTTGAAACAGAAGAAAGAGCTCCGTTGTTTCTTATGATCTGGGAGGATAAAATCAAATCATTCATGAAGCTAACATGATTATAGTGAAAACACAGAAATGCAGGAAATGACTTTGGGAATGAGAACTCTATGGCGCATACTCTAAGGAGGACAGAGTATATGAGCACAGGGGAGAGATGCATAAGGGAAAGAGAAGCAAAAGAGAGCGGGAAGGATTTAGGAAGAGGAGGGAAGGGATGAAACTTCTGATGTAAAGAGGAAGGTATCAAGATACTCACGAAGGAAACCTTTGATGTAAAGAGGAAGGTATTAAGAGACTCATGGAAGGAAGACTCACAAGACAGAATGAGACAGGGATGGATACGTTTATTTATTTATTTATTTATTTTGGTGCATTTTTACCCCCCATTTTCCCACAAGAGCAGGCGCAATGTGGTTTACATTAATTCATGAGGATTCAAGTTGGAATTGAAAGGTGAAAAGAAGGGTAAGTGTTTCAGGGAACAGAACAGCATCTAGGTAGAAGAGCTATATGTATATATATATATATATATATATATATATATATACCCTGTTTCCCTGAAAGTAAGACATCCCCCGAAAATAAGACCTAGTAGAGGTTTTCCTGAATTGGTAGATATAAGGCCTCCCCCGAAAGTAAGACCTAGCAAATTTTTGTTTGAAAGCAGGGCTGCCAAGAGCCGGACAAGGCCGCCCCCGGGCCGCCCCCCCCAACTCCACCCACCCTCCGTCGCTCCCGGAACTAACCTTAAACTCCTCCTTTCACCTTTGCAGCAAGCAGCATCAGGGCAGACCTCTCCTTCCTTCCGTGCCCCGCCCTCGCGGACGTTACGTCAGGTGAGGGCGGGGCACGGAAGGAAGGAGTGGCCTGCCCTGCTGCTGCTTGCTGCGAAGGTGAAAGGTGGCGTTTAAGGTTAGTTCCGGGAGCGACGGAGGGTGGGCGGGCCAACCCTGATCCAACCCCAATGTTTCCCTGAAAAATAAGACAGGCCCTGAAAATAAGACCTAGCACATTTTGGGGGGCAAAAATTAATATAAGATAGTGTCTTATTTTCGGGGAAACATGGTATATATAATTTATTTATTTATTGCATTTGTACCCTACATTATCCCACCTTTTTGCAGGCTCAATGTGGCTTACAGAGTGTCGTTATGATGAAGTCATTACATGATCTTAAATACATAAGCTGAGAGTAAATGAATTAGATGCAGGTCATTACATGATTATAAATACATAAGCTGAAAGTAGATGAGTTAGATGCAAGGTGCTAGGAAGGTGTTGTGAGAGGCGTTTTTGATGCACCTGAGTGATTTGAGGAGTGATTTATTAAGGATGTCTTTCGTAGGCTTTGTTGAAGAGATGTGTCTTCAAAGATTTGCGATAGCTGGTTAAATTGTCCATATTTTTCAGGGCCATGGGTAATGCGTTCCAGATCTGTGTGCTTTTATACGCAAAAGTAGTGGCGTATGACTGTTTGTATTTAATTCCTTTGCAGCTGGGGAAGTTCAGATTGAGGAATTTGTGGGACGATCTTTTGGCGTTTCTAGGGGGTAGGTCCACTAGGTTTAACATATAGAGTGGGGCGTCTGCGTGGATGATTTTGTGGATGGTTGTGCAGATCTTGAAATCGGTTCGTTCCTTGAGTGGAAGCCAATGTAGTTTCTCTCTTAGAGGTTTTGCCCTCTTATATATATATATATATATATATATATATATATATAAAAGGAAGATTCATAGGAGGGAATGGGACAGTGTGTGTGAAAGAAATTCTAAGAAGTCACATCCTTTTTTTTTCTTCTCATGATCAGAGAAGGGAATGATGCAGAGTGTGGGGAGAGAATCTGTGGAAAATGGGAGCCTGTGATAATCCATACGAAATCTTTCTCATGGAAAGTGTAGAAGAAAATGATGACTGTGTAGAGCATGCATTCACTTATTGCTTTCTGCAGGCTCCATCCCCTCTCTGGGGAGATGCATAGTGACAATATCTAATCCAGAACTCCTTTAAAATCCAGACCTAGCCGCAAATTGCAGGCAATTGTGTGCTCATAAGACTGTGAGAACAATAAGGCTCACTGTACAAACAGTCATGGAGCATTTAATGTCAATGGTTGGTTAGAAAGGACAAGAATTTGACATTTATATAAACCTCTTGACCTGACCACTAGTACTCTATTTCACAACCACTTGTCATTCTGTGGCACTCCTCAGCACTAGGAGACACAAAAAGGTGTTATTTCTACAGTCTCTAGCACAGGATGGGTGGATATTTGGTCCTGCCATTACTGAAATCATTTATTCAGACTGTCACTAAACAGCAGCAGAGACCCATGGGCACAACCCCGCTGATAAGAGGTCCATACAGGTAAGCACAATCCTCAGTTCCTAGGATGGCTAGGCAAGCTGGAGGACTTGTTCTTAGGAGATTGGCGGCTACATTTATCATACACTGAGACAAGTTGAAAACAGTATGCTCTAATCATTGCAGAAAGGTATGTTTCACTGACAGTGCATGGTTAGGGGGTGTGCATGAGTGAGTGATGTGGGGATTAAGAGTGGGAAGGGGCTGAATAAGCGAGTGAATGCAGAAGTTATGAGTGGCAGTGGGGGTTGAGAGGATGGGGGTATTATGAATGGGGGTGCAAGGGCATGTCTGAGGCAGAGTGTGTGTGTGTGTGTGTGATCGGAGGCACACTTTCCTTTATCCCATGTTCTCTCACCCCTCCTATCCTCCTTCTCATGGTCTCTCCCTTTCCCTTATCACTATATCTCACCCCTTCAATTCTCCTCCCCTTCCCCCTCTCCTAATGCCTGCATTGCACATCAAGTATTTTTGAGCACAACAGATCCGATTACTCTTACAGTGTTACCCTGCTGATCTTTTGAACTCCCATCTAGACCAGCAGCAGAAGTGCTCAAGAACACATAATTTCCTGCTGCTGTGTGACCTGTCTTGCAGTATGAGCTGTGAGATCTCATGGCTCTTACCATGAAATTGGTCCTTCAGCAACAGAAGAAGATGCACGTTTAAGCAATTCCCTTGCTGCCAGTCCAGATGAAGATCAGAAGGAAGATCAGAAGGTGGCCTGGCATTTGAATACCGGCACCTTTTACGCTAGAAAAAATGCACTGAAAATTACCCTCTTGGAGCCTAATTTGCTCTTGGCCATGAAAAAGACTTCTTCTCCCTGACTCACCAAACCTGGCTGATAAAACAGTTCATAAAGAGGGGATACAGCTTTTTTGTTGCTCTGATTTCGTGGAAATTACTGCCAGAATATCTCAATTTTGAAAGTTCTTACAAAAAAAAGTAATGCAGGTCTGAAGACAATGTTTTTCTTTTTTTAATGTTTAAACAGTTTTTATTATTCAGGATCACCAACAATGATACAAGCAAACAGCAAAAAAAAAAAAAAAGAAACATAGTAAAGTATAACCTTGTGCCAGATATGTATGTACTCATGCTCAACTAGGAAACAGTCAAAATCACGATCCCCAATTTAAGTAGACACCCTCCCCTTTTCCTACTGTACTAAGCGGAAGGATAGCCAACAGCCTGCACTCTTGAAGCTCCAGGCCATCCTTGCATTAAAAGCTGGTCTTTAGAACAACCAAATAAAAATGGTTTGTCTCTATACAAAGCAGTCTAATCAAAATACGAGCTGAATAAGTGATCAGAGGAGCTGTTCGTTATCCTCCTCAGCCTATCCACCCACTAGACAAACCAGCCTAGAAATAGAACTAGGCCTTTCTCCAAATACACCTAAACCATCCAAACTTAACCCTCTCATCCCCCCCCTAAAAAAAGGAACCTAAGGTTTCCCTTCAATACCCATGGCATATGTGGCATGGGCACCCTCACCCCAAAATAAAATAGATCAAACAAAATGCATTAAGAACGAGACTTCTGGTCTTATGAGATAAAGATTGAATGTACCCATCCCAGACCGTCAAAATAAGTTGTTTCCTCTTAAATGAGACCTTCACTTGTCTTTGCAAAATGAAGGCGATTTTGCCATGCCCAAAAGGAGGGAGCATCGTCACTGACACATACACTTAGAATAACTTTTTAAGACATTGTTCTTGAGGGGGCATTTGATGGTCCAGGTTCAATGGGATGGACCAGCATGGGTGGATGGAGGTTGGCAGTCATATTATCTTGTCTAGGTCTGTGTTATCTTTGTCTATCCTTTCTATATTGTTTATGAGTCTTTGTTCAATTTCTGTGCTCCATATACCAGTCAACCTACTTAAAAGTTGTCAACTGTTTTTTTTTTGCACAGAATATTGTACTAAACTTTATTTATTCGAAAACACCTTGTTGTCCCACACGAGATATGGCAGTATATCAAGCAAATTAACAAATTTAACACTAACATAATTTAGGGGTCAATATTCAAAGCAATTTAGATGGCCAGAAACATTGCTTTCCTTCTCTACGGGACTGCACTCATCACAGGCAGGGTCATTAATTGATTCTTTTTCTTTTTTTTTCAGGCCTGATTTTCCTTAAAAAAACAAAAAACAACAGACTATAACTTTCTGCATGAACTCACAGTAAAACTAGGAATAGTCCTTAATAAATGGTGTCAGTTGGTATCTTAATTACTGAAAATAAAGAACTTATACAGAAGCCTTTGAAGATTACAGGAATATGAAAGCTAAGAGTGTGTAGAAGAATTTATTGAAATGTATAGCCTTTGGGCTGCATTGGCGGCTCAGTAGTGATATCTGCTGTTATGTGGAGGACTAGAATTTGATTCTTTGATCAAGTTTTCTGATTCCTGGATGACTGACCTATAAGATTCTGTCCCTTACCATTAAAAATACTCCCTCACAGAATCAGAATCACCTTATGCCTTATAGCCCCCCCCCCCCAAAGAGGAAGTGACATGAGAGGGGTAGAGGTAGAAGGACAGCTGTCAGGAAGTATAAAACGCGGGGCCAGAGTTGGATTAAGGAGACCAAGGGAAGGAAGAAGTGTCACCCTGCCACCTATGTCCTCAGAGAAATACACACATTCAGTTACAGTTCCGTGGAGAAGTGAAAACATAAGATACATATGTAACCAGACTCTCACTAGATGGTAAGGGTTACCCTGGAGGTCCTACACAAAAGGAAGAATATGAGGGTGACTGGTAAATAGGGAGAAAATATTAAAAACACAAACCAGTGCACCAAAACAGTGTGAAGGGTTCTTGGTGGATAGGGGGAGTCAAAGCTCTAGGCCGAAACTGGAGAGAAATTCAAAGATACAAAAAGTCACCAATGGTATGATTAAATAAAAATGCCTTTGTTTGGTAATCTTTATGAATAAAGAATTTACAGTTCTCAATTAAAAATCTAAAACACAATCAAACTAAAAATAATTTGGATATGTGGTTCAAAGTTCTTGGACCTGAAACATTTGTCTGGATCTCTTCCCCTTCTTTAACCTCACCTGCAGGTCCCTATGTGGGTACCTCACTCCTGAAAAAGTTAGTCCTCTTCATGTAAGAGACTACAGTGTATAACTTCAGATGTTTTGGTATCTAAGATAGCCACCAACAGCATATAACTCTGGACACAAAATGCACTGATCTTCCTTTAGGAATATAGCCCAGATGTTGACTTGCTTGCTTTCCTTCCAAAGAGTGCAAGTAAGAAATTGGTTTAGGAAAATATCTAAAGCCTACCCTTGACTAGGAGGTACGGGGTATACCTTGGGAGAAAGGTGCCTTCCAGTTCAGCACTGGGTTTTCTTGGAATGGAAATCAGGATACACCTGGGTCACAAATCCTACCCATGATTCTGAGATTTCTTTTTATTTTATTTTTTACTATTCCTTCTTTCCAGTAAGCTAGATCTTTGGGAACTCCTCCGATATGGGATACATTGGCTGATCTAGTTGAATCTTAAGTCTCCTTCATGCTTTAAGGGCAATTCTGTAACCTAGGTGACCACATTTACACATGTTATTGCATAGATCAATATTTAGAATACTAGCACTTACACAAAAAGGGTACAAGTGACGTGATGACATTAGAAAACTTTTACAGTAAACTGAAAACCTAAAGCAAAAATAATAAAAGAAGAAATTTTATTGGGAGAGCTTTGTGACACATCCATTTGGCAGAGGCAAGAAACAAAGCCAAGAAGCTAAGGAGTCTACTTTGAGGGGGAAGGGCTGCGCATGCTCGTAACTTTACAATGGGTTCTGAGCTCTGGGGAATCAGTTCCATCTTGGCACCATCAGAAGGCATTACCCACTTGTGTGTTTGAGTCAGTCCTGCTTGAGGATGGGAAAATATGGTTATGCATCAAGTCTAGCTACTATAGATGTGACACTGGTGCAAAGCTTTAGATGAGTCAAGTTCCTTGGTGTCAGCCTAGTTCTCAGTGGATCTGTACTACTACTACTACAAATCATTTCTATAGCGCTACCAGTTGTACGCAGCGCTTCACAATTGAACATGAAGAAAAGACAGTCCCTGCTTAAAACAGCTTACAATCTAAATCAGGACAGACAGACAGAACAAATAAGGGATAAGCAGGGCCGTGCCTAGGGTCTCTGGTGCCCCCCTGCAGACTATCGGTTGGCGCCCCCCCCTGCAGACTATCAGTTGGCGCCCCCCCCCCCCTCCGTCCAGCAGAGCAGGAACAGAAGGGAGCAGGCAAGTAAGCCGGACCTCAGGAAAAAATAGCACTGTATGTATCCTTCATTGATAAGTCTCTGACTCTAAAGTTTAGCAATTTTATTAAAGCAAAATGTATTTTCACATATCACATCCTATCCAAGGAGAATGTTTTATATATGTCACCCGTCTGTGGTAAAACTTCACACAGTATCAAAATACCTCTAATATGTAGTCGTGCCAGCCGAGGAAACTAACTGTGCTCAGCTCACAAGAGACAGAGTGAACATAAAATAAAACTTCATCCTTAAAAGATAATATCGGATGAATGCATGAAGGTGAATATGAATTCCTGTGAATGGAATCAATTTGATTTACAATAAATCCAGATACTACTCCCTCATATATATAACAAAAAATTATTTAAGTGGAATGGAATTATTTGACTGTACTGGTAAACAGAAAGAAATACTCTATTGCATTCTAATCTCCTTTGCACCAAAGGATATAATTCAGATCAAACATTTATCTCTGATCAACTATCTCAGATCAAATATTTATTTCAGATTAAATATTAAGGTTTCCTTGCTTACAGTCACTTAAATCTACCTAGCTTTTATATAGCTTATAGGATTTAAACACTCTTAAACTGAAATTCACCCTTTTCTATTCTTCATAAACTTCAAGTAATCCTGAAATATTCAGATCCTTTTCTCACTAGAGAAACTTCAATCGCCACCAATCTCTTTTCACTTATATTTTCTCATTTACCACAATCAGGCACTCTTTTATAACTTCAGTCAACAAACACAGGAAGTCACAGCTGGATGTCTCTCTTGGCAAAGGACAGCTCTCACTCTGTTCACTTCCCGGGCAGATTTCTTAACAGAAGCTGATCATCCAATCAGAGAGCTCTATTTGAATGCAGATTAACATACAGACACTCATGGGAATGTTTAGTGAAAAACACCGGACTAATTTGCATATGATTTAAACAAATCTGAGCATATGACAACCAAGTACAGACTCCCAGCACCTGAATTCTGCAATTAGATTTAAGGCAAATACTTTTAAAACTTATTTTTAGCACTTTTAAAATTTCAGGTTCTCTTTAATTTGAATGCTGTTTCACGCTCTGAAACTCACCCTGACTGAGGAGCTAGCCCCAAACTGAAGCATAAATAGCAATCTGGTTGTATTCTCATGTAACTTGAAGAGCGTGCCTGCCTCAATTAATACTGCTCCTTTGCATGAAAAGGGGAGGGCAGCGGAAATAGGAGAATCACAAGTTCAGGTGAAAGATTTTGCAAGTGAGCAGACGGCAGGGCAGTGGCGCCCCGGCCCTGGGGATAAGGGTAAGACAGACAGATAGGACACATAGGGAAAGGGACTATTGAAGAGAGGAAGACAAGATACAAGTATGCTACTAGATTAGTTAGATTAAGTAGCACTTTTCAGCTTCTAGCAGTGACATCAGACTTACTCAAGAGTGACCTATCTAGAGGAAAAGTCCTATAACCAATTGGCATATCAGTCACCTGATGCTTGCAGGTTTTTAAACATAAGGTCCGTCTGTGAAATGAATGGTGTGTTCATCTTTAAATGCTGTAAATGTATTTATTTATACATTTACAGCATTTAAATGGTGTGAACCAGAGAACCCTACAAAACTGAACATATAATCTGTAACAGTGCTGAGCAGTCAAGAAATGGAATAACCAGAATAGAACAAGCAGAAATTCCAACTGAAGAAGAACTGCAACACATGAATAGGTGGGATAATTTGTTCCAGTGTATAAGTACAAGCTGAGCAAATATACACTGTCAGCTAGCACATTTGCTTATTTCCGATCTGAGGAAGAAGGGCAACCTTCGAAAGCTAATCAAGAAATGTATTAAGTTATGTCAAATAAAAAAGGTATCATCTTATTTTCTTTTCCATGTTTTATTTTGTTTGATTTCTATTGATAACCTTAAGAGTGGACTAACACGGCTACCACACTCCTCTACTTAAGCTGAGCAAAGGAATGGAACGAAGGAACAAAAAAAAAAGCGGAGGCTGGACTAGCAAGGAGAAATCAAGGCTTTATTGTCAAGATCTGCCTTCCACTCTACCCTGAATAAACTAGTGTGTGCTGTCTTACTTCACTAATTGGGACTACGTGCAGCAGCCTCCATATCTGAGGTTATACTGCCATCTGTGGTTCACTGGCATATGACTTTTCTCATCCAAAAGATCTTCCATTGTGAAGTTTGCAATTTACCTGCAGCGTGCAGTTTAAGTTTTAAAGCAAACACACTAGTTATGGTTGGCAAAAATGCCAGTCCGAGGAGCCACAAATAGGTCTGATTTTCAGAGCAATCACTTTATACAAATTAAGCTTGTGTTTGGATCAAATGTATCTCACGAATATTCACATTAGAGACTAGAGTTTGTCACTGTATTATCTACACCAGGGGTTCTTAACTTTGTTTTTCGTTCCCACACCCCTATAACTGATCAATGAAACCCTTGCACCTACTTCCTAAACCACATTTCCACTAGTGACTACTGACGGCAACATATGTCACTGTTAGCAGGGCCGCCGAGAGGGGGGGACGGGGGACAAAAGTCCACGGGCCCGGGTCTCCGGGGGGGGGGGGGGGGGGTGGCGCCGCTGCAGTCCGGCCCGCCCGCCGTCGCTCCTGGAACTAACCTGAAGCGCTTTCACCTTCGGAGCAACCAGCAGCAGCAGCAGGGCAGGTCTCTCCTTCCTTCCGTGTCCTGCCCTCGCCTGACGTAGTTCAGAGAGGGCCCGGCAGCGGGTGGAGGGGGGGCCCAGCGACTTCGGGTGGGGGGGGGCGCGACGCAATCTCGGGTGGGGGGACCCGGGGCGGTCTTGTCCCGGGCCCGGCCCCGGCTCTCGGCGGCCCTGACTGTTAGGTGCTAACAATGCTAACGTTGCTACAATTACAGCAGTACACAGTTATACTACCAATAACTGTCTTAATAACTGTCTTCACTGTCTAGAAAGTTCAATAAATTGTCTCAGATTTCAAGACCCTTCTCCGAATCCTGTTTGATCTCTTCCCGCTGTTAGCTGGTTAAGAACCCCTGATCTGGGCATTATCTCCCGGATTCTATAAAGTGCGACTTAAATTGTGTGTGCAAATCCGGTCGTATTCTGGATTTGCGCATGCAATTTAATTAGTTAAGCCAATCAGCATCAATAATTGCCAATTAACAAGCAATTATTGCCACTAAATGGCTTTAATTAGAATTTACATGCACAACTGTCAAGCATATTCTGCAACACGATGAATGTAAATCTTAAGGTACATAGTTGAAAAGGGAGTGTGGCCATTGACATGGAATGGGTGAGTCGTGGGGGTTTCTAAAATCTATGCGCGTTGTTATAGAATACACCTGGTCTGTGCCTAATTTAAACGTTGGCATTTACACCAAGTTTTACTTGGCATAACTGCCCGTGAATAAACTTAGTCACTCGGATGGGCACTAGGCATATTCCATAAACCGTGCTGAGATTTAGGTGTAGTTTTTTGGTGCCAATTTTTTTAGGCATGATGTATAGAATCTAGCCTTATATCTGTGTTTCCATTTCATATTAAGGCCCTTACCTAGAACGATCTAAAGAATAGTAACCTTAGTCCCTACTGATCTCTTAGTTGGAAATAGGCTGACTATTCTGAGCCCTTCAACTAAAAAAATTGTGGGGTACCAATGTAACAAATAAATATTCTTCCAATCTTTTTTGAAGATAAACATATTGAATACATATGTGCTATAAGTCAAAGGCCTTGACAATTTATGATATATTAGAAACAGCCTCTGTGCCACTAAGACTTTGTTCACTATCACAACTCAATTCCCCAGGATATACAATTCTGTTTCCGCATTGTAAGTTAGGAAGGGGGAAGTGGTATTCATGATTCTTTTAAATCTAAGATTTGTCAGTCATGGAGTTCAGTGTTTATTTTTTTTATACAATGACTAAATATTCTTACTATTCATACAGAGGGCTAAACACTGGACAGCTCAGAAGTCCAAACAAACCAAGGTCTGTCCCTGCCCTCATCTCTGGTTGCTGATGAAGTGTGGAGCAAAAAATTGGTTTAGCCACGGCCCCTTCGGCCCATCCTGTTCTGTTGCCTATGGTTCTATTACAGATTAAGCTGGTTAAACTTAAGAAGAGCTCATCTAGGAATACTGGGGAATACAGTAACATGGAGCTGCATTTTAGAAAAGATGCCCAACTCAAAGTCAGTACATCACAAATGGACATCTATCTCACAAGTATTTTAGAACAGGATACAGCCTGTTCTAAAATACATATGAGATGAACGTCTATGTGCTGGAATCATCCAGCATGAACGTCCATTTTACAAACTGAAAATGAACAAATTATGAACAGGGAAAAAAAAGGTACATGGACAACTGTGTGGCAGCATAGGAGTATCTATCTTATAATATGGCCACAAAGAAGTCCATGCAGAGCAGAAGGGTAACATAGTACACATAGTAGATGACGGCAGAAAAAAGACCTGCACGGTCCATCCAGTCTGCCCAACAAGATAACTCATATTTGCTACTTTTTGTGTATACCCTACTTTGATTTGTACCTGTGCTTTTCAGGGCACAGACCGTATAAGTCTGCCCAGCACTATCCCCACCTCCCAACCACCGGCTCTGGCACAGACCGTATAAGTCTGCCCAGCACTATCCCCGCCTCCCAACCACCAGTCCCATTTCCCACCACCGGCTCTGGCACAGACCGAATAAGTCTGCCCAGCACTATCCCCGCCTCCCAACCACCAGCCCTGCCTCCCGATCTTGACTAAGCTCCTGAGGATCCATTCCTTCGGCACAGGATTCCTTTATGCTTATCCCACGCATGTTTGAATTCCGTTACCGTTTTCATTTCCACCACCTCCCACGGGAGGGCATTCCAAGCATCCACTACTCTCTCCGTGAAAAAATACTTCCTGACATTTTTCTTGAGTCTGCCCCCCTTCAATCTCATTTCATGTCCTCTCGTTCTACCATCTTCCCATCTCGGTTGGAAAAGCAGGGGACTCAGGATCAAATCCTACTTAAGTTGAGGGTGATTTTTGTTTAATTGCAAGCCCTCCAGGAACAGAAAAATACCTACTGTACTTGAATGTACACCACTTCAATAGCTTTCAGGCTTGCAGGTGTCTTATATACTCAGGAACAGTAGGTATTTTTCTGTCCCTGGAGGGCTTGCAATTAAAAAAAGAGAGCTATAAGAGAGATTTGAACCTGAGCCTCTTGGTTCTCAGTTCATTACATCAACCGTTAGGCTACTCCTCAAACCTGCATGCTGTGCTGTTAAGAATGTCCATAGTATCTGAAGCTGTCATAGAGCCTGGTATCCCTTGCCAGTTTCACATTCGGTGGAGAGGAAGAGGGACAGCAACCACTGGGGGATTAAGGGTGTTGTGCCTTAATCCTTCATTGGACAGTTGCTTAATCAGAACACCTTTTTGTAACCTGGGCATGCCAAGTACCAGGTCTAAATAACAATATCCATCTTTTTATCTATGTTTTAAGTTTATTTAGTAAAACAAGAAAATGATTAATATTAACAATTCCAAATTCACAGTCAACAAAAAAATGCCACAAATTTAGCAATCTTCTATATTTTACAAGAAAACTAATCCCCCCAAAAAACAAAACCTCCCCCAACCCCCTTCTTCCATTTAATCCACCATAAGTGTATGTCTCTTCACGTGTACCATGGTTTCAGTGCACATCTCTCCTGGTAACAAGCATAAACTCCCCCTCCCCCCAGCCTCACAGTTCCCTATGGACTATATCCCGAATATGGCAAAGACCGATCTGGATGGGCTCAAGTGGGCTTTGACGAAAACTGCAGTAGTTGGGAATAAAGGCCAGCGCTGGGCAGACTTCTACGTTTTGTGTCCTGAAAATGGCAAAGACGAATCAGGATCAAGTATGTGTACTAAATATTTCCCACAAATTTTTTTTAAACTTTTGATTGGATCCTCAGATAGTGGACACAATGTCCAGTTTTACCATCTGCTCTTCATCAAAATCTACATTGATTCAAATATTTTTTTAAATGTATACTTCACTCAAACATCCTTCCCCAAAAGTCTTCCATATGATATTTATTTTATGTCCCACTTATCTTAATGCAGTCACTTGGGATCAAGGTTGCCCTGCCCAAATTATTAATTGGCAAGGTACATAAGTGTTGAACCCTACTAAATACTTGCAAATGTTTTCTAGACAGTAAGCTGTAGCCTATTTGTCTTAAGCCAGGACTCCAGTTGTAAAACTTTAATTCCAACTGCATCCACAGAATCCAGAGGTACTATAATCTGCATGATTTCTTTCTTTTCTTTATTTATTAAAGTCTTATAGCCTGCTATAATCAACAAGTTCTAAGTGGATTATATCAAGAAGAAAGGGAATACTCCAGGTAATTTTACAAAATAATCACAATCTTAAAAACCAAAATACAACATCTGTAAGTTAAGAAACATATTTTCTAAAAAGGAAAGCCTTTAGTAATTTCCAAAACACAGAATAATGTTCTATATGCCTTAAAAAAGGAGGAAGAGAAATCCAGCTAGAAGGTGCCTGGTAAGTCAGTGAGGACTGTAAAAGACGCAAACCCCCAAATTCTGTATATGGTGCCTTAAGTTGTGATTGTTAATTTGGCACTAATTGGATTTAATTAGAATTGACGTGCACAACTTTCTAGGTGTATTCTATAATGCAGCGAGTGTGAATTGTAACGTGCAGTCAAAAAGTGGGCATGGCCATGGGCATGGAATGAACAGGTCCTAGGCACTGCAAAAAACTATGTGCACTATTATAGAATACACCCAATCTGCGATAATTAGGCCTGGTTTTAGGTGGCTAAATGGGTGCGCCTAAATTTTAGCTGAAAGAACAGCACATGAGCATATTCTATAAGCTATAGCTAACTTTAAGGTGCAGTTTATAGAATCACGCTAACTGCTTAGTTTTGCGGTGCCGATTTTTAAGGCACCATATATAGAATTTTCCCCAAAGCCTTTACTTTACGAAGTGGGAAAATGTAACAGAAAAAGATTTCTAGTAACTCTTCCATAGTTCCTATTTTAAAAAGCAAAATGATATTAGCCCATTATTAAAAATTCATCTGGGGGGGGGAGGGGCAGCCAGTCAGGTTGTCAGGATATCCACAATGAATATTCATGAGAAAGATTTGCATGCACTGCTTCCACTTAACCCTCCATTGCCCCAGGTACCTGTATATAATATGTAAACCGCTTTGAATGTAACACAAAAAGGTGATATATCAAGTCCTATTCCCCTTCCCCCCCCCCCCCCCCCCCCCCCCACTCCATTGCATGCAAATCTCTCATGAATATTCATTGTGGATATCCTGGAAACCTCACTGGCTGGGGTGCTGCCTCTAGGATCAAGATTGAGAACCACTGGCCTAGGGTGCTGGAAGGATACCATAGGAGCTGGCTGTGTGGGTGCTTGAGCACCCTGAATATTGAGAAAATTCCTTGTATGTATCCAGGGAAGGGTTATTTCCATTGGGCTTAGCTTAGCACCCCCAATAATTCTGAAAAGTTAGTTGCTATGCTGGATACACCTGTAGCAGCTTTACTCATAGGCAAATCACAATCTTCAACCCACCCTTAAATACTATATAAATATGTTTTAAAAAATAAATCAAAGCCACTGACGAGAAAGAAAAAAAAATACTACAGGCTTTCAAAACAAACGGCAGGGGCCTTCAACATGTAAACAAACGGTAAGAAACGATGAAGACAAGCGCGGGAACAGCGCGCGCTTTCTGAAAAGCCGCCGCCCAGGGTGTGGCCACTGCCCCGCTCACCCAGCCAGTCTGGAAAAAGGTCAAATTTGATTGGCTGTGAGAAAACACTTGAGGGCCTCGCGGGTAATAATTATTTTGGCAGCCAATCAGATTGCTCCCACCACATAAAATCCTTTTTTTTTTAACAAAGAAACAAAAATTAGCTGAAGAGGTTCAGGTTGGTGAGTGAGTGTTGCGACGACCAGCTGTGCGGACGCGGATCGCAGGATATAGAGTCCTCCTCTTCTGCTCCGGTGCTTTGGCGTCTCACAATTGCCTGAATGGCGACTTGCTCGATGACAGGAGCCCCGAGTGGAGCCAGATCACGGCTCTGCGCTGTAAACCGTCCAGGGCCTGCAGGCGCTCGACCGGTCCTACGGCTCCGTCGGGCCTTCATAGATATAGGCAGCTGGCGACGAGTTTCCCCGGCGGACGTGTATCACGAAACCAAGACAAAAACGCGGCGCGTGTGTGTTTTATGTGGTTGGAAAACGACAGGTACATAGACGATTCGGTGTTGGGCAGGTGCGAGTTCTTTAATTGCTTTCACGACGGACGGCATCATGGATCCATCCACGTCCAAGACTCTGAAATATGGTGGAAAGCGGCGGATCCTGCAGAACGTGTGGAAGAAGGCGACTGGAATAGTGACTACCAAGGGCCTGGTGTACACGAAACGTTCAAAGAAGTTCTTTTTACAATGAGTGCTCATTATTAAAAAAATACATGTTTGAGAGAGACACGGGGGCGCTGCGTTTGTCAGGACAGACAAGTGCAGGGCTGGTCTTAGGGGCCCCGCATCCTTGGCCGATCTCGGTACCTTAATGTGCTTCCGCATTTCAGTATAGAGCATCAGGCAGCGGTTTTCATATCCCATCAGCTGCCGACCCCAGAGCCTTCTCGCTGCTGTGTCCCACTCCCACCCCTATTTGATGTCACATCCTGCTTCCACAAGGGCGGGATGCAGCAGAATGGAGGCTCTGGGCTCGGTAGCCGACGGGATATGAAAATCGCTGCCGCTGCCTGGCCCTCTCTACTAAAACGTAGTGAATGCACATCAGGGTACGGGGGTGAGGTAGGGTTCCAAGAGCTCTAAACCTCCTTTTAAACTCTGATAAATTATGGCTTATGGTGGCGAGTGCGGGCAGGGGGCACAGGGTGTGGGCGGAGAGCCCCACTGAACTGGTCTGCACAGGGCCCTGCAGTTGCTAAGACCAGCCCTGGACAAATGAAGTGATGGGTGGTGGTTGTGATAGACAGGAAAGCTGTGTTGGGGGGGGTGTGAAAATAAACTAGAATCTACGAGATTCATAAAGCTTGAGTTTGCTTGCCTTAGTAACAGGTCACGTTTGTGGTCTCTGACATAATTTTCCATACAACTTGCGATGTACCCATTGAACAGCATTAGAAAGTTCAAAAGACAAGCACAGAGATGGAACAGGGACATAACAGATAATTCATTTCTTAAGGACACTGGCCACCACCGCTGCCCAATGTGGTACCAAAGGACATTAAAAATAAATGTTTTGGGTTTTTTTCGTGGGGAAAGATAAGCCAACCATTGTCATGCCCTACTGCTCCAGTTGCTGATTTCTTATTTTGGGGTCCTTTTATTAAACGGAGGCATCAGTACGAGGATTTGCCACATGCAGATGCCCCCTTTTATTGCCACTGGTAAAGGGCTTTATTTTACGGAAGGAAAATGACCATGTGGTAAATTAAGCACTTGTCTTTTGTAAAAGGGCCCCTTTATTTATTCATATTTGGCTACTCCTACAATTCCTTTCTGAGAACCAGAGAAGCCCAGTTCAAAAATCCCACTGCCGCTCTCTGATCTTGAGCAAGTCACTAACCTTCCATTGCCTTGGATATTAGATTGTAAGTCCTCTGGGGATAGAAAAAATAACCTACTGTACTTGAATGTTAATTTGTCTTGATCTATTAAAAAAAAAAAGCCCATTTTTTTCTTGCCTTGTAGCACTATGAGAGAAATGCAACGGTGATCATTAGGTTGTCCAGGTCTTTTTGTAGCAAGACCCAGAAAACTGCACAAGCCTAAGAGAACAAATGCAACAATGTTCACATACACACAGGCAGAAGACTATCCCTGCTCAACAGAGCTTATTCAAACAGTAAAATAAGATTAGTTTCATTTATTATGAGGAAATATTAAAATGGGTATTAATCATTGTGCACACTTTCCTGTGCAGGTAAGGGTAAATTTGTTCAAAACAAAAATATACACATACTCATGTTTTTATTAGATTTGTTAACTGCCTTTATGAAGAGATTCACCCAAGGTGGTATACAGCAGGTACAGTTTAACATAAAACTTACTTACAGTTTGGTAACAGCATAACAACAGTAAAACGACCAAATATAAGGATAAATACAATCAATGAGGTAAACTTGGAAACGGTGAACTAAACCCTATCATGAAAACAGTATCAGAAATATACACATTTAACACTACTGTAGAAAAATCATATAACAGAAATATGATAAATGTCAGTACAATACGAACAATACTATAATAGCATGGAAGAACATTCAAATAACATACATAATATGATGTCAGCATACTAGCAATGGAACCCCTAAGAAGCACACATTAGAACAACAAATTCTTATGACTCCAGAGGATGAAGAGTACAAGTAGCAGAATTCCCCTCCCTCATTAATCTCACCTTATTTTATCCAATGCATGAGGGCAGCAACATCCATCAGCATAGGATTAAGGTTGCAGTGTGCACTCACAAAGCCCAATACCTTGTAGGGGTTTCCAGCCTAATAGGCTTATTCAGGAAGTGGGGGCAGGACCTGTGAAGGTTCACTGACTCAGTGAACTGCAAGAGTGACCTAGTGGCTACAGTACCAGTCTTGATGTCCAGACATGTCTGGTTCATATCCCACTGCTGCTCCTTGTGATCTTGGGAAATCACAGCCCTTCATTGCCTCAGGTACAAACTTAGATTGTGAGTCCTCCAGGGATAAGGAAATACCCAGTGTACCTGAGTGTATAACCTTGAGCTACTCCTGAAAAAGGTATGAGCAAAATCTAAATAAATAAATAGGCCTTATGCTACCGCTACTGGAACCATAGATCACAATGGAGTTATGGGGGAGGAGAGCCATGTTTCTTTGACCCTCTCCACTGATGGCACAACTACCATTTGAAGTCCTGACCTGCAGTTTGGAACTAAAAAAAAAAAGTTAATTTTAGAGGCCGACCTAAAACTGGTGGTTTTGGTTCCGGCCAAAACCGAATCCTTAGCTGAAATTCGGTTTTGGCCAGAACTGAAACTAGTCCCCTTCCCCACTAGCACCAGTGCTGCAAGTCTGTCATCCTGAGTAACACGTTTTCACATGGGGATGTTGAGGGAAGTTCCTTACTTCCTTGGATCTGTTGGGGCCTTATTTACACATCCATATTAATCCAGAACATCAGAGGTTTTTGCGTTTTGCAGTTCTGGGTCAGCATTACCAGTTCAAAGCCTTACTCTTTGGATTAGCCACAGTTCCAAGGACCTTTTCCAAGGTGATTGTAGCTGTGGCAGAAAGGAGGGTATGTTGGTCAATTCAGGTGAAATATTACAAGGAGAGCCACCACCTGTGTGGTTGACCTGTTGCAGCACCTGGGATGGATAGTGAATTTGACTCTGGTTCTATCTTAAGAGTTGGGGATATTGAAGTGGACTCACAAATACTCCATGGGCAAGGTCTTATTCATGGAGACGAAAATTTAGAAACTCCATTCCCAGATGTGGTCCCTGGTCAGGTATCTCAGGCCGACAGCCTGGGAAGTGTTGCAGGGTTTGGATTCAATGGTGGCCACCATCAAGGTTGTGCCCTGGGCGTGAGCACATATGTGTTTGTTCTATGAGACCTTGTCAAATTGATCTCCAATGATCTGGCCTGTCACCTCCTGAGATGGGCAGTGAGACACAGTCTGGACTTGTAGTTGGACAGAGGCAATTTGGTGCTGGCATGGATCTGGAGTCACTGAATTGGATGTTGCAACCACAGACACCAGCCTAACTGGCTGGGGGGTACATTGTCATGACCACAGGTACCAGCCTGACAGGCTGGTGGGGGGGGGCATTGTCACTGTCAAGTATCTCAAGGTTGGTGATCAACAGTGGAGACAGAGCTCCTGATCAATCATTTTTGAGACGAGAGCCATTTGGCTAGCTCTAATCGCAGTCCTGCATCTGGTTCAACACAAAGCAATCCAAGTGCAATGCCATGGCATATATCAACTGCCAAGGAGGCAGCAAGAGTTGTCTGCCAAAGCAAATGGCCAAAGTCATGCACTGAGTGCAGCAGAATCTTCAGTTGCTCTCTGCAGCCCATGTGGCAGGGAGGCGGATTATCTTGCATAGTGGCTCATTGGGGAGCCCAGTAATGGATCTCATGGCCATGGCCAGCAACACAAAGGTCAGAAAGTTCTTCAGCCACAGAAAGGAAGGGCTGTCTGCAGAGATAAATGCTTTGGTTTAGACCTGGCAACTTGGTCCTCACTGCATTCCTTTATGAAATTACATGTTTTTTAAAATTATTATTTATAAAGTTACAATCTAGCATACTTCGCAGATGAATAACAGATAACAGCTTTTCAATAGTTGTTGAATGATTTACCATTCCCCCATCTCCCTCATAGGTAGTCCATTTCCTGGAGCCGGTGAGGACCCTTACACCAAGTCCAGGTATAATCTTCATCTAGCAACAGCAAGAGTTCACTGAGATAACTACTTTTTATCTCAAGTTAGAAGTTTAAGATTCGACTACATGCCTTATGTGGCATAAGCCAACCACACCAGTTCTCATATTTTCTGGTAAACATTACAAGATATCCATGCTAGAGCTGTGGCAGAGCCATATTAAAGGGAGCCTCATCTTCTAATCAACAGGATAATATTTTGATACATCCTCTCAGTCTGGACTGATCTAACAAGATAAGGAAGGTGAGATAATTTCTTTTCCATGAGTTCTGCTAGACCAGTTCAGTACCCATCCAGGAAGATGTCAGAGTGCTCGTAGTCCTTAGCTTCAGGCTGCTCATTCCTGTTCATTAAACTGAGGTTTTGGTTTTTTTTTTTAATGTTCTGGGGTCTGCATAGGGTTCACCAGTTGTTAATGGGTTCCACCTATATATAGATGCCATTAGTTCATAGTTTTGGCATTAGCATGCTGGAATGTTCCTGGCTGCACCATCTGTTACATTGAAAATGTTATTGGAACCTTCTAGTCTCTGCCTCCAACTTTATTTTAATCATATTTGATAAGACGCTTCACCAAAAAAAGACCAAAGCATGGTGCAAACCTAAAATACTAAAGAAAACTTCTACATACAATATTCAACCAAAAACCTTAAGAAAAAAAAACTCCCAAGTTTTTAATTTATTGCTAAAAGCTGAATACACACTCTCCAGGTACAAATCCAATGGTAGATCATTCCATAATCTAGGCCCTATCACTGAAAAAGCACATTGACAAGAGGAATTACGAGCCGGTAGTGGGAGGTGGGGCTGGAGGTTGGGAGGCGGGGATAGTGCGGGGCAGACTTATACGGTCTGTGCCAGAGCCGGTGGTGGGAGGCGGGGATAGTGCTGGGCAGACTTATACGGTCTGTGCCAGAGCCGGTGGTGGGAGACAGGGATAGTGCTGGGCAGACTTATACGGTGAGTGCCAGAGCCGGTGATGGGAGGTGGGGATAGTGCTGGGCAGACTTATACGGTCTGTGCCAGAGCCGGTGGTTGGGAGGCGGGGCTGGTGGTTGGGAGGCGGGGATAGTGCTGGGCAGAATTATATGGTCTGTGCCCTGAAGAGCATAGGTACAAATCAAAGTAGGGTATACACAAAAAGTAGCACACATGAGTTGTCTTGTTGGGCAGACTGGATGGACCGTGCAGGTCTTTTTCTGCCGTCATCTACTATGTTACTATGTATGTTACTATGTAGGACATTGAAGCAAAATTGCTATGCAGATTACAATGTACGTGTTGGTTTGTGTATGTGAATAACAGACCTCAAATATATTGGACCATCACAAAACGAAACTTGTAAAATAAAACACAGCAGAGAGATTCCAGAGGTAATCAGTGGAGTTTTGATATGACAAGAGTGATATGATCAAAGGATTTAAAATTAATTAACAACTGAATCAACTGGAGACATTTAGGCTGGCATTTAGGTAGTCCACAATAAAGTCCATTACAATAGGCTAAAGGAAATGTAGTAAACAGATGGATCAGCAGGCAAGAAGGTATGAGCATGGGCAGAGCAGTGCTGTAAAAAGTTGTACTTAACAAGCTGGTGAGCGTTCCTGTGTGGGCTCCATCGGGTGACATCACCCCAGTTGTAAGAATATCCTTGCTTGGAGAACACCTGCTCCAGGTAAGTAACTGTGTTTTCTTTGCATAGTCCACAAATGGTCACACCTCCAAAGGCAGGGCTTTCAAACCTGTTCTATGGATCCCACTGCGTTTTGAGTTCAGGATATCCACAATGAATATACACGAGATATATTAGCATATACTTGGTTTCCAGTGCATGCAAGTTTATCCATATTGTGAATATCCTGAAAATCAAGGGCAGGTTTGAAAAACTGTGTCCTAGGAATTTCTTCTGTGGATAATGGAGACTTACGCTAGAGTCCTTCTGCAACAGGGGAGTAAATCTTCACTGATCTGAATTCATCTGGCATAATAGTGAGGGAAGGGGATTGATTTTAAGGGGAGCTACTGATGTTTTATCAGTTGATTTGGGTTTTGTTGAAATGATACCCAAATTGAATTAAATTCTTGGTCCTCAATCAGCATATCTCTCTTAAGAAGAATTCTAAAACAGCTTAGATTGGAATGGAGGAGTTGCCTAATGGTTACAGCAGTAGGCTGAGAACCAGGGAAGCATGATTCAAATCCCACTGGGACTCCTTGGGATCTAGGGCAAGTCACTTAACCCTCAATTGCCTCAGGTATAAACTCAGACTATGAGCCCTCCAGGCATGGAAGCCAACTTTTCAAAATGATTGGGGGTGCTAAACACAATCGAAATTCTCTCAGGACACAGTTAAGGAATTTGTTCAATTGGGGGTGCTCAAGCATCCATAGCACCCATAGAGCTGGCTCCTATGCCTCCAGGGACGGAAAGATACCTACCTGAACGTACACCAGGAGCTTGCAGGCAGTATAATTAACCCTCTTGTCTTGGGCACTAATTTAGGTTGTAAGCCCTCTGGGACAAATACCTACTGTTCTTGAATGTACCTCTCCTTGAGCTACAGTGAAAATGTTTTTCCCTTCCACTACTTCTTAGTAGGAAACTCGAGTTGCACTTTTTCTACTTGGTCTCTGCACTCCCTCTACTGGTACAACCCAAATATGCATCCAAAAGTGGTGGTGCAGGATGACATTACTTTTTGTGTTAAGAGTTTTACTGTGCCATGTCAGTAAGACAGCAGGGTCTTATTGTTGTCGCTCTCTCAAGTCATCTTATTTCATTTGTTTTTTGTTAAATTTCTTTATGCATGCTCTGAAGCCTGTTCTCATTTCCTCCACCTTGCATTTTAACATAGTAAATGATGGCAGATAAAGACCTGTACAGTCCATCCAGTCTGCCCAACAAGATAAACTCATTTTACATTTATTTATTTTTGTACCCCACACTTTCCCACTCATGGCAGGCTCAATGCAGCTTACATGGGGCAATGGAGGGTTAAGTGATTTGCCCAGAGTCACAAGGAGCTGCCTGTGCCTGAAGTGGGAATTGAACTCAGTACTTCAGGACCAAAGTCCACCACCCTAACCACTAGGCCATTCCTCCACTCCTACATGGTATGCGATACTTTATATGTATACCCAACTTTGATTTGTCCTTGCCATTCTCAGGGCACAGACTAGAAGTCTGCCCAGCACTGTTCTTGTACTAAAAGTAATGAAGCTAATGTAAAAGCCCCTTAAAATTTACACTCTAGTCCATCCCTATCTATTCAGTCACAATCAGGGCATAGGCTGTAGAAGTCTGCCCAGCACTGGTTTTGCTTTCCAATTATTTTATTACATTTGTACCCTGCACTTTTCCACTCATGGCAGGCTCAATGTGGCTTACATGGGGCAATGGAGGGTTAAGTGACTTGCCTAGAGTCACAGGAGCTGCCTGTGCCTGCAGTGGGAATCAAACTCAGTTCCCCAGGCCCAAAGTCCACCACCCTAACCACTAGGCCACTCCTCCACCCAATCGCTGCTAAGATTCCATGGATCCATTCCTTCTAAACAGGATTCCTTTGTGTTTATCCCATGCACGTTTGAATTCTATTACCATTTTCATCTCCACCACCTCCCACGGGAGGGCATTCCACGTATCCACCACCCTTTCCGTGAAAAAATACTTCCTGACATTACTCCTGAGTCTGCCCCCCCCCCCTTCAACCTCGATTCATGTCCTCTAGTTCTACCACCTTCCCGTCTCCAGAAAAGGTTTGCTTGCAGATTAATACCTTTCAAATATTTGAACGTCTGTATCATGTCACCCTTGTTTCTCCTTTCCTCCAAGGTATCCATGTTCAGGTTGGCAAGTCTCTCCTCATTCGGTTTGCAACACAAATTCCATACCGTTTTTGTAGCTTTTCTTTGCACCGCTTCCAGTCTTTTTACATCTTTAGCAAGATACGGCTTCTAAAACTGAACACAATACTCCAAGTGGAGCCTCACCAATGACTTGTAGAAGGGCATAATCACCTCCATTCTTCTGCTGGTTATACCCCTCTCTATGCAGCCTAGCATCCTGGCCATGGTCGTTGCCTTGTCACATTGTTTCTTCACCTTCTGATCCTCGGACACCAACACCCTAAGGTCTCTCTCCTGAAACAAGGTTACTAATCTCTTGCCTCCTATTCAGTATCTCTCTTTTGAGTTTCTGCACCCCCAAGTGCATCACTCTGCATTTCTTGGCGTAACTAAAAATCTAACTGGAGAATCCCACCTAAATTACCACCTGTGCCTAAAATGATTTTAAACTTTCCAAATCACAAGTACACAAAATTACACAATCAACAGTGTATATCAAATGAATGTGATACAATAAATGATATGCTGAGAAGGGATAACATTCAATACAAAACAATATACCTTAATATAGTACACATATTTATTGTAATGACAAATTTACAACAACACTAATGCAGTTTCACAACATCTTTGAAACTGATGCCTGCCTGGATACAGCTAAAATGTCTGTAGTGCGAAAAGTCCACTTGAATGATCTCTCTTCAATGTCCTCTTAATGAACACCACTTTGTGACCGTTTCTTAGATCTTCCACTACTTATGTAATCTCTCTCCAATATCCTCATAAAGGGACACCACTGTGTAGCAGTTTTATAGATCATCCACTTGGCTGTCACGCTGTATTATCCAATTGACATCTGATGAAATATTCGTCACACCAAATCCTTGGTCTACTCAAACTTGAAAACTGAAGAATAAAGCAATACACTAGCTCTTGCCAATCTGGAATCCTATCTCCATGAATGTGTTGCCCCATCCACATTTCAAGGAAAGTAATGGACAAACAAAAAAAGCAACACTGGGCCTTCAAGACTGAGACAACAGGAGTATTCTATTGACAAGTGAACCGACACAGGCCGTGTTTCGGCATTAAACAACGCCTGCCTCAGGGGTCAGGGTCTGGATATAATTTGTTTAAAATTTATATATGTGTCCAATGTCTCCGAAAGTAAATGTAGAAGATCTTTACAGCCAAACTCACCTGTCAGAATATACAACGGCGAAGTAGAATGAAGAACTCCTGTATAAGCCTTTTCTTTAGCAAAAGCAAATAGTAAAAGGAAAGTAATGGGCAATCATCTGCACAGAGTGGCATTTACAATCTTAACCTCTGTCACGCCGCTGCAGATGATCCGGAGTAGTGAGCCCTTGGGCTGCTGCCAGAGACCAGCAACAGTAGGAGAACCACCCAAACGGGAAGTGAGGCCAAACACCAACAGGCTGGTACCAGGTACAAGAGTCTCAAAAAGGTTTGGCTGGACAGAACTTTGAAGCAGACTTGGCCTGGCTGGACTGGAACCAAATGCTGGAACGGACGGGTCTTCATTAGACTGGAACCAAATGCTGGCACGGACCTGCCTTGGCTGGACTGGAACCAAATGCTGGAACGGACTTGGCTTGGCTGGATTGGAACTAAATGCTGGAACGGACTTGGCTTGGCTGGACTAGAACTAAATGCTGGCACAGACTTGGCTTGGCTGGACTGGAACTGGATTCAGGACTTTCAAACAAGGCAGACAAGCAGGGTAGGGCAGAAGCTAAGGACAAACAGGGTGATACAAATAGGAAGGGAACTAAAGCTGAAGACAGACAGGGCAGACACACACTGTAAGGAACTGAAGCTAAAGACACGCAGGGCAGAGATACACTGTAAGGAACTGAAGGTAAAGACACGCAGGGCAGATTCAACAGTAAGGAACTGAAGCTAAAGACACAGAGGGCAGATACAACAGTAAGGAACTGAAGCTAAAGATAAACAAGACAAGAACTAGCAGAGCGAGAACTGCAACAAGCACTCACAGACGAAAGCACATCTGAAGACCTCTGTTGCAAAGGCAAATCTGACAATTCTCAGGAGCTTAATAAAGGCAATTACAGATGAGATCACAGATGCTCCCATTCTGACTGAGGGCAGTCCTCAGCTGTACAGATGCTTTTTTTTCCCATGGATGGTGGCCTGGAGGTACTTGTCATGTAGAGATATTTTCCTATAAAAGGCGGCAGCCAGGAAGTGACATTAAGCAGTGAATTATTTAGCCCAAGTCATGAGAGGGGGAAGGGCAATGAGACAATCCACACTAGGAGAGCAGAATGTGTACAAGACTCGGTCCCTAAGCATTGTGCAGAGGAGGGAATAAATGGATGTGACTAGGAAAAGGGGAGACTTTTTCAAAGCTTAACTGTGTGTTTGGTTGGGTGGGTGGGGGGGGAGTTTGGTACATAGCTGAAGGATCACCTTGGATGTGTCTAATACTTACATTATGAGCCCACCAGGGACAGAGAAAGTACCTGTATATAATATGTAAACTGCTTTGGTTCTACCACAGAAAGGTGGTATATCAAATGCATTACCTTTACCCTACTACTACTATTTAGCATTTCTATAGCGCTACAAGGCGTACGCAGCGCTGCACAAACATAGAAGAAAGACAGTCCCTGCTCAAAGAGCTTACAATCTAATAGACAAAAAATAAAGTAATCAAATCAATTAATGTGAACGGGAAGGAAGAGAGGAGGGTAGGTGGAGGCGAGTGGTTACAAGTGGTTACGAGTCAAAAGCAATGTTAAAAGAGGTGGGCTTTCAGTCTAGATTTAAAGGTGGCCAAGGATGGGGCAAGACGTAGGGGCTCAGGAAGTTTATTCCAGGTGTAGGGTGCAGCGAGACAGAAGGCGCGAAGTCTGGAGTTGGCAGTAGTGGAGAAGGGAACAGATAAGAAGGATTTATCCATGGAGCGGAGTGCACGGGAAGGGGTGTAGGGAAAGACGAGTGTGGAGAGATACTGGGGAGCAGCAGAGTGAGTACATTTATAGGTTAGTAGAAGAAGTTTGAACAGGATGCGAAAACGGATAGGGAGCCAGTGAAGCGACTTGAGGAGAGGGGTAGTATGAGTAAAGCGACCCTGGCGGAAGACGAGACGGGCAGCAGAGTTTTGAACCGACTGGAGAGGGGAGAGGTGACTAAGTGGGAGGCCAGCAAGAAGCAGATTGCAGTAGTCTAAATGAGAGGTGACAAGGGTGTGGATGAGGGTTTTAGTAGAATGCTCGGAAAGAAAGGGGCGGATTTTACGGATGTTGTAAAGAAAGAAACGACAGGTCTTGGCAATCTGCTGGATATGAGCAGAGAAGGAGAGAGAAGAGTCAAAGATGACCCCAAGGAGCTGAAGAGACAGGGAGAATGAGAGAGCCATCAACAGAAATAGAAAACGGGGGGAGCGGGGAGGTGGGTTTGGGGGGGAAAATGAGAAGCTCGGTTTTGGTCATATTTAATTTCAGGTGGCGTTGAGACATCCAGGCAGCAATGTCAGACAAGCACGCTGAAACTTTGGTTTGGATGCAAGGTGAGATATCAGGGGTAGAAAGGTAGATTTGGGAGTCATCAGCATAGAGATGGTAGGAAAAGCCATGGGATGAGATTAATGAACCAAGGGAAGAAGTGTAGATAGAAAAGAGGAGGGGACCAAGAACAGAACCCTGAGGTACGCCGACAGGCACTTGCCCAGGTTGCCACAGTAGCTAGCAGTAATTCATTGGGTGGCTAAAAAAGAAAAGAAAGGGAGAGCGAGAAAGCAAGATTTTAATTTCAAAGAGAAATATAGGGAAGCAGGGCCAGCTTTAGGGGATAGCAAACAGGGAAATTGCCCTGGGCCCCCTTACCATAGGGGGCCCCAAACCTGCTTCAAGCTAAAGGAGGCATAGGCTGAAGTCTAGCTTTTGCCCTCCCTCTCCCCCTCCCCCCAGTTTCTGCTCTGGGCCACTAAATGTCTAACACCAGCCTTGAGGGAAGGAGCACTGGAAAGTAGAAAACAAGAGGTTACAGAATGACACTACCACCCACTTTTTTTTTGAGTGTTTGTGTGTGTATGGGGGGGGGGGGGGCAGTCCATTTCCTCCTCCCTATATTCCTGCTGGTTCAGGTTAGTGTAACTTATGTTGAAATAGCTTATCCTTTGATACAGGTTTTGGAGAACTCACTGTGTGTAGGAAGGTCATGAGGTGAAAGAAAATGAAATTCCCTTCTGCGAAATGCTTGTGACCTAGCCTGTTTATATGCCAGAGGATCGTTAAGATTTGCTTGGTCAGTCAGGGTGCTGACCATGACACGGCCTGAACCTGACAATGGCATCCAGTTTGGGCTGAAATTTGTACTTTAACTTGGCACTTGACTAGTGTTTCAGTGGCAAAGAGCTCAGACTACTAAGGCCTGGCACATTAATACATAGTAAATGACATTGAGTATGGATACATTAATTACATTAAATCAGTATATGCTGTAGGATCCAGTACATCTATATAATGCACAGGGATAGTGGTACAGATGCACACACATGTTTTGGACTTATTGCGGTAGATTCTACAAAGAGCGCCAATTCTCTAATGGTAACAGCACACAAATTGCATTCTAGAATAAGGCATAAGCCAGCATGTGCATGCTTTTCTCTAAGCTGTGTATTCAGATAAGTTTGCTCCTGTCACCTTTATTAAATCCAGTGCTTTGCGTGTATATGAAGTTTTGCTTGATTATTGTACTCCCCTGGGACACAAGCCGTTCCCAGTGGATTTTAGGGTCCTGATATAATACTATGTTTGCTGTATTAACATATCTTGTTTTCCGGAGAGGGGAAGGCGGTAGAACTAGAGGACATGAAATGAGATTGAAGGGGGGGCAGACTCAAGAAAAATGTCAGGAAGTATTTTTTCACGGAGAGAGTGGTGGATGCTTGGAATGCCCTCCCGCGGGAGGTGGTGGAGAGGAAAACGGTAACGGAATTCAAACATGCGTGGGATAAACATAAAGGAATCCTGCTCAGAAGGAAGGGATCCACAGAAGCTTAGCCGGTGGTGGGAGGCAGGGCTGGTGTTTGGGAGGTGGGGATAGTGCTGGGCAGACTTATACAGTCTGCGCCAGAGCTGGTGGTGGGAGGCGGGGCTGGTGGTTGGGAGGCGGGGATAGTGCTGGGCAGACTTATAAGGTCTGTGCCCTGAAAAGGACAGGTACAAATCAAGGTAAGGTATACACAAAAAGTAGCACATGTGAGTTTATCTTGTTGGGCAGACCGGGTGGACCGTGCAGGTCTTTTTCTGCAGCCATCTACTATGTTACTATGTAAAGAAATTTTTTGGTACATAATTTCACGTTACATAGGCGTTTTGGTTTGCTCATAAACAATAGAGCTGATACACAGGGAGTAGGACTTGATGTATAGAGCTAAGTAGTGAGTCACAAATTTTGCAGCTAGTCTCACTGATTTCCAAGCTCGGCTGTGGTACACAGCCTATACTGAACTCCCTCAGCTCTTTACAAAAAATTAAAAGTTTAAAAGATTTTTTTCACTTGTTTGAACTTCAGACGTGTTTTTTTTCAGCAAACGTGGAGGGGCATAATTGAACGAAAACGTCTATCTCCATGGGCGTTTATCTCCGAGAACGGGTCCGTGAAGGGGCGGACCGAACCGTATTTTCGAAAAAAATAGACGTCCATGTTTTATTCGACAATTTGTGAGCTGGGCGTTTTTGTTTTTCAGTGATAATGGTAAATGAAAGCGCCCAGCTCAAAAATGAATAAATCCAAGGCATTTGTTCATGGGAGGGGCCAGGATTCGTAGTGCACTGGTCCCCCTCACATGCCAGGACACCAACCGGGCACCCTAGGGGGCACTTTTACAAAAACAAAAAAAAAGGTAAAAGAGCTCCCAGGTGGATAGCACCCTTCCCTTGTGTGTTGAGCCCCCCAAATCCCCCTCAAAACCCACTGCCCACAAGTCTACACCATTACTATAGCCCTAAGGGGTGAAGGGGGGCACCTACATGTGGGTACAGTGGGTTTGGGGGGCTTGGACGACTAAGCATTAAGCAGCACAATTGTAGCAGGTAGGGGGGGGGGATGGGCCTGGGTCCACCTGCCTGAAGTCCACTGCACCCCTAACAACTGCTCCAGGGACCTGCATACTGCTGCCAGGGAGGTGGGTATGACATTTGAGGGTGAAAATAAAAAGTTGTGAAACATCATGTTTTGTGGTGGGAGGGGGTTAGTGACCACTGGGGGAGTCAGGGGAGGTCATCCCCGATTCCCTCTGGTGGTAATCTGGTCATTTAGGGCACTTTTGGGGGCCTTATTCGTGAAAAAACAGGGTCCAGGAAAAGTGCCCTAAATTCTAGCTACAAACGCATACTTTTTTTCCATTATCGGCGAAAGGCGCCCATCTCTCCTCAGCCGATAACCACGCCCCAGTTCCACCTTCGTCATGCCTCCGACACGCCCCCGTCAACTTTGTACGCTTCCGCGATGGAGTGCAGTTGAAAACGTCCAAAATCGGCTTTCCATTATACCGATTTATTCGTTTTTGTGAGATAAACGTCTATCTCCCGATTTGGGTCGAAATCTAGGCGTTTTTCTCTTTCGTCTTTTTAGTACAGAGATTGACTCTTTAATTGAACCATGCTTATCTCTAGGCATGAACACTTCTGCCATATCAAAGACTGGTGGCACCTGGAGTTGGCAGTTGTGCACGCAAGTGATAGTATTCTGTAACTTAGGTGTGCAACTGCAAGGCACGCCCCTGACCCACCCATGGACACGTCCCCTTTGTGATTACACATTACAGCACTTAGGTGCTATGGGGCTGATATTCAGACCACGAGAGTTAGCCTGGCTAACTTCCGCGGTCGGCGGTAATGCCGGATCGTTTCCGGTGACTGGCATTTAATACCCGGTTTATTTTTGGCCAGGTTAGATCATGTGAGTCCTTACATTGGTTGCCCGTGAAATCTTGGATTGTCTTTAAAGTACTTTGGTATTTAAGTTTTTGGATGGTTTGTGTCCTGAAGGAAGTTCTCAGCTGGTGACTGTGTTAAGATCTAGGTCAGCTTCAAGAAAGTGTAATAATTTATTTTTAGCCTTTCCGTCAGTCAAAATATACATTTCAAGGCAACCTTTTCTCAATCATTTTTCTTCTTGGTGGCTCATTATTGGAATGATCTTCCTTCTGAATTGCGCCTGTTGAAAAACTATTATTTATTTCATAACGTTTTGAAAACCGATCCATTTACTAGATTGGGTGGGCTTACTCTTTAACTTTTTAATTTGATTATTTATTTTGTTTATTTGTAATTTTTAAAATATCTGCTGTCAAGTTTTTACAGTGTTGTAACTCACCTCAAATCTAAATTGGTTGAGAATTGGCGAGAGATAAATCCTTAATAACGTAACATAATAAGCCATTATTTGGCACTGGCCAGTTAAGTACAAACTGGCCAAAGACATACCACCCATACATGCGGCCAAAGATGACCACCAAACCCATGCTAAAAATCGGTGGATAGCCAATTATATTGCATGGTATAACCGGCTATCTGCTAGCCACTAACTGGTGATATTCAGCGGGAGATAGCCAGCTATCTCCCGTTGAATATTGCTGGATAGCCGCTAGATACCATTTAACCATAAGTACATAAGTATTGCCATACTGGGAAAGACCAAAGGTCCATCAAGCCCAGCATCCTGTTTCCAACAGTGGTCAATCCAGGTCACAAGTACCTGGCAGAAACCCAAGCAATAGCAACATTCCATGTAGAACCCCAAAGAGAAGCAAGATTCTGGAATTCTAAAGAATAACAAGATTCCATGCAGAATTTCAAAGTGTATAGCAACATTCCATTTAGAACCCCAAAGAGTAGCAAGATTCCATTCAGAATCCTAAGTACATAAGTGTTGCCACATTGGGACAGACCAAAGGTCCATCAAGCCCAGCATCCTGTTTCCAACAATGGCCAATCCAGGTCACAAATACCCGGCAAGATCCCTGCCAAGTGTAACTACAATTTAGTGCCAATTAGCACTAATTAATGCCACTTAAGGGCTATTATTGGTACTTAAAACCAATTGGTGCCTAATTTAACAATTGTCTGCGGGTTGCCAGCTAAGCAGTTCACAGCTGGCTGCCTAATCTTCATGGCTTTGCATAATCCAAACCCTTCTTTTCTTTGCAAATGGTTTTAGAAGTATATCCCACACCAGTTTTTAGGTCTCAGGATTCAATCCTCCTGGTGATCCTGCCTTTAAAGAATGGGAAGACAACAATTGCCCAGGATAGGGCATCTTCATGCTATGCCTCTGTCTTTTGGAAGGGGGCTTCAGATGAGATTAGGCTGATCGGAATAGCTCATGCTCCTTAAACTCTTTAAAGAAACAGCATATGATGGCAGATAAAGACAACATGAGCTATCCATATGTTTCCTCCACAACTTTTGTTCAACTCTACAATCTCTTCCTCTCTCCGAGACCCTACTTATCGCATGCTTTCTTGAATTCAGATAACTTCCCTTGTCTTCACACCTTTCAGCCTCATTCAGGAATCCTTGTTCCAAGGAATCATTTAGTTGAAATCATTGTGTAACACTGGGATACCTCTTCAGGGCAGGATTAACCCTTTGATGAGCCCTAGACAAACAAGTGTGTTGGGCCTCCCTACTGTAATATAAATACATTTTAAAACTCCCACATATAGGGCCCCACATGATTCTGACTGTAGAGAAAAAATACCAGTTGTACTTAAATTTTGTTGAGCTGGAGAAGATGTAAGGGAGGGGGAGAGGGGCAGAGAGGAAATACATTGTGCCCACACATTTTACCTGTTGGCCCACCCAAAATTAGGCATCTGGCTATGCTATGACCATTGCGCCACTTCCGTGAAGGAAAAAGGGTATTTGGCTGACACAGCCTCTGTACCCGGAGAGAGAATGAGTGGGAGAAGGAACAAAGCTGCTGCAGTATTCACAGGTGAAAGCTGGAAGGGGGATCCAGCTCACCACCATTTTCAGGAGAACAGAAGCTGAAAGAAAGCCTGAATGATCATGAGGAGACCAGAGGAGAGTCCCAGAAGATCTATAGGATACAGATACCCAATAGCTGATTTCCCATTCGGAAGGAATCATCTATAAAGGACTTTATAATTAAAAGCTGAGAGAGCCTGGGAGTGCTTAGTGCAGTGAACTGAGATCCTGAGGAACTGGGTTCAATTCCCACTGCAGCTCTGGGCGAGTCACCTAACAATTGCCCCAGGTACAACCCCCTCCCCTCTTAGATTGTGTGAGCCCACTAGGGTCAGAGAAAGCACCTGCACATAATGTGTACAGTGCTGTGTACATCTTGTAGCGCTATAGAAATGATAAATAGAGTATAGCCCTATTTAACTACTAAGAGCCTGACAAAGAAACTTTCCTCTAGGGAGAGCAGCTCCCAAAGTGTGTAAAGGTGTATAAAGACCTTTGCCAGAAGCCTCCTGCAAGACACAGAGTTCCTGGATGAAACTACAGTGTAGTAAATTTAAAAGAAATAGGAGAAAAGTTTTCTTCACCCAACGCGTAATTAAACTCTGGAATTCATTGCCGGAGAACGTAGTGAAGGCGGTTAGCTCGGCAGAGTTTAAAAAGGGGTTAGACGGTTTCCTAAAGGACAAGTCCATAGACCGCTACTAAATGGACTTGGGGAAAAATCCACAATTTCGGGAATAACTTGTATAAAATGTTTGTACGTTTGGGTGGCTTGCCAGGTGCCCTTGACCTGGATTGGCCGGTCGGGGACAGGATGCTGGGCTCGATGGACCTTTGGTCTTTTCCCAGTATGGCATTACTTATGTACTAGAAGCTGTAAGTGGTAAACAACTGTTTGGCTATTTCTACCTCAATATAGTTGATGCTGAGTATTGTCCCATTTGTTTGCCTGAAGAATCCAGGTTAAACTAAAATCTTCAGTTCAGAATTAAATGGCCTGGACTGATTAATTAGATGAAAGGAGGGTGAGGATTGAATGGATTGCTGTGCTCCATGCTGGTTCCATAAGTACATAAGTATTGTCATACTGGGACAGACCAAAGGTCCATCAAGCCCAGCATCCTGTTTCCAACAGTCACAAATACCTGGCAAGATCCCCAAAACGTACAAAACATTTTATACTGCTTATCCCAGAAATAGTAGATTTTCCCAAGTCCAATTTAATAATAGTCTATGGACTTTTCTTTTAGAAAGCCGTCCAAACCTTTCTTAAACTCTGCTAAGCTAACCGCCTTTACCATATTCTCTGGCAACGAATTTCAGAGATTAATTACACATTGAGTGAAGTAAAATTTTCTCAGATTCATTTTAAATTTACTACTTTGCAGTTTCATCGCATGCCCCCTAGTCCTAGTATTTTTGGAAAGAGTAAACAGACACTTCATGTCTACCTGTTCCACTCCACTCATTATTTTATATACCTCTATCATATCTCCCCTCAGCCATCTTTTCTTCAAGCTGAAGAGCCCTAGCCGCTTTAGCCTTTCCTCATAGGGAAGTCATCCCATCCCTTTTATCATTTTTGTCGCCCTTCTCTGCACCTTTTCTAATTCCACTATATCTATCCTTGACCTTCCTACAAAATATAAAATTTAAATAAAATAACATGTTTGATACCTGGTTACACCAATAATTAGAGCTGGCAGAAGGAAAATGCAGATGGGAGGAAGTGAGGGTGTTCTCTCAGGTCATATTCTCTTCTGCAGCCAGCAATGGCAGTAATTGTGGCCACAGTGGAGGAACAGAAGACACCACATTTCTGGGCCAGGCTGGCAGCAGTGATCATGACCAAAGGCAGGGTACAGCCTGGCCTGGTGCCAGCAATGATTGTGGTGGAAGCACAGGCAGGCGCAGGAGGCAGTAATGCTGATTGCTGGTGGGAGCGAGGAGGGAAGTAGACCTGCAACATTTCCAGCTTGGGCTGCTGGCAACACTGGTCATTGGAATTATGCAGAAGGCAAAATTAGGGAGCAGTTATGAGAATTTCAAGTACCTGGTTCCCTGCTTTGTGCTGTCCTCAGCCTGCAGGCAAATGTGGCTGTTGAGGCCTTTCTATGTTGAATTTGGGGTTTGTTTGTTTTTTACACACCTCCCAGCTCTTCATGACACACTGGTTGAGAGTCACTGCTCTAATTAGTACAATCAAGCTTCATCAAGTAAGAGCCACTGCTGCCACCATGGCTCTCTTAAAATATGTTTTGTTGGAAAGTCTCGCGCCATAACTTCATTTCCCTGGAGCAGTCTTCAATTGTAGACAATGCTTTTGTTCAAGCAGTCCTGAGCCATCTGTCTTTCTTATCTATTCAACTCTTGCATCACCATCTGACTGGGCCTCTTTCTAACAATGAAAAGTTTTGTATGTAAACTGGAGCAACCTTCAGCTTGGGAGCTGTCCACTTGTGTGCCTGATTCAGCTTGTTGAGGGAGATAGTTGCTTAGCTGTTATAGGTGTTCTCCGTAGACATCAGGGTTAATCAGTCACACCAGCTCCTGAAACGTTCCTCTTGAACTGTGGAATACACTGTAGACACTGCTGCACATGGTTGTGGGTGTGCATGCTCAGAAATTTACACTATGTCTGAACTCTGGGAAATCTGTTCCGAGCCACTGCCGGCCCATGATATCACTCACTCGTGTTTCTGATTAATCTTGTCTACAGAGAACACCTATAATAACCATACAGTAACTTTGTAGTAATTTTGACTTTTCTTTACAGCCTCGATACTATAGAAATGAGAGGCTTATGAGACTATATTAGGTGTGTGTGTGTGTGTGTGTGTGTGTGGTTGCTCCCTTCCTCCTTAAAGTCAATACTTAGTAGACCTAATTGCATCAAATCTGTTGTGAAGGATGCACCATAAGTTGGTGAGTGTTTCATGAGAGCAAAGTTGATATGAGGAGGGTTGAACCAAACTATCTAGAAAAGATTTTTTTTTTCTCTATTATTCTTCATCAGGGAAGAAGTGGGAAACTACAGGCTGGTAAGTCTCACATCAGTGGTAGGAAAAATAATAGAGTCGCTGCTAAAAGAAAGGATAGTTAATGTTCTAGAAGCCAACGGGTCACAGGATCCGAGGCAACATGGCTTTATCAAAGGAAAATCCTGCCAAATGAATCTTATTGACTTCTTTGACTGGGTGACCAAAGAACTGAATGAAGGTACATGCACTAGATATAATCTACTTGGATTTCAGCAAAGCCTTTGATACTGTCCCTCACAGAAGACTCGTGAATAAGCTGAGAGGGCTGAACTTAGGACCCAAAGTGGTGAACTGGATAGGAAACTGATTGACCAACAGGCAACAGAGGGTGGTGGTAAACGGAATCCGCTTGGAGGAAAGGAAGGTGAGTGAGTGGACTGTCTCAGGGGTCGGTGCTAGGGCTGATTCTGTTTACTATATTCGTGAGAGATATTGATAGTTAGAAGGAAAGGTTTGCCTTTTTACGAATGTCATGAAGATAGCCAATAGAGTGGATACCCTGGAGGAAGTAGAAACCATGAGAAGGGATTTTGAAACATTAGAAGAATGGTCAAAGGTCTGACAGTTAACATTTAATCTCAGAAAAAATTATAATACAAATATTTTTTTAATTATATTTAAAAAAATCCCAATGAGTGAGTGAACTAACAAGGGATACAAAGAATTGAATGCAAAACACATTTATTACAATAATATGTAAAGACCCATAAAATTCAAATGTCATCGGGTCAGAAACTGGTGCATGGTCACATGATAAATGGCACAATGTGGATTATACCCATCACACAGAACTATACTTATCTGATATATAAAACCCATCTATGTTCCAAACAGTGTAATTCAATCTATGTATATGTCCCAGTCCACAAATTTGCACCATTAAATATATGGTGTCTGCTGAATGTGTTGTCTTTTAACGTCTCTAATCAAATGAGTCCATAAACCTAATCCATCCCAAGCAATCCGGTTTCCAACTTCCATTTCTCATATATATATGAAAAGTGGTATCCTATGTTGTAAAACACCAAAGTCCTTCTCGAGTGTGCCAGCTCAAGAATTATTAACAGTATTTGCTTGACTCTGGCTGAGTTTCACTACTAGCTTTTTCAAAAGGATACGCTTCAATACATTTTCAAATTCTTCTTTAGACAAAATCTTCGACTAAGTTTATCATGACTGATCCTCCCTGAGAAGAGTCCGTTCCACAGTGCGTTTCTCAACGCGCTGCATACACATCGTGCCGTTTATCATGCGACCATGCACCAGCTTCTGATCCGATGACATTTGAATTTTCTGGGTCTTCATATATTATTGTAATAAATGTGTTTTCCATTCAGTTCTCTGTATACCTTGTTAGTTCACTCATTGTATTGTATATAATATAATTTTTCTGTGTTTATAGTGAGGTTTTGTATTTGAACACAGTAGTGAATTATTATTTTTCTAGTTATATTGTATTAGTTAAAATGTAATGCCAAGAAGAGCAGAGTGATGCACTTGGGTGCAGAAACCCAAAAGAGAGATTGCGGAGAGGAGGGGAGAGATTTGTAAGCTCGACTTAGGAGAGGGACCTTCGGCTGATGGTGTCTGAGGATTTGAAGGTGAAGAAACAATGTGACAAGGCGGTGGCCATGGCCAGAAGGATGCTAGGCTGCATAGAGAGGGGTATAACCAGCAGAAGAAAGGATGTGTTGATACCCCTCTTCAAGTCATTGGTGAGGCCCCACTTGGAGTATTGTGTTCAGTTTTGGAGGCCATTTCTTGCTAAGGATGCAAAAAGACTTGAAGTGGTGCACACATGGAATGGGATTTACATTGCAAGACGTACAAGAAGAGACTTGCTGACCGGAACATGTATACCCTAGAGGAAAGGAAAAACAGGGGTGATATGATACAGACATTCAAATATTTGGAAGGTATTAATCCGCAAACAAACCTTTTCCAGAGAAGAGAAGGCAGTAGAACTAGAGGTCATGAATTGAGGTTGAAGGGGGCAGACTCAGGAATACTATTAGGAAGTATTTTTTCATGGAGAAGGTGGTAGGTACTGGGAATGCCCTTCCGCAGGAGATGGTGGAGATGAAAACAGTAACGGAACTCAAAAATGTGTGGGATAAACACAAAGGAATAGAAAGAATTGATTCACAGAAACTTAGTGGAGATTGGGTGGCAACACCAGTAATTGGGAAGCAAAGCCAGTGCTGGGCAGACTTCTACGGTCTGTGCCCTGATCGTGACTAGACAGAGGCAGCATCAGTAAGTGGAGAACAAGGCCAATGCTAGACACACGTCTACGGTCTATGCCCTTGTTGTGGCTGAATAGATTTGGATGGGCTGCAGTGTAGCTTTTAAGGGGCATAGATGTTAACTTAAGAAATGTTAGAACAAGGACAGTGCTGGGCAGACTTCTATGGTCTGTGCCATGAAAATGGCAAGGACAAATCAAGGTCAGGTATACATATGAAGTATCACATACCATGTGTAATGAGTTTATCTTGTTGGGCAGACTGGATGGACCGTGCAGGTCTTTAACTGCCATCATCTACTATGTTACTATCCAGCTCATTTTCGAAAGTGATTGCTGGCCATCTTTCAACATAAATCGGGAGATGGCCGGCGATCTTGGAAAAGCGGCGAAATCGGTATAATCGAAAGCTGCTTTTTTGACAGCATCGCCGCTTTCCCGTCGCCTCGCCAGCGAAAGTTCAAAGGGGTGTGTTGCCGGTGAAGTGAAGACGGGACATGGGCAGGCATGGGCGTGGCTACCAGATGGCCGGCTTTCATGGATAATGGAAAAAAAAGCGGCATTAAGCAGTATTTCGCCGGCTTTACTTGGTCCTTTTATTTTCACGACCAAGCCTCAAAATGGTGCCTCAACTGACCAGATGACCACTGGAGGGAATGGGGGATGACCTTCCCATAGTCCCCCAGTGGTCACCAACCCCCTCCCACATGAAAAGAGTAAAAATAAAGCACTTTTTTGCCAGCCTGTATGCCAGCCTCAAATGTCATACCCAGGTCCCTGACAGCAGTATGCAAGTCCCTGGAGCAGTTTTTAATGGGTGCAGTGCACTTCAGGCAGGCAGACTCAGGCCCATCCCCCCCCCTACCTGTTACTCTTGTGGTGCTAAGTGTTGAGCCCTCCAAACCCCCCCAACACCCACTGTACCCATATGTAAGTGCCCCCCTTCACCCATAAGGGCTATGGTAATGGAGTAGAGGTGTGGGGAGTGGGTTTGGGGGGGATTTGGGGGGCTCAGCACCCAAGGTAAGGGAGCTTTGCACCTGGGAGCTTTTTTTGTATTTTTTAAACATTTTTAGAAGTGCCTCCTAGGGTGCCCTAGCATGTGAGGGGGACCAGTGCATTACAAATGCTGGCTCCTCCCACGGCCAAATGCCTTGGATTTTGCCGGGTTTGAGATGGCCAGCATTTTTTTTTCCATTATCGCTGAAAAACAAAACCGGCCATCTCAAACCCGGCGAACTCTGGCATTTGGCCGGGCTAAACCGTATTATCGAAAAAAAAAGATGGCCGGCCATCTTTTTCAATAATACAGTTCCGGCCAGCTATTGCACTGCCGCCAAAATAGATCACCGGAAATCTATTTCGCCGGCGACGTTCGATTATGCCCCCCCATGTTATGTATTTTTTTTTTTAATTTGAATATTTTTTTATTGAACGCCACAATAATGATACCGAATCCACAAATTCAGCTTGCAAGCTGTGCATTTTCACTAAACACTCTAACTCCAATTCAACGTTGTCAAAAAATATAATAGTTTTCTCCCATCCCTCCCTCCCCTCCACATTATGTATTATGTCTTGGAGGAATAGTCTAATGGTTAGTGCAGTGGCCTAAGAACCAAGGGAATAGGGTTGATGCCCAGTGACTCTAGGCAACTCACTTAAACTTCCATTGCCCCAGGTACAAAAATAAGTACATGTACATAATATGTAAACCACTTTGATGGTAACCACAGAAAGACAGTGCATGTAATCCCATCCCCCTTTATTTTCATTTCTGTTTTCTCAGCTTGGAATCTGCATGTTTTTGAGATTTTTCATCTAACATTCTTGTCTAGTAAATCAGCAGTACTGCAAAAAATATTTCTGTCTTGTCTCCTGCTTTTCATGCTGTTGGTCCTTTACCTTTTTCTCGTTACCTTCTTCACTAGACTGTCTCAACTCTTCCATTTGCCTGCCTCTATCATGTTTTTTTTCTTATTAAACCCAGGGTGTCTTTCCATTTTCCTTCACTCCAGTGGTCTCTTTTCTCATTCTTAGCCTGTTTGAGCCTCTTTCACTCTCTTTCCTGCCAAAGAAGTCTGTCAGAGAAATCAAACATTGTATTCACAGTTTATATATTTGAATATTCAACTTTTCAAAGTATTGAAATCGTATATCATATATACCCTAAACAGCCACGTGACCTTTGAAGGACCACGACAAGTCACATGAGGGGTCTACCTCCCTTATCCCCCCCCCCCCCCATCAGACTATATAGCATGTTAATGCTATATTTGGGATCATTGCATTGGGCTGTCTTGCTTGTTATATGTCCAAAATAATAATAGATCTTTGACCCCTTTTCACCACATGGTGGCAGATCTTTGCAACTGGACTTGGGCCATGAAATCAAACAAGTGCCGCTTACTTCTGGAATTCCAAGTCAGCACCGGATTAGACTAGTTTTTAGATTTAGCTAAATAACTTCACTAGGGTCAGGGGTCCTGTGGTGAGGGCGAAGGCCACGAGCAACAGAAAATAGATAATTTACTGGAAATCACAATACAACTAACCCTCTTCTCTATCTCTCTCCCCAGCGAGTTTTCATTCTGAGTACTATCTGGATCAAGCCAGTGTGTGACCATATAATATATCACTGCTCATGTAATCTTTGGACAGGAATAAAGTGGAAACAAATAGCATCACCATGGCCCAGAAAACTTTAAGTACAGCCTCGTTTTACTGTGTCAGCAGTGGAGTATTCTGTGGTAGTATTAAAAAAAAAAATTAAAACTATAAACAGAAAGAGAACTACACCTGTATTGAGGTAAAAACTATTCTGGCTGTGTTTGGCAGAGGACCATCCCAAATAACATATTTTGACCTCACTACTGGCCCACTGATCCTTCTCTTTGTTATGAAGTTCTCAGGTATGGTACCAGGATAGGAGAGTATGACTTTATAATTATTGTTATTTTTCATTTTTGGAAGTCACTTTTATTGAAGTATAAACAAATAACAAGTGAACAATCCATACAAGTGAAGATCACTAAAACAGAACACCGTGACAATACAACAAGCCAGTTTCAAAAAAAAGAAACCCAAACACACCTCTGTTTTTAAAGAAAGATATTTCCTCTCCTTGAGTTAAGTAGTTCGCAATGATTATAAAGGAATAAAGGGGGAAAGGAGCCCTAGGTTACAAGCAAATCATTATGGGACCCTTGTACAGAGCGGTGGTAAGTCCAACGCGGGCCGACTGCTCACACTTCCAGGACTACCGCCGGGCCAATGCAGCTGCCAGCGGTAGTCCCGCCCCGAGCGTGCACCATTTCTGGGGGAAAAGCAAAACTCCCAGAAATGGCGTTTGCGGCGATAACCTGGTGGTAATCGGGCACCGCTGTGCCCTGCCCAGTTATCACCGGGTTTAGCACAGGAGCCCTTATCGCCACTTCAATAGGTGGCGGTAAGGACTCCCTGCCGCATGGCCATGCGGTAAGGATTCTCTTACCGCATGGCCATGTGTGCCGGGGTTTTTTTTACCCGCTGTGGTAAAACGGGCCCTGGTGTGCGGGAAAACCAGCCCCCAGGTCCATTCTCCCACAGCATGCTAAAAGGACCCGTATAATAAGTGAAAATTTCCTAAGACACAAGAAAGGGAGGAGGGAAGGCTCTGTTCTATAAGTCAGATTGAAACTGCTCTCCTCTTCAATCAGTCCAAAACTCTGCTGCACGACTCACTTTCCGCCAAAATCGCTATGCTCACATTAGCCCTCTCCTCAAGTCACTTCACTGGCTCCCTATCCATTTCCGCATTCAATTCAAACTTCTCTTACTGACCTATAAGTGTATTCACTCTGCTGCTCCCCAGTACCTCTCCACTCTTGTCTCTCCCTACACCCCCCCCCCCTTGAGCACTCCGTTCTGTTGACAAATCTCTCTTGTCTGTCCCCTTCTCCTCTACTGCTAATTCCAGACTCCATTCCTTTTATCTCGCTGCACCTCACGCCTGGAATAGACTTGCCGAGCATGTACGTCTAGCCCCATCTTTGGCCGTTTCAAGTCCAAGCTAAAAGCCCACCTCTTTGACGCTGCTTTTGACTCCTAACCACTGCTCACTTGCCCTGTACCTTTTCTCCCCTCCTCTTTAATTCCCTTACCTCTTAGTTGTTCTGTCTGTTACCGGTCTTATTTAGATTGTGGTCAAACCAAATAGATATAAACACTTCCCTATAAATACTCTGGACTAAATGTGTTATTTAGATTGTGAGCTCTTTGAGCAGGGACTGTCTTTTTGTGTATGGTGTACAGCGCTGCGTATGCCTTGTAGCGCTATAGAAGTGATAAGTAGTAGTAGTAATGTAGAAGCCTGCCCTTGCAGATCAGCAACGCGGCTGCGCAAGCTTCTGTTTCTGTGAGTCTGACGCAGGACGCTAGACTCACAGAAACAGAAGCCTGCGTGGCTGCGTTGCTGATCTGCAAGGGCAGGCTTCTAGATGGAATGTTGCTAGTGGAGGAATAGCCTAGTGGTTAGTGCAGTGGAACATGGGATGTTCTTACTATTTGAGATTCTGGAATGTTTCTATTACTTGAGATTCTACATGGAATGTTGCTACTATTGGCGATTCTGTTGCTACTATTTGAGATTCTACATGGAATGTTGCTATTCCACTAGCAACATTCCATTTTTAGATTGTGAGCTCTTTGAGCAGGGACTGTCTTTTTGTATATGGTGTACAGCGCTGCGTATGCCTTGTAGCGCTATAGAAGTGATAAATCGTAGTAGTATTAGCTCCAGAGCTTAAATATTAATTGAGGGGTGCTTTTACTAAGCTGCAGTAAAAGGGAGCCTGTGCTAGCATCAGTGCATGTTTTTGAAGCGCGCCGAAGCCCCCTTTTACTGCGGGTAAAAGGCTATCTTTTTTTCCCGAAAAGAAATGGCAGTGCGGTAAGTGAATCACTTATCACGCAGCCATTTTTTTTGGGGGGGGGGGGGGAAGCACTTACCACCACCCATGGAGGTGGTAGTAAGGGCTCACGCGCTAACCCAGAGGAAAGCGCTGCCCGATTACTGCCATGTAAGTACCAGCGCTACAAAAAAACCCCAGAAAATATTTTTGTAGCGCCGGAAATGGCACATGCTGGGGTGGGGGCTACTGCAGTTCCAGATTGGTGCATGGCAAGCCTGTTGCCACATGACAACCCTTTAGTAAAAGGGCCCCTGAGTGAAAAAATATTTCCTCCTATCCATTTTAAAAGTACTTCCATGTAACTTCACTGAGTGTCCCTTAGTCTTTGTACTTTTTGAAAGAGAAAAAAATAAATTCACTTCTACTCGTTCTACACCACTCAGGATTTTGTAGATCTCAATCATATCATAAGAACGTAAGAACATACCAGTGGTCCATCTAGCCCAGTATCCTGTTTTCCAAACAGTGGCCAAGACAGGTCACAAGTACCTGGCAGAAACCCAATTAGTAGCAATATTCCATGCTACCAATCCCGGGGCAAGCAGTTGCTTCCCCACGTCTATCTCAATAGCAGACTATGGACTTTTCCTCCAGGAATTTGTCCAAACCTCTTTTAAACCCAGATACGCTAACCGCACATCCTCCGGCAAAGAGTTCCAGAGCTTAACTATTCGTTGAGTGAAAAAATATTTCCTCCTATTTGTTTTAAAAGTATTTCCATGTAACTTCCTCTAGTGTCCCCTAGTCTTTGTACTTTTGGAATAAGTAAAAAATCGATTTACTTCTATTCGTTCTACACCACTCAAGATTTTGTAGACCCCAGTCATATCTCCCCTCATCCGTCTCCAAGCAGAAGAGCTCTAACCTCTTCAGCCTTTCCTCATACGAGAGGAGTTCCATCTCCTTTATCATTTTGGTCATTCTTCTTTGAACCTTTTCTAATTCCGCTGTATCTTTTTTGAGATACGGCGACCAGAACTGAACACAATACTCAAGGTGCAGACACACCATAGAGTGATACAAAGGCATTATAGTATTTATTTATTGCATTTGTATCCCACATTTTACCACCTCTTTGCAGACACAATGTGGCTTACAATAGATCTTGAGTAGTGGCAACATTTATGAAAGTGTACATTTAGCTTACAGGAGGGTCTTGATAACATGATAATGAAAAAAAACCTTCCCTTTCCTAATAATATCTCCCCTCAGTCATCTCTTTTCCAAGCTGAAGAGCCCTAACCTCTTTAGCCTTTCCTCATACGAGAGGGGTTTCATCCCCTTTATCATTTTGGTCACTCTCCTTTGAATCTTTTCTACTTTTGCTGTATTTTTTTTGAGATACAGCGACCAGAACTGAATGCAGTATTCAAGGTGAGGTTGCACCAGGGGCGTAGCCAGACACCCAATTTTGGGTGGGCCTGGGCCCAAGATAGGTGGGCAGAACTCCACCCTGTCCCACGAGTGATTTGGTCTCTCCCTCTCTTGCCTGCATGTGATATGGTCTCTCAAACATCCCCCCTTCCATGCATACCCTTTAAATAGCAGATTTTCACCGGCAGCAAACAGCAACTAATACGCAGTGCTCATATTGGCTCCACAGCCTTCTCTCTGATGCAACTTCCTGTTTCCACATAGGCAGGAATACATCAAAGGGGAGGCTGTGGGGCTGGTGTGAACAGTATGTGTCAGTCGCTGCTCGCTGCAGGCCAAGATCTTCTATTTACAAGGTATTCAGGAGGGACAGTTGTTGGGAGTTTTCGGCTGGTGGGGCATGAGGATCCCTGCCAGTCACATCATAGGTGTGCTGCTACTGGGTGGGCCTGAGCTCAAATTGGGTGGGCCTGGGCCCACCCTTGCCTACGCCACTGGGTTGCATCATTGAGTGATACAGAGGCATTACAGTATTCTTGGTCTTATTTACCATCCCTTTTCTAATAATTCCTAGCATCCTATTTGCTTTTTTGGCCATCACCGCACACTGGGCAGAAGATTTCAGCATATTGTCTACAACGACACTTAGATCTTTTTCTTGAGCGCTGACCACCAAGGTGGACCCTAGCATCAGGTAACCATGATTCAGCTTATTCTTCCCAATGTGCATCCCCTTGCATTTGTCCACATTAAATTTCATTTGCCATTTGGATGCCCAGTCTTCCAGTTTCTTAAGGTCAACCTGCAATTTTTCACAGTCCGCATGTGTTTTAACACATAGAAATCAGGAGGGTGGATAAAGGAAATTGTGTAATATTTGTAACAATTGTTTGTTTTTAAGGTTCCTGCTCTGTATAGCTTATTAAGCCAAAAGGGGCAGGCTATAAAACTATGTATTAAATTAAATTAAGATGCGGAAAGGGCATGAAAAAAAGGCAGGAGATATGTCAGAGACAAATAGAGAAGGAGAAAGAGATAAAGATGAAATGAAAAGAAGCAGCAGTGAAAGGTGACAAAAGAAGACAGACCATGAACAACGTAATAAGGAAACAGTTTCAAATAACTGAGAAGTAATGAGTCAAGAGGGAGGGGGGAATAGTAAGATGGTGGCGTGACCTGACAGCATTTGTTGGCTCTCCTATCAGTGCCATAGCTACAGTGGGTTTTGGGGGCCTGGGCCCCCTAAATTGAATCCAGGGCCCCTGGTTTGGCTGGCGATGTGAAGGGAAGCAGGGCAGGCAATACGCAGAGAACAGCGCTGGAGAAAGGCTTCAGCTGATGTGGGTTGGGGTGGGGTGTGTGCTGCAGCAGGGGGGGGGCAGGCCAAACTATGCCCCCACACATTGAGGGGCTCTGGACCCCCAAACATTGAGGTCTGGCTACACCCATGTCTCCTACCTGCTATTCTGATTTTCTTGTGGCTCTATTCCACTTGCATTGATGCCACATATGAAGCGGAAGGAGGTGGTTAAGATCGTTCCCCCAACTGCCAAAACTTCTTCCCCTGCTCAACAGGTGATATTCAGATATTACTGCTAGAGGCAATCCCTGCTTTGGTCCTGGGAGAAGGAGTTCTTGTGACCCTGGGGCTTGATGTTTCCCTTTTGCCCTGGAACTCAACGAACTGCCATGTCCTTCTAAAACCTGCGGCATCAAAGGGGTTTCCTGCAGAAGAAGTTGTGGGCTTGGAGGCCCCTAACAAGGAAGAGAATCCTGCGGGATTTTTCAGAGGCAGCAGTAGTTCTGGGTTCTAGGCTGCTATAAAAATAAGAGAAGGATATTCCATGTGGTTACGCTGGAGAGCATTTGGGAGTCTCTTCGGAATTTGGACGTGACGGTTACCAAATTGGTTGGTGAGGTGACAGCACTTGTGAGTAAAGTTGACGCTCAAAGAATCTGGATGATGTTAGAGCTGAATTTTCAAGTCAAATCCAACATAATCAGAGTGAGATTAAATCTTTACAAGAACTTACTACATCTATGGTTAAAGATAGGAATGTATTGCATTCTAAACTAGAGCAAATGGAAGATTTCAATCGAAGGCTTAATCTCTGGCTTTTGAGTTTTCCAAAGTCTCCTGGTATTTCTCCTGGTGATGCATTTAAGACATATTTGATTAGCATGTTAAAATTTCCTGCAGAAGCTATTCCTCCTGTAAATAGAGCTTTCTACATTCCTGCTATTCCAAATAATCCAGAGGAACAACCGGGAACTTTGACTCAAGTAGATCAATGAAAAGTTTCAGCAATTCTGGAAACTTCACTATCTGAGGAGTCTGAATGGGCTACCCTGTTAGTATCATTCATGTGTGAAGTGAACAAGATTTGAAGAGGTCTTTTACTAAGGCTCGTTCACGTTTTTAGTGCGCACTAAAATTGGGCACATGCTAATCATTAGAGACGCCCATAGGAATGCATTGGCGTCTCTAATGTTTAGCGCATGCCCAATTTTAGTGCACGCTAAAAACATGAGCGCGCCTTAGTAAAAGGGGGTCTGAATGCGGTGATGAGATTGTATTTTTGGAACTCTCACTCACTCTTTTATGGGAAAAGATTTGGATATACCTGGATATGAATAGACACAAGATTGAAGGAAAGTTTTTCTGGTGTTGAGACAAGAAGCTTTAAACTTGGGAGCATATTTTTTGTTGGGTTATCCATGCAAGTGCATGATTAAATATGGTGGAATAAAATATGGCTTTTTTTCTACCAGAAGAATGAAAAGCCTTTTTGGTTTTAAAGAAGATGTCAGCCGGAACCATTTAACTGTTGAGTTATTGGCGTATGGATGGGGATAACTACACGCTATAGGCTATAGCCTTTCTTTATTTTTCTTTTTCCTTGATTGGATCTTATCTTGTTTAGTCCACTCCCCCCTTTTGATTGTGGTCTAAGAAGGAGTTTTTAAAAATGTAATTATTCTTCGCTGTTATACGATTTATATTGACTGAGATGGAATTGTATACCATGTGACCTTATCAATAAAAAATTGTTGAAACATAAAAAATGTAATTATTGTTTCTTTTTTATGTTAATGCTTCTTTAATTATTGCCAATATAGATTAATATGTTCTCTTTTTCTTTAACAAGTTTGTACTTGTGATATTGTTATTAAAATAAAATAAAAAAGTAACTGAGAATAACAACTGAGATGCCTGATAGTGTAACCCTTGAAAATATTACGTGGATGTGTATTTTCAAAGCACTTAGGGCCCTGTTTACTAAGGTGCACTTGCATTTTTAGTGCACACTAATGCTAGAGACATCCAAATATTCTTATGGGTGTAGTGTCCTCACTTGGATTTCGAAATTCTGCTCTCTCCTGGTTCTCTTCTTATCTCTCACAGCGTACTTTTAGTGTATACTCTGGTGGTTCCTCCTCTTCCTCTATCCCGCTGTCAGTGGGTGTACCTCAAGGATCTGTTCTAGGACCTCTCCTTTTTCTATATCTCCTCCCTTGGTGCTTTGATCTCATCACACGGCTTTCAGTATCACCTTTACGCTGATGACTCCCAGATCTACCTCTCCACACCAGTAATCTCGGCAGAAATCCAATCCAAGGTATCTGCCTGCCTCTCTGACATTGCTGCATGGATGTTTCACCGCCACCTGAAACTCAATATGTCCAAAACTGAACTCCTTATCTTCCCTCCTAAACCAACCTCTCCCCTTTCCCCATTCTCTATTTCTGTCGACAACACGCTCATTCTTCCTGTCTCGTCTGCTCGCAACCTTGGGGTCATCTTCGACTCCTCCCTCTCTGCCCATATTCAACAGATTGCTAAAACCTGTCGTTTCTTCCTTTATAATATCGCCAGAATTCGCCCTTTCCTTTCTGAACACGCTATCAGATCCCTCATCCACACTCTCATCACCTCTCGTTAGACTACTGCAACTTGCTTCTCACAAGTCTTCCGCTCAGCCATCTCTCTCCTCTTCAATCTGTTCAAAACTCTGCTGCATGACTAATATTTCGCCAAAGTCGTTATGCCCATATCAGCCCTCTCCTGAAATCGCTTCACTGGCTCCCTATCTGTTTCTGTATACAATTCAAGCTCCTCTTATTGACCTATAAGTGCATTCACTCTGCAGCCCCTCACTACCTCTCCACCCTCATCTCTCCCTACACTCCTTCCCTAGAACTCCGTTCACTAGGCAAATCTCTCCCAGTTGCACCCTTCTCCTCCATCGCTAACTCCAGACTCCGCTCCTTCTATCTCGCCGCACCTTATGCCTGGAATAGGCTTCCTGAGCCATTACGTCTAGCTCCATCCCTGGCTGCCTTCAAATCCGGGCTAAAGGCCTACCTGTTTGATGCTGCTTTCGACTCCTGACTTGTCACTTCTATCTTATCCTTGTGTCCTTCTGTCTGTCCTTGCCTTATCCTTATTGATCCTGTCTGTTTGTCCTGATTTAGATTGTAAGCTCTTTTGAGCAGGGATTGTCTTTCTTCATGTTCAATTGTAAAGTGCTGCGTACGACTGGTAGCGCTATAGAAGTGATTTATAGTAGTAGTAGTAGTAGTGTAGTGTGTGCTATTTGTTAGAGCACACTAAAAAACGCTAGCATACCAGTAGCAAGGCGACATGGGATGGTGTCATCAAAATTTTGCTAAACAGTTTAAAGACTTCCCGGCTCCACCACGAGCAGCCTAACTCCTACAAGTCATTATAAAACTACAAGTCTATAAGATAAGTAAAGGACATTTACCTGACTGCGATCCAACTGTATTTTTCAATCTGCAAACAATGACATTTTATAGTTGTAGACAAGTAGCAGCAGGGCTATAGGAGTGAAAGGTTGTGTCTTGGTGGGTGGATGTGTTCACGGGGGTATGTTACATGTCCGGGCATAGGTCCGGCACGGTAGTTTTGGGGTTTGGTGTCTTACCTTGTGAATTCATAGTATTTGTGATTGAGAAGGAAAGTTTTTTTACACCATCCATTTTTTTCTCATTTAGATATGAGTTTTTGCGCATGGTTTATTTGCTCTCTGGTTTTCTTTCACTAGAACCAATGATATTACTCTACTCCTTGTTGTAATAGTGGATTCAGCATTATATGCAATGTTTTCCCTATCAGGAGCTTTGAGGTTCCTTATTGGTTAATTAGCTATTTAGGATTGTCGAGTCTCTTTGAATTACAAGGACACCCACAAGACTTTGAATTTCAAACTTTTTTAAATATATTATAAGCCACCGTGAGTGAACATTGGATTGGTGGCCTATGTCCTAGAAATGCTCTTAATAAACAAGCCTACCTGAGTCAGGACAGTATGTGTCACTATTGAACAATGACATGGGCACCCTCTCCCATCCTAACTTATCCCCACTTAGGAGATGGGGATGGAGCGTGGAGGTTTTTTTTTGGGGAAGGAGGCTTTCAGTGCTGTTGCTGCAGTTCTTTGTTCTTTTCAACTGTAACCCCTGAACTCAGTAATTAAATTGCAATATCTATCCACAGCCAAAATGGATCAGAAAAGTATAACTACTGGGGTTACATCAAGGCCACAGCTTTATCAACAACAAACTTTTATATAACAATAATTTAATAACAGAACCAATCATTACATTATTAGCCCTTTTCAGCCCAACATAAGAAATTGATTCATAAATCTGACTAGACGGTAATGTCCAAGTCTGACTGTAATCTCATACCTGAATGTAGACCCTCCCAAACTCCTGTGGTGATGCTAAGTAGTTCAGGTCCAAGGCTCTCCATTGACTGAATGTCTGGAACTGGTCTCCAGTGGTAATGCCAGAGAACCCAGGCTATCCATGTTCAACATGCCAAACCTATTCTGTTTTGGCTGGAACTCTGACAGGGTTCACATTCCCCTTGCCTGCTGGGATAAATAAACCCCTTACCCACTGAACATGAAAACACCCCAAGGGGAAGGGAGGTGGGCAAACTGCCCTCCCAAACTGACTTAAAAAAAAAGCAATAAAAGCCCCCCACCTCTTCTAGCTAGGATTGCTACTACTATTTAGCATTTCTATAGCGCTACAAGGCATACGCAGCGCTGCACAAACATAGAAGAAAGACAGTCCCTGCTCAAAGAGCTTACAATCTAATAGACAAAAAATAAAGTAATCAAATCAATTATTGTGTACAGGAAGGAGGAGGGTAGGTGGAGGCAGGTGGTTACAAGTGGTTACGAGTCAAAAGCAATGTTAAAGAGGTGGGCTTTCAGTCTAGATTTAAAGGTGGCCAAGGAAGGGGCAAGACGTAGGGGCTCAGGAAGTTTATTCCAGGTGTAGGGTGCAGGGAGACAGAAGGCGCGAAGTCTGGAGTTGGCAGTAGCGGAGAAGGGAACAGATAAGAAGGATTTATCCACGGAGCGGAGTGCATGGGAAGGGGTGTAGGGAAGGACGAGTGTGGAGAGATACTGGGGAGCAGCAGAGTGAGTACACCTATAATTAGCACATGCACTAACCGTGTAGGCGCCTATAGGGATATTGTAGGCGCGTACACAGCACACATACACGGTTAATGTGCATTAAAAATGCTAACGCGCCTATAACGCGGTTTAGTAAACAGGGCCCTAATACTGTAGCTAATCACCTCTTCTCTCCACAAACTTCTCAACTGCCATGTGACTCACATTAATCAGCACCGAATTAATCTGGTGCTTCTTTCTTTTCATCATATTTTTTGGAAAGGGAATTCTCACTATAATTGTAGTTCCCTGTCATATTTCCCTAAAGTCCATAGTTTCCTTGAACTAAGCAATGCAAACTTGACCTGAGTTCCATATTATGTAGAGATTGTTTTGTAACAGATATGCCATGTTGTTCCTGGGGTTAAAATGTTAACCTGTACTGGGATGAGCTCCGACCTGCAGCATTTTTCCTGGAGCTGGTTAAAGAGTCACTCATTGTCTCAACACACATCTGAGTCACCTGCTGGGGTCAAATTGTTCCGGTTCTGCCTTTTCGTTACCTCTTGTTACACAATAGTGGGGCTATATTAGGGGCAGAGTCTCCCTCTGAACCCCACAGCCTCCAGCGGTGCACTGTTCTCTGGTTCTGCACATCTGTCTCCCTCCTCTCTCTCTCCACTTTTGTGTGTGTGTGTATCTCTTTCTGTCTCCCTATCGCTAAAACAACAAAAAAAAAAAATTCAAAATGAAGATACAAATGGTAAGTAGATTTGTTTGGGCTTTGCTGGTGTTTAAGCTTTTTTGGGATGCTCTGTTAATTATTTGCAGTCCGTCAGGGAATCCAAAGCATGAAGCACATTAGTATATAGATAGACAAAGATAAAAGAAAACCAAGACATATCTGATAGAGTGACAACAAGAGATAATAAAGTTTGGTGGAATTAGAGGAAAGAGAAAGATAGTTGGGAGATATATTTGGATAGAAAAAAAGATTGTACTAGATGGATAGAAGAATAGAAAACCAGATCTTAGAGAGATATTACATGTAGGGACAGAGAGAGAGATGCTAGAGAGATAGAAATAGATGGAGGGATAGAAAGAGGTTTTAGATGGATAGAAAGATTATATAGAGAGAAATGGATATTTAGAAGGCTAGAGGGGGGATAGTGAGGGGGGAGGGGAATGATCCAAAGATATAGACTGATAGAGAAATAGACAAAGAGACACATACTGTAGAACACGATTTGGTGTGAGACCAGAAAGAAAAGGTTTTAATTTCAGAAAGTAGAAAGGGAGAGAATCACATGAACCCACTGACAATAAAAAATAAAATTGTTAAAAGAATTAACAGTAGAACAATTGCATATAGGTGAAACTTTTCCGACAGTAACAAATTTCTTAAAAAGCAAAGCTTTTAGGACTAGTAATGGGCCTGCTCTAGGCAATATTGTAGTCCCAAAAGATTTTATATTTTATGGATCGTTTTTTATACTAAATGTCTTGGGACAAAATCTGTGGGTACTTTTAGCCTCTGTGTTTAACCCCAGTGTTCAAAACCAAAGTGCATGTGTGCATTTTATTTCCCAAAACTTGCTGCAGGTACAAAGCACCTGCTTTTCCAGGGGTCTTTATTTCATGGGAAACAGCTTGCAGAGATTCTGCACAAGCTATTTGCCTAACTTATCCTAAATACAGCCCCGGGAAAGCCTCCTTTAAATAGTTAAAAGTAATTTTAGCCACAGTGAAGGAAGGCAGTTTTCAGACAGCAGATTTATATATGTAATGTGGTATTTACATATCTAAATGGTTTGAAAATGTTTGTCCCCGATATGTTTATTCAGTGCAGACCTCACTGCTAACAACTGCTCTTCAGGTTTATTTACATAATCCATTTTAGGGCTGAGATTGCATCATACTTTTCTAGCAAACGAAAGGGAAAACGTAATGTTGCCCTCTGTCCCAGGATAGACTCTGTTCTGGCACATTTTTATCCAGTAATGAAACTAGAAATGAGGATGTGGGAATGGTTGGGCTGCCAGAAGCAACACTGCCAATGTTCCCTGCATTCTAGGATGCAGTGAAAGAACAATGTGGTGACCTCCACAAGGACAGCAAAGGTCACCTGTTAGCCTGGTTTGACTCTTACAATGTGAAATATGAATTAGCATATACCAGGCTTACCTAATACTGGTGTGGAAGATAGTTTTCAGATTTAGAAAATGGAAAATAACTTTCACAGCAGCAGCAATAAAAGTGCAGTGCCAGCAAGTTTAACTAGCCAGTTTAACCAGCCAGTTTAGTGTCTGGAGCAGATAATCAGAATGGCACCTTCTTGTCCTCATCCTGACCCCCTTCTCATCTCCTTCCACCTTTATTCTGCTCTCTCATAATACTCTTTTCACCCTCTTCCTTCTCCATCACTTGGTAGGACAATAGCATTCCTCCTATAAATTTTTATTTATTTGAGGTTCACACTTGCATTTACTACTACTACTTAACATTTCTAAAGCGCTACTAGGGTTACGCAGCGCTGTACAGTTTTACAAATAAGGATAGTCCCTGCTCAAAGGAGCTTACAATCTAAAGGACGAAATGTCAAGTTGGGGCAGTCTAGATTTCTTCAATAGAGGTATAATGGTTAGGTGCCGAATGCAACATTGAAGAGGTGGGTTTTGAGTAGGGATTTGAAGATGGGTAGGGGCTTGGCGTATGGGCTCAGGGAGTTTATTCCAAGCATAGGGAGAGGCGAGGCAGAAAGGGCGGAGCCTGGAGTTGTGCTCTGAGCAGTTGCCCCTCTCACCCATAACAGCCACATTTTCAAAATTATTGGAGGTGTTCAATATTAATTAGGTGGGGGAGGGGGAGTGGAGGGATGCTCAAGCACCCACAAAGCTCGCTCCTATGCTCTTACATGCCTCTGTCTGTATTTCTCTGCAGTTTCTATCCTGTTTACTACCTGTCAGGATCTCACTTTCTCTGTCTTTCCCTCTTCTCTAGGAGACATGAGACCAGGCCAAACAATCTAGATGTGGGGTAATTTTATAATGGAGCCTATAACAATTTTTGAAAAATGCATCTGATTTTCGCTTACTTTATAAAGGCAATACAACATATGAAATCCAGATATTACAGTTAGAGCCGCTCTATAATTTAATACACCTTAGTTAAAAATATGAATAAAGGACCTTCACAGTCGAATAGCAGCATTAGTCTGGCATGAGTTTCCAACACTGACTCAACCGTTAAATATATAGGTCCCATGTCAGCAAGTATTTATATATCTCGCTCAGTCTAAGTAACCTTAAACATTCACCATTCTTATGACCAATGGAAAAAAAAAAGAACCTAGCTTCCAAATATTGCAAACCTCTCCTCCGTATCTGTATTTAAGTTTGTGTTTTCAAAATATTCCAATAAATATCTTCAAACAACCCATCATGAATTCTCACAAATGGCATCCTGACATGAATGTATGTTTTTGAGCATAAATTTTGGGATGCTATTTGTGAGACTGCATAAGAACACAAGATGGGTTGGTTGAAGATAACGGAGTAACTTTTACTGGAATATCTTTAAAACACAAACAAATACAGATGTGGAGAAGTTTCCCACACTTGGAAGTTAGATCTTTATTTCATTATTTATGGGAATATTGATGAATGTTTAGGATTACTTGCTGACTTGGGACCTTTTATATTTAATGATTGAGTCAGTGTTGGAAATCATGGCAGACTAATGTTCCCGTTGGATTATGAAGGTCCTTTTGACATATTTTTTAAGCTAAGGTGTGTTATATAGAGAGCTGCTCTAACTGTGATGTTGATTTGGACTTTTATATTGTTTGGATAGCATTTCCCATTGCTCTTGATTATTTTGAGGATTTTTGAATTACTATTTTATGAAAACAACATACATGTGCATTTGTCTTTATAAACTAGGCTCCTAGAATAATCCTTAGTGCTTGCTCTAAGGTCGGAACAACTTTCTGCATATAGACTGTGTGGCTACACATCATTTTATAAATTATGTGTATCTCATGGCTATAGTCCACCTCTTCCAAATGGCACCTCTGGGAATGTCTATGCATGGTGTGTGTACATGCGCACACATACATACATATAGCCAGTTCCCACATGTAAAATATGTTTTACATGCGTGAAATCCAAAATGGTCCCCATTGTGTTGGAAAGGCTGAGCCAGTATTTCACCATGCATTCTGGTACTTATGATCTCACTGCTGCCAGAGGAGCAAGCATACTATAACTGAACACAGTGAGTGAGCACTTGGGAGGTCAGAAGCTGCTCGGGTTATGCCTGGAAAATTGGCAGCATTAGTCTCTGGGCCAGGATAGCCACCATTCTTGTAAATACATTTCTTCCCATCTTTATTTTTCCAGGATGTGGATCCTTCCCTGGTGTACCGCCCAGATATCAAATCCGAGGAAATGAGAGAGAAATTGGAGTACAGAAATTACACTGTAAGATGTTTAGCTGTACATTTCCAACTTTACCTATAAATTTTCATGTGCCTTGAAAATGTTAAATCCCTCTTTAAGTCCTCTGACCACCTAAAAGCTACAGGGAGAGACCAGTTGTGCTCATCCTTCTCCCAGCCAGGCCCTTCATATTCCTTACGGTGCTTCTTGCTGGGAAAGGCTGAGTCTTAGGCTGCTAGGAGAGGCTAGCGTTGACTTACTGATACTGCAGTTCTGTAACATATGTCCTGTTTATTTTGTGTTACAGAGTGGGCCTCTGCTGGACCGAGTGTTTAGCACGTATTCACTAATGCACACCCATCAGACATTGGACTTTGTCCGGCGAAAGGTGCGTTAAACATTACATTGCATTCTGAATAACACTAGAGGCTCTGATAGCAATAAAAATGGTATAGGTAAGTATTAACAATATCCCTCCCAGTCAGGGGAAGTTCGCTGATGCTGCTTAGTGATGCTAGTCATACTTCAGATCAATTTTACCAGAATGCTCTGTAGGGCTAGCTCAATCACAAACTACAGAAATACTAGGACTAGAGGGCATGAGTTGAAGCTACAGTGTGGTAAATTTAAAACGAATCGGAGAAAATTTTTCTTCACCCAACGTGTAATTAGACTCTGGAATTCGTTGCCGGAGAACGTGGTACGGGCGGTTAGCTTGACGGAGTTTAAAAAGGGGTTAGATAGATTCCTAAAGGACAAGTCCATAGACCGCTATTAAATGGACTTGGAAAAATTCCGCATTTTTAGGTATAACTTGTCTGGAATGTTTTTACGTTTGGGGAGCGTGCCAGGTGCCCTTGACCTGGATTGGCCACTGTCGGTGACAGGATGCTGGGCTAGATGGACCTTTGGTCTTTCCCAGTATGGCACTACTTATGTACTTATGTACTTATGTACTTATAAGGTCCAAACTCCATTCCAGAACTGTATGATAAGCTAATATGAAGCATGTTTTCGGGTAGGAGTGGACGATTCATTGCAAAAAATAAAATAAAAAGGACCCTTCATTTTTTTCATTAAAAGTCTCTTCCTCCCTCTAGATGTCCATCTTGATCTGAGAGCAGTGCCAGTCTTGTTTTCTAATCTGTATGACTACATTTTGAGAATTCTTTAGTTTTATGTAGAATAAAATATACTTAAAAAAAAAAGTGTTGCGGGACTTTTAATTCATAAATTTGGTTTTAAGAGTCTAAGGAACAGAAGCCAGGCGTTCAGTTTGGACCACTAGGCAGGCCATGGTCTGTTTTAAAGATATATCACTCATAAACTATCTCACTAAAACCAGTGTCAAATGTGATCTGTAAGTCTCTGGCAATCTTGCATTGTAGAATGCAACATGGGAATCCTGCAGTTTCAAGAAAATGACCATTATGGAAGTACTGGATTGGCTAGATGACTTAGTGGATGAGTCAGACCCAGATGTGGACTTTCCAAACTCTTACCATGCATATCAGACGGCAGAGGGCATCCGGAAGGAGCATCCAGACAAAGGTATGAAAAGAGTATCAGAGTGGAGACAGTGCAAGAAGAAGGCACATAGGCAAAGACTGGATACCAGAAAGAAAGATAATCAAGGAAATGAATAGTTTGAGAGAGAGAGAGAGAAGAAAAATCAAGTATTAGAAAGAAAAAAAAAAAGAAGATATGCAAGGAGAGGGAAGATGTGAAGAGAGACATATGTCTAGATCAGTGGTTCACAAACCTGTCCTACAGGAACCCCCAGCTAGTCAGGTTTGCAGGATATCCACAATTAATGTGCATGATAGAAATTTGCATGCACTGGAAGCAGTGCATGTAAATCTGTCTCATGAATATTCATTGCAGATATTCTGATAGCTCACTGGCTGCGGTGCCACAGGACAGGTTTGAGAACCACTGATCTAGGCAATGATAGCAAAAAGACCACAGAAAGTGGAAAGAACACAAAAGTCTCACGGAACAGACAGTCAAAAACAAGGAGTGGGAACTGGATTGGGCTCATCTAAACAGACTACGGACTCACAACCGAACAGAGGCTGAATCTGATTCAGCTGGGAGTCCAATGAAATTAGTGAGAAATTCCAAATTCAACTCCTCCTCCCCCCCCCCCCCCCCAAATCTGTGATTGGTGGGGCAGGGCTCTCCTTATACAGTATGGCACTTACCTCTATGGATATGGTACAGTTTTCTGAGTCCCTGTTTATACAGTACGTGATTACATTTCTTATCTTTCTCTTTTCACAGGCTGGTTCCAGCTTGTTGGCTTGCTGCATGACATAGGCAAGATCCTGGCGCTGGCTGGAGAGCCTCAGGTAGGAAAAGAAGCAGGCTGAGGAGAGTTGGAGGGTGCATGTGAGGTCAGCACATGTTTCTCCCAGGACAGGTCTAACATCTGATCCCCTTGCTAACTTTTTCTGTTAGCAGCCACAGCTATCTCTCTCTGTAGCTTCACCTCATTCCTCATATTCAGGCTTACTATGATCCTTTCCCCTACTATTGACATTGCTGTGAAAAAAAGAGAGGACACTTTCCCCTAGTCATTGGTGTCATACAACTGGCACCTTAGTCTGCTGTGCAATCTTAATAATGATTTTAGTGATGTGCATAGTTCTTCACAGCTAGACAAATTTTATGTATAAAAAAAAACAAACTTATATGCAGCCAACAATTCTCACTGCACTAAGACCATGAACATTTAAGTGTTCTGAATACCGTTTAAATTACTGACCTAGAGAAGCAACGACTATCCAGTTCTTGAGACTAAAGGGGCCATTTTACTAAGCAGCGGTAAGTCCAACACGGGCTTTCCGCTCAGCAATCCAGAACTACCGCCGGTCCAACACGGGCGCCGGTGGTAGTTCCACTCCCAGTATGCGGCATTTCTGGCACTAGCGGAAATATTTAAAAAATATTTCCACAGGGGGTTACCACCAGTGTTGCCAGGTGGGCGGGGAAATTTTTGCCCGCGGTGGGTTGCGGTTTTTTGGGCTTGTTTTCTGTCTTTTGGGTGGTTTTTTGAGCTGTTTTTTCGGCCGCGGGGGGCGGGGTTAGTGATGTTTTGGGCGGGGCTGATGACGGGGAGGCGGGGCCGATGACGGGGAGGCGGGCCGATGACATGGAGGCGGGGTTGATGACGGCAGGGGCGGGGTGATGACGCGGGGGTGTGGGTGTCAGGGGCGGGGTTTGAGTTTGGGCGGGTTTTGGGCTCGTTTGGGTGGGAAAAAAATTTTCCACCTGGCAACCCTGGTTAGCACTGGGTTTGCGCAGGAGCCCTTACCACCACCTCAATTGGTGGAGGTAAACGCTCCCCCCTGCATGGCCAGACGGTAAGTTCACTCTTACCACATGGCCATTTCTTTTTTCAGCCTTTTTACCCGCTGCAGTAAAAAGGGCCTCACTGTACAGCAAAAACAGCCCCCACCACTAGCACAGGGCCATTTTTACTGCAGCTTAGTGGAGGAGTGGCCTAGTGGTTAGGGTGGTGGACTTTGGTCCTGAGGAACTGAGTTTGATTCCCACTTCAGGCACAGGCAGCTCCTTGTGACTCTGGGCAAGTCACTTAACCCTCCATTGCCCCATGTAAGCCGCATTGAGCCTGCCATGAGTGGGAAAGTGCGGGGTACAAATGTAACAAAAATAAAATAGATACTATTGGAGATTCTACATGGAATATTGCTACTATTGGAGATTCTACATGGAATGTTGCTATTCCACTAGCAACATTCCATGTAGAAGCCTGCGCGGCCACATTGGTGATCTGCAAGGGCCGACTTCTACATGGAATGTTGCTAGTGGAATAGCAACATTCCATGTAGAATCTCAAATAGTAGCAACAGTGGAGGAGTGGCCTAGTGGTTAGGGTGGTGGACTTTGGTCCTGAGGAACTGAGTTTGATTCCCACTTCAGGCACAGGCAGCTCCTTGTGACTCTGGGCAAGTCACTTAACCCTCCATTGCCCGCCGCATTGAGCCTGCCATGAGTGGGAAAACACAGGGTACAAATGTAACAAAAATAAAATAGATACTATTGGAGATTCTAGATGGAATGTTGCTATTCCCTAGCAACATATTCCACTAGCAACATTCCATGTAGAAGGCTGCACAGGCTTCTGTTTCTGTGAGTCTGACGTCCTGTGCGGCCACATTGGTGATCTGCAAGGGCCGACTTCTACATGGAATGTTGCTAGTGGAATAGCAACATTCCATGTAGAATCTCAAATAGTAGCAACTTCAGGCACAGGCAGCTCCTTGTGACTCTGGGCAAGTCACTTAACCCTCCATTGCCCCATGTAAGCCGCATTGAGCCTGCCATGAGTGGGAAAGCGCGGGGTACAAATGTAACTAAAATAAAAGGCCCTAAAGTCTCCCTGTGCCAACTCCCCCAACATCTAGTCCTAAAAGTTAAAGGCTGTGTGGCCCAGGGCCAGTCTCATGAATCATCCAGTACTAGAGTTTAAAGTCTCTGCTTTCCTGTGCCAGTCTTCTGATCTGTTACTGACTTTTTGACATTGATACAGTGAATGAATCATAAAAGAGTTTTACTGGCTCTGATGTCTTGTATTGAGACCAGGGCTTTCAAAACCACATCAGTCCCTTTGGATGTGTGATTTATGCATTCTTGAAAGCTCATATACATCATTTTTGGATAATTCATATGTTGGTCCAATAAAAGGTATCACAATTTGTAAAAAAAAAATATCCAGACATCTTCAAGATTAATACTGCTCATCACAGGTTTGGTATCTGAGCCAGTTTTATACCATCCAGTCATGCTCTGGAAATGGTGACTGCGCATTACTTATAACTGATATTAAGGGTCATCAACTGAAAACCACATTGGGAGGAGAAGGAAACAAATAAAGTTGAATAATGCAGGGGCGTAGCCAGATGACAGATTTTGGGTGGGCCTGGGCAAGAAGTGGGTGGGCACCAAGTGTTCTCCCTCCCCCCACTCCATGAAAAAAATATCTCAGCTGGCAGGAAAACACTTCTTTTCACCTTGGCAGTCTGCAGCAGGCTTACGCTGAAAACTGAGCATGTGCAGGTGCCAGTATCATGCAGCGTAGCGTTTTCATCAGGGGGAAGTCTTCAGCTGGTGGAGCTTGGGATCCCCACCAACTGCTGCTAAACATCTGCTACTGATTGGGTGGGCCTGAGCCCTAAATGGGTAGGCCCCGGCCCACCTGTGGCTACACCACTGGAATAATGTTTGTCTCCATGTGATGATCAAATAATGCAGAGCACTAAACGCTCATTATCACTAGGATACAGTACATGTAGCCATCTGGCCCCAGGAATTCAAACATTTTCTGAACAGGGCTATCGCACCTGTTTCTTGAGATATGGAGCCAAGATGGTCTTGCAGGGTAAAGGTTACAATTTACAAGAGCTTTTTGTTTTCCAGTGGTGTGTTGTGGGAGACACCTTCCCAGTGGGTTGCCGGCACCAAGATTCAATTGTCTTCCGAGACTCAACATTCCATAATAACCCAGACACAACACACCCCATATACAGGTGAGTCCCTACCAGTACCCTCTAGCTAAAATTGTTTCCTCTATACTAGAAAATCCCTGCCAAGCTAAATAATGGAAAATGAGAAAGTAGATAAAGAAAAGAGAATGACAATAAGGAAAGAGGAGAAACAGAAAAACATAATTGATAAAACCTTCCAGGTCCACCCTTCTGTAATACCACAATATCATAGACCTTAAGGATCCCCTGTCTTAGTCATACCTTATCTTCGGTGCCATGATTCTTTCCTCCCTCCCTCTTCTCTTCACTGGGAGGCTAGTCCATGCATTGACCACCCTTTCTGTGAAACAAGAAGGTCCATGTAGAACTAATGAAGCTTTTTTTTTCCCAGGAAGGCATGTGTCCATGGAAAATATAATCTTTGATATGACACACCAGTGGCATAGCTAGGATTCAATGGGCCCCAGGCAGACACATTTAAATAGCCCCCCCCCCCCTACTAGGGTTACCATATAGCTCTAGAGAAAAAGGAGGACACATTGATCCAGTCCAGGTTTTGCTTCCATTGAAAGCAATAGAAGTAAAACACAGACTGACTGACTCAATCTGTCCTCCTTTTTCTGGAGCCATATGGTAACCCTACCCCCTACAATGCAATCTCACCCAAGATAGTGGAGCAACCTCTTCAAAGCTCCAGTAAACAAACCCTGCAAAAGCAAACACATTCCAGGCCTATATTAAAAACCTGTCATAGAAATAAAAATAGAAACGGAAGATATACGCATTTCCTAAAGCTGACAAATTACAATTAATAAATTTAAAAAATATATTTTTGCTACCTTTTGTTGTTTCTCTTTCCTGCTTTTCTCTGTTGAACTTACTCAGAGTCTCCTCCTTCCCCTTAGCCTGCTGGGACTGGTAGTGTGAATAATTCTTACTTGCTCTACTCTGTGTCTCCCTCAGGGGCTGCTGGGAATTGTAGTCCCGGGGCTCTACTGTGTCTCCCTCAGGGAATTGTAGACCTTGGCTCTATTTCCTCTGAGGAAGGTGACCAACTGCTGTCCCTAACATGCTGGATCCTTGGGGACCGGAATCTACGGCGAACCCCCCCCCCTCCTACAGGCAGACTCGGGCCACCCCAAAGGAGCCCTTCTCTCCCCTTCCCTGGCCATTTCCCACTCCATGTCCTCGTACTCTTCACACCTGCCATTTTTATATTTCTTCTCTGTCTACTATCCACTTTTCATCCCAATCCCTATCCTCCCCCTATGTTCAGCATCTGCCCCCTCAGTGTCCCTATCCCTCCCCTGTTGTCTCTCTTCTCCTTCTTCCACACTCCCCACCCCCATCCTAGCATCTTTCCCTCTCCCCCCTCCACAGACTGGTATCTCTCTCTCTCCCCCTCAGGGTCTAGTCTGTTTCTTAGAAATTATACTATACAGCAAAATTACTATCAACTTCCCAACTTAACTCTCACATTTTCTTTACCAGATCTCGTTCTCTTCCCTCTGCCTCAAATTCCCCTCCCTCCACCACTACCATGATGTAGGTACCAGCATCTTTCCCCCCTCTCACCTCCCTTAGCAAGTCTGGTATCCTTCTCTTCCTCCCTCTTCTGCAGGCCCAGCATCTCTAACCCCTGCTCTTCCTCCCCTGCAGGTCACAGCATTTCTCCCTCCTCGCCATGTAGGTCCCAGCATCTCTCTAACCCCCGTTCCTCCCCCAGCAGCCCTCAAAATTCATAACGGGCAGTCAGCAGAGGTAGCGAGGTAAACAGAATGCCTCCAGCTAGTGCCAACAGGGTCTTTCAACTGCCGTGTCCCACCTCTCTGTCACTTCCTGTGGGCAGGAGATAGCAGTGGAAAGGCGCTGGTGGTGCTGACCGGAGGCAGTCTGTTTACCTTGTTGCCTCTGCCAGCTGCAGATTTTGAGGACCTCTGGAGGAGTGAATACCGGACCTGTGAGGGGGCAATGAGAAGGGGAGAAATGCTGGGACCTATGGAAAGGGGAGTGGAATGCAACAGAAGGCGATCCCTACTATTTTGCCAGGCTCAGTGAATGGTAGCTATGCCTCTGGATCATTTTCCCTTTAAAAATAGATTAAAATTGCTTCCACACAGAGAAGGAACATAGTATAGTGTGATTCCAGAACAGCAGTTGAAAACTTGGGTGCCTACATTCTGTAAAGACTAAATACCTTTTGTATTCCTCTTTTGATAGCTCTCACTATGGGATTTATGAGCCACACTGTGGTCTGGAAAATGTTCTCATGTCCTGGGGCCACGATGGTAAGTTACTTCTGGGAAATTAGCTTATTTTATACCATGGGTACGTTTAATGCTACTGCCTACCCTTTCTAAGACAGTCTAAACTTGTTAGATCTCAGAAAATAGGCAGTATTTTGCCAACTAAAAGTCACTGATATGATTGCCAACCCTTTTCTGAATAGAAAGAAAATATAAAAAGCAAACTTCTGTTATCAGGGTTTGAACAGGGTAAGAAGCAACAGCAATATAACTGAGAAGCTATTACTTATGATCAGAGCTTTTTTTGAGGGGTACTGAGTACCAGCACCTTTTCCAATGTCTGCTAAAATTGACCCGTGGGCCCCAAGTTTTACTGAAAGAGCTCAGGCTCTACACACCAATTCTGCCTTGCCATAGATTCTGTGACTCGTTGCAGGGAGCCTGGCTATTGTGGGGTGGGTCCCTCAGTGATTACCCCACCCCTGAAGGCTGATCTGTCATTTGAGTATCGGCACCTTTTTTGCTAGAAAAAAATGCACTGCTTATGATTACACGGATTTGAGAGAATGGCACTGGAAAACTGTGTGTGCATTGAGAGTGCAGGGTTACGCTCAATGAGAAGGGTACAGCAAGGGGCTGTGCATGCTGTAACGTGAATACAGAGGAAAGGCTGGGGCTATGGATGCAGAAACTGTGGGTAGAGAGAAACACTGAAACTCTGCTTAATATTCTGTTTTGGTTGCTCTGCTTTGTTACTGAACTAACATTTTTTTTTAATTTCCCTTCCTAGAATATATGTATAAAGTAATGAAGTTTAACAACTTTACACTCCCTGAAGAGGTAGGGGCTTTTTCTATTTTGCTTAAGATCCATTTATTGATAAGTAATGATGGGGTCCTTTTACTAAAAAGCATTAGGAAATGGGTTCAACACATTTTACTTAGATTGTAAGCCCTTTTGAGCAGGGGACTGTCTCTTTGTGTCAAGTGTTCAGCGCCGCGTGCATCTGGTAGCGCTATACAAATGATAATAATTTTAACACAAGACTTTCCCATGTGCTAAACCCACTTCTAATGCAGCCTCAAAATAGGGCTTTTTTTTCTTTATTTGTGCAGGTCCTGCACTACTTTTTCCATTAGTACACAAGACCTGCAAATATATTAATGTGGGAGCACTTACAGCCTTCTAATTAGCAGGCACTAAGTACTCACGCGTTAAGTCTGCATTATCCAGTTAGCACACGCCCATGACACGGCCCCAAGATTAGTGTGTACTGACAGGCTAATTACCACAAAACACTTTAACGCTTTTTACAGTATACCTTTTTTCATGTGTTAAGTGCATATTAGTGCTTAACACGCTTTAGGAAAAGGGCACCTATGTAAGTTACTGCACAGATTAGGTTTTCTGTAGCTCATGTCATTAGACAATAGATGATCATTACCCAATGACTGACCCATTGTTTGCTAAGCTGTTCAGTAGAAAACACATCCTGAGCATCATGTTCTGTGTTCTTTGTGTAATAATAGTGCAGAGTGTATTCTTTCAAGGATTACTGATATCCAAGCTTGAGAGGCTGGATAAATATATGCAAAATTAGTTGGAAAGCCTGACCAGGATATATATCTATGTCCTTGCAATACATGTACATACACTGTTAACTTGTAGCACTCAATTCATTTGTAAATTTTCTTAATATTCTCTTCTCAGAACAACCCACTTTGTTATAGGTTGGGGTTCTTAATTTCCCATCCCATCCTTGCCACTGGCAGTAACGTATGCTCTCTAGTATCAGGTGTACTAATGCATGCAGCATTCCACCTCATAAGTTTGTGTCCAACAGCAAGATCACAATTTTTGTTTTTTTAATTAAAATGGTCATTTATTCCTTTAAGAAAGGTGGGCAGGCTGGGCAGAATTGACCTAGAGGTCAACTGCTTGCCAAGTGGTCCAGACCATAAACTAGTTGTTACAGCACCGGGTAAATTGCAGAAGAAGAGTGAGGAGGTCAGGAGGCCTTGTGCCAGCAAGCCAGACTGGTCAGAGCTGGTTTTTGGCAGGCTCAGCGTCACTGGATTAGAGCCCAGGATTTGGCAGGCTGGGCTACAGCGGAAAGTGTTGGCAAGCTGAGTTAGAGGTCAACAGTGATCTTGCTTGGCTATTATCCATCAGATGATAGGAAAAAGAAAACAAAAAACCAACCCCAGAAAACAAACAGTTTGTCTAAAGAGTGATTTATTGATTGTTTCTATAGCCTCAACACACATTTGAGCCCTTCAGAGAAAAAGAGAACCATGTCCACTTTTTCATTATTTCAGCAATGCACTGATTCATAGCTTCTATGGCCTAAAGACTTAGAAAACAAATTGGGCCATGTCCATACCTAACCAATTCTGTCAGCTGGTGAGTGACTTTTTATGCACGCACTACTTTCTTCATAGTCTTTGGAACAAGAATGGGCCATATTTGTGTGTGTTATAAGTCTTGCAGAGTTGAGATACCATATATGTGTAGATTGCAGACAGATTAAAGGCAATTCAAGCATTGCATGTTCTTTATAATGAAATACAACTTAGATGGCCAATATCTCCCATTGTAACGAAGTGGACTTGGCCCACTTTGTTCTCAGGCGGCTCATTTGTGCTCAACAGTTGTTTATCCGTTATAATCAGCTGGAATCACTAAATGTTCTCCAAGCTCAGTGTCTGGGGAAACTGTATTGAGTTGATGGCTTGTGGTGTTGTCTGCTCCTGCACATGGATGCCAGTTTTACAATTTCTGATTCAGAGAATTAGCTAAAGCAAGACTTCTTGCCTTGGTTAGGCTATGGCATTACATGCTGATGCACTTTGGTACCTCCAAAATATTGAGATTTGTAGAGAGAAGGGAGTGTAACGCTTCACCTCAACTTTATATCCTGAAATCAGAGTACAAACACAAAGCTTGACAAAGAAAAGGATTGCAATTACCTAGTTGACTGGAAAACTAATACTTTGAAAGTGCATTGAATCTTACGGTGGATTCTTTTATTTTTCATTGAAGGCTTTCTACATGATTCGTTTCCACTCCTTCTACCCCTGGCACACAGGTGGGGATTATATGCACCTATGCAACACCAAGGACCTGCAGATGCTGCCTTGGGTCAAGGAATTCAAGTATGTACCCTGTAAACTACAGTAAAACAGATCCTATAGAAATAAGACAGCTTGCAGCTGTTCAGGCACAAAGGGGTTTTGTGTTAGAACTGGTAGTATTTATGTACTCCGATGTGAATAATATCATTCACACCTGTGGAGGTAACTTTCCATCTGAGCACAGAAATGAAAAAAAGGCAACCTATGCCAGTGAGGCCCCGATGCTCAAAACTAAACACAGGCACTAGAGGTCATTAGAGCCCTAGCAGCATCTGCATTTACCTGTGTCGAATGTTCAGAGGGGTCTAGCACAGCAAACAATGAGTGCACCAGGCCTTAGCATAAATAGCAGGCAAATGTAGTCAAGCTCATGTTAATGAAGTCATTTTGTATTCCTTCCCACTGCTCAGAAAAGAGCACCCTAAACAAAACTGCTTTACCGCTGTAAAAAATAACACCAGGTCGGAGCAGGTCAGAGAGGATTTCCCATGTTTCTCATGATTTTTTTCTTTCTGCAAAATCTGCCGGTTTTGATTACTTTTGGAAGCAAAAGGAAGCCCGTGCAAGCCCTTAAGCGCTGTTCATGAGGAACAGCAGCTCCTACATATTGGCGTCTCTTTCCTGCATCTACATTTAAAGCATCCATGCTAACAACAACAAAAAATCTAAACGCCCAGTAATAGCACACATTGGCGTCTGTTTCATGTGTCTAAATATAAGTATCCAAGCTGAAAAACATTAAAAACACCTATACTTAGGCCGCAGAAAACAGACGTCAATGTATGCTTCACGTTCAGGTTTTTACCAGGTGCACTCACACAGGAGCTGAGCTTAATGTGGAAGTCTACTGCATATGCGCAAAGCACAATCCTCCCACTGAACTGCCTAATGCTCAATGCTATGAGCACACCTATATTTGCATCTCATTAGCATTGAGCATTAGGACGTTGCTTTTCTGCGTTGTTCCGGCTGTATTTTTACAGCGCTATTTGGAACAGCGCTGAAGTTTTGAGCATCTGGGCCTGAGTGTAGTCACAGTTGGGGAAACAGTTCCTTGATATTTCTCTGCTTAGATTAGAATTGACTGTAAAGGTAAACGGAAATATATTATACTTTTGTTACCAAAAAGATGCTAGATCTAGATAGATATTTAGCATGCACCTAGTAACATGTCTGCCCCATAATAAACCTCCGGAACCCACATTTATTCAGATAAGATTAAACATTGTTTCAATGTTAAAAGTGATTTAAGATTGAGAATATAAATATAAGATATATATTCTAAAGAACCAATGAAGAGGTTGGTGGGTGAAACTTGACGATAAAACAAAGCGCCCAGTACCACTGCTGAGGTTCATGTTAAGTAATTGCATTCTACACTGTGGTCTTTAAATGAACTCCAGTGATATCTTTGAGCCATTTTGGAAGTCATTATCCCACAATATGAGCATGTCACATAAGGCTTTTGCTACTAAGTACTTTTCTTATAGACACAAAATGGGGGAAAATGTTTACTACATAGTGGAATGAAGTAGCTTCTTTCAACAGCTACCCTCTAAAGTTCTAATCTCCTCAAGAACACTCATGCTAGCATTGGTTGGTCCTCTTTCTGGCATATACACAGTGGTATTTGATTGGTCTACACAGAGGGGCATAATCGAATGGGGCGCCCAAGTTTTCCTGAGGACATCCTCGCAGAACGTCCCGGCAAAGGGGCGGGGAAACCCGTATTATCAAAACAAGATGGGCGGTCATCTTTTGTTTCGATAATACAGTTGGGGACGCCCAAATCTCAACATTTAGGTCGACCTTAGAGATGGTCATCCCTAGAGATGGTTGTCCCCGATTTTCGGCAATAATGGAAACCGAGGACGCCCATCTCAGAAACGACCAAATCCAAGCCATTTGGTCACGGGAGGAGCCAGCATTCGTAGTGCACTGGTCCCCCTGACATGACAGCAACTGGGCACCCTAGGGGGCACTGTAGTGGACTTCAGAAAAAGCTCCCAAGTGCATAGCTCCCTTACCTTGTGTGCTGAGCCCCCCCCCACCCCAAACCCACTCCCCACAACTGTACACCACTACCATAGCCCTTAGGGATGAAGGGGGGCACCTAGATGTGGGTATAGTGGGTTTGTGGTGGGTCTTGGAGGGCTCACATTTACCACCACAAGTAACAGGTAAGGGGGGGGGGATGGGCCTGGGCCCGCCTGCCTGAAGTGCACTGCAGTACCCACTAAAACTGCTCCAGGGACCTGCATACTGCTGTAATGGAGCTGGGTATGATATTTGAGGCTGGCATAGAGGCTAGAAAAAATATTTTAAATTGGTTTTTTTTTTTTAGGGCGGGAGGGGGTTAGTGACCACTGGGGGAGTAAGGGACCCCAATTCCCTCCAGTGGTCATCTGGTCATTTAGGGCACATTTTTGTGGCTTGGTCATAAAAAAAAAAAAAAGACCAAGTAAAGTTGGCCAAGTGTTCGTCAGGGACGCCCTTCTTTTTTTCCATTATTGGCTGAGGACACCCATGTGTTAAGCACGCCCCAGTCTCGCCTTCGCTATGTTTCCGCCATGCCCCCGTGAACTTTGGTCACCCCCGCGACAGAAAGCAGTTGAGGATGCCCAAACTCGGCTTTCGATTATGGCAATTTGGGCGACTCTGGGAGAAGGACGCTCATCTCCCGATTTGTTTCGAAAGATGGGCACCCTTCTCTTTCGAAAATAAGCCTGACAGTATGCATGTGAAATCATTACCAATATGGAAAAATTAGATTGTGTATAGTTATAAGAGTGTGTTTCCCTGAGATGGTAAATTTCACACTAGGTAAATGTTTTTGTAGTAGTGGTCATCTTTATATTTTCAGTGTTACATTAACACTCAACCTGGATAAAGTCCTGCTTTATGCAGCAGTCAGTATATGAATGGGTATTTTTCTTTATAAGTTATTTAGTGTCTCGGGCTGGGGGTGGAGAAGATATTTTAACCTCAATTCTCATTTCATGAATATAAATGTACTTTTTCTTTTTTTTTTCAGTAAATTTGATCTGTACACCAAATCCGAAGACCTGCCCGATGTGGACAGTCTTCAGCCTTACTACCAGTCTCTCATCGACCAGTACTGCCCAGGCACTCTGTGCTGGTGATGAAGGCCTAAAGGGAAAATGAACATTTCTAAAAGGTGGCAGGAGGAAATGCTGCAGCATTCATCTGATGGCTCCCACTCTTAGAAGCAGTGCTGACAGCAGGGACCCTCTTCTCCACAATAATTAAGACAATCTGTTGCCTCAACTAATCATCATTATACCCAAAGCCCATAAGGATTTCTGGAGCAAGAGGCTATTTCCAATCTGAGACTGATCATTCTATTTGCCACACGTTAACAGTCATTTTGCCAAATCACTGCACCTACTCTTACCCCAGTGTCAGGGGTTCAAGTTGGAGTATTAAATGGACCATAGGCTGAGAAGCAGTCTATTCTTATGGCAAAGAGCTGGTGGAAGACAGTATTGCCAGGAACAAGAACTGTGCCATTAGTACATACACCTGAGGAATGTGGATGACGAGGACAGGGACATAGACCAGGCATGGCAGAGAGGGAAAAAGACCAGCTGTTTTAATAAATCTGAAAACAGTTGAGAAAAATCAAGTATGGTGATTTTTCAGGACATGACAAGTGAACTAGTGTTTACAGCAATGGGCTAGAAACCATTGTTCAAATCCCACTTCCCCAGTGACACTTCTTGTGACCGTAGGCAAGTCAGTCTCTCCAATCGCCCCGACTACTTAGGAGTTCTTTTACTAGGCTACGGGAAAAAGGGCCCTGTGGTAGCGGCAAGGACCATTTTTTTCCCATGTGCCAAGGCCCTTTTTACAGTAGTGGGTAAAAAAAAAAAACCATTAAAAAATGGTCATGCAGTAAGATTGAACTTACCGCTTGGCCATGCAGGGGGGAGCACTTACTGCCACCCATTGAGATGGTGGTAAGGGCTCCCGCAGTAACCTGATTACCACTGGGTTAGCGCAGCACTATAAATTAAGGGTTTTTTTTACAGCACACTGTACATGGCGCATGCTTGAGGCAAAACTACCGCTGGTGGCCATTTTGGGCTGGTGGTAGTTCCAGGTTAGCATGTGGTAAGGCCGCATTGGGCTTACCGACACTTTGTAAAAGGGCCCCTAAGATTATAAACTCTTTAAAGCAGCGACTTTTTATACTTGAATTCTAGAAACATTATAAGCCACTTTAAGCATTAATTCTAAAAGGTAGGCTAAGTCAGAAAATTAATTCCCATGAACAAATCATCACAGTATGTATCAGTGCGTCATAGTAGTGTTATATAGCAATGTTACCATTTTAAGTGACACAGTTATATTACCATTATCATCTCCTCTTTGAGAGGTTTCTATACAATGATGGAGTATCTTAGATCGCAACTGGCCATCAATGGTCTATTTTTGATATTTTGTTTATAGCTTTGTAAACCTTGTCTGTTTATTTACTGTTAGCCACATTGAACTTGAGTATGTTCAGGATAATGTGGTGTATACATGTCAAAATAAATAAATAAAAATAAAAACCATCACCATCTAGAATTGTACTGAACTGTATTAGCACTATGAATGCGTACCCAAGTGCATGAACATAATTGACTATCTCTGGCAGTCTGCTACCATGAGAAGAGTACTCAGAGGGATATGCCAGTCTTATTGGGGTGTTCATGCCAAACTTCCAATAACGTCAGACATTGGAAAGTTAACTACTTTACAAGGCATTTGATTATGATGTATTCAACATCATGTAAAAGATCTGTGCAAGTGTAACTGCCGATAAGAGCAGGCTACTGCACACCATTGGGCTCATTTTCTAAAGAGAAGGGCGGCCATCTTTTGACATAAATCGGAAGATGGACATCCTTCTCCCAGGGATGTCCAAATCGGTATAATTGAAGCTTGATTTAGGACGTCTCCAACTGCACTCCGTCGCAAGGACGTCCAAAATTCAAGGGGGCATGTCGGAGGCATAGCGAAGGCGGGACTTGGGCGTGCCTAACACTTGGACGGCCTTGACCCATAATCGAAAAAAAATAAGGACGTCCCTGACAAACACTTGGACGTTTTCACCCGGACCTGTTTTTCTTACGATTAAGGCACAAAAAAGTGCCGGAAATGACCAGATGACCACCGAAGAGAATCAGGGATGACCTCCCATTACTCCCCCAGTGGTCACTAACCCCCTCCCACCCTCAAAAAAATATCTTTAAAAATGTTGTGCCAGCCTCAGATGTCATACTCAGGTCCATGAAAGCGCATGCAGGTCCCTGGAGCAGTTTCAGTGGGTACTGCAGTGCACTTCATACAGGCGGACCTAGGCCAATCCCCCCCACCTGTTACATTTGTGGAGGAAACAGCAAAGGAAATGTGTGTATCTATCAGGCTATTTTCAACCTTTCATGTAGCAATTTCTTTAGCATAGCCTTTTCTCTACACTAGAACAACTCTAGATATATGTTTGGTTTATTTTAGTTTTACCACCAACAACGTTACAGGCTCAGTGGTGGTTAATGTTAGTGACTCAACACTGCTTTAGGGGTAAAGGTGCCAGCAACCCCCATCTCTGGCTCCTCTGGGCTGTGATCTCCTACCCTGTCATTATTCCCCCCACCCCCAGCCTCTTTTATTATTGCCTCTCAATTGACCTAAGCCTACTCATCACAGCAAAAGTCCTTGGTAGAAGATCATGGCTGAAGACTCCTTCAGAATTCTTAAAGTACAGGCTCTGAATTCAGCCTCTATGCGTTACCCATCATACAGCAATTCCATCCTGCCTCCATAGCATCCGAAAGCCCTGGGAGTAGATGACACAGCCAAAGAATTGAACCCATCTCCTGTATGAGGCAGTGCACTATCCCTAACCAGTCACACCTTTCTTCTGCTCCATGCATTCTTCAAAAACTATTTCTTAGCTTTGAGATTATACCGTCTGCTTTTAAATGACCAAAACCCCCAAAAACCTCAACAACCCACAACAGACAAACAAACCTAAACCAAGGTTATCATGCTAACTTCTACAAAATGGCTAAAGCCAGGCCACTCCATCGCACCATGTAGCTCCATTTTCTAGGGATACAAGTGCAAATTCACACATCCTGTGACACTATGCAAGCTTATATACAATGATTATATCTTTTAAATAAGATGATGTCACATAGGTAATTCTAAACAATAAAATCATGATGTTAAACCCCCCCCCCCAACTTAACTTGGCTAGTGCGTGCCAATTAAGTGACTTCAGTTTGGGTGACACACTGATAAGGACAGCCCATCACACATCAAGCAGTTTTGTATCAATTGTGATAATCTATAGAAGATTTGGGAATACCTAAACAGTGTTAAAAGAATTTTGAATTCTGACAGCAGCCTGAACAACAGATCTAAACATTTCTTTCTTGAGTTTACTGCCATAGCCTCCTCAAATGCAGTTTTGAAACAAGCTTGCTTATCGTTTCATGCCAGAGCAGTCCAGACCAATGGGTTATGTCCCCCTGGCAGCAGATGGAGCCAACAGCTCAGAGCTGACTTCACTCCCTTTACAAGTGGGTTGGTGCTGCCTTCAGCTCCCCAGTCTCTCTCCTGCTTCAGCAGATGGTGAATACATGTGGCCTGGTGCAGCAACTATGAATAGGCAAGGAAGGCTGTAAGCCCAGATTTCCAATGGAGCACAGTCTGGAGAATACTGCAGGCAATAGTGCTTTGGGGCTGATTTCCCTCCCCCCTTAGGAATAGACTAGGGGGCTAGGATTGGCCGAGGCAATCCACAGAGTCTTACAGCACTAAACCAATGGTGCTGGGTCCTTCCCCCTGCCACTTCTGGGGGTTGTGGCTGCAGTTTTCAGAAGGGGAAGAAACAAGAGGGGAAAAAATGTCTTCAGTGCAGCCTCTTCCCAGCATGTCTCCTGGTCTGCTATGGTGATGTCAACTTGTGACTCAATCACACTTCCTCTTCTCTTTACCCTCAACTTGTTTCCAGTATACAGTACATATAACTATAAGTTAAGGCATGGTAATTCAGCATGTCTGATAGTGTATTTGGCCTGGCAAAGAAACAGCAGCAATGCCAAAAGATCAAGCCTATATAATGCACAATTGCTTTTTTTTATTAAAATCTTCACTTGACTCAACACAGACTATGTTTCAGCCCAACAGCCTGCAACAGGAGTTTAAAAAATAACAAACCCATTTAAACACAATTTTCCCCCTTTGGTATGAAGTGTGAATTAGATTTTTTTTTTAAGAGGATTTTTATATTTTTAGTGTTAGATTCACACTCTTCAGTTTTTCAGGACATCTCTATACACTTGTTGAGTAGAGTTTGAGGATTCACATTTTTGTTTTTTTCTTTGTCCCTTCCCTTCTTCCTTCCTCCCTTTTCCCCTTTCCTTTCCCACCTCTTACTCCCCCACCCTTATGCCTTTCACATTCCCTTCCCCCTCCTTCTCTTCTTATTCCCTTTCCCATTCTCAACATCCCTCTTTCCCCATCCTTCCATTTACTTCCCCCTTTCTCTTGTCCATTCTCCCTTTTCTATCCTTCCCCTTTTTCATTTCTATTTATGTTATAGATTTTACTTTGTACCTATTTCTTTGTTAGTTTTATTTTACCATCTCACACCACCTCTGTTTCATCACACTTACATATTGTCTTGTAATAATATTTATTATATTTGGGGTTCCTATATTATTAGGATTGACTTGTACTGAGAACCGTCAGTATTTAGTTTTCCGTTATACTCTTCCAGACGATCTGGGGAGCACCATTCCATCACGGGGGGGGGGGGGGGTCACTTTTGTAATGATAGTCTTGTTCTAACACCCTGATTTGGGACACATTTACTGTCCTCGTCAAATCACTTTTTTCACTCATGATAGATAGCAATTCAAGTTTTTTTCCGTGTTTTTGTCTGGTCGTGCTAAACTACAACATTTTGTCTTTCTTGTTTGGTGACATATTTTACATCCTCCAATCTTTAAATTCTACGAGGATATGTGCGGTGGTTTGTTTATGAAATTGGAACACTTCCCTTGGGCTACGTATCAATTTTATGATTCGTTATTTATTTCATGTTTGTACTTATAATTTGATATGCGTTAGGAGCATTTTTATTATCTTTTCAGCATAATTTTCTCCCGTTCAAGAAGACGTACCAGCTTTTGTATTACAAGTATGTGCAGATTAGGGCTTTGGCGTAGTACTTAAGTGGTGGTGCGGGCTCGCATGTCTTCTTTTTTTCACACACAAGTTTCTTGCCAGCTAAAGATATCTCACTACACGGCATGTTTAGACACCATTTACACTTAAGTTTGCATGGAACGTCTTAGCAGACATAATCTGTTCTTTATGGTTTCTGTTTTTTTCTACACTTTGGTCTTACATAAATTTAATGAAAGGTAATTTAGTCCTGAGCTAGTCACCTCAACCACACATTTGTTAATTATTCCAGAAAAAGCGATCATTAGAGAGGAAGCCTCTTATTAACTATGTATCATCAGAGAATAGACAGAAAGAACTCCCACAACTTAGCCAAAACTTAACCAAAATCTGAATATATATTTTTAAAATTATACATGCTAGGACAAAATTCTGTGGAAGACCTAGAGAGCACAGACCTCCATTCTAAACACAAATCACCCCAACTTACCTGCAGTCTACAATCTTGGAAAAGATTCAAACTTCTTCTTTACCTACCCATCCTTTTCTCTGTAAATCACTGCTAAAAACTTTCTGTGCATCTATGGAAACTACCAGATAACTCGCACTCAGTTCTAAATCCTTACTGAAATCTTGACCGACTGGTATAAAGACTAAAGGAATTGTTGGAAACTACCCAAGCTGATTCACAATGATAGATGGATTCAAAAAGTTACCGGGGTAAGTCAGTTTTAAAACTGACCAGTAGTATGGTAAATCTATATCCATGAAGGGGTTCTTTAAAATTAGATAAAGTGCTGAACACTTCAAAACAGCAGGAATTTAACTTGTCATAAGAGATTTATTCACCAACTTAGATAGGGATCCTACAATTTTTTTTTTGCTAGTCTTTGTGACAAAACAGGGGATTTATGTCTGACTTCTTAATTGAATGTGGAGCTCATTTTCAAAAGAGGAAAACATCCAAAAAGTGGCATAAATCTGCATTTGGATATTGATAATCACAAAAACATCCAAACTGGTAGTTTCAAAACCAAATTTTAGATGTTGTTCTATGAAATCCATTAGAAATGCATTCAAATCACAAGGGGGCGTGTCAGGGGCATGTTAAGGGCAGGATCTGGGTGTTCCTAATATTTGGACATTTTTCAGCCATGATGCACAAAAGTGTCCAGGACTAAAACTAAGATGTTTTGAGCTAGGCCTGTTTTTATAATGAATAAGGCACAAAAGGGTGCCCTATATGACCAGATGACCACTGGAGGGAATCAGGGGTGACCCCCCAATACCCCCTAGGGTTACTGACCCCCTCCCACAAATGTGAATATAAATACGATTTAGCAGCCTCTATGAGAGCCTCAGATGTTAGAGCCAGGTCTATTAGAGAAACATGCAGGTCGCTGGAGTAGTGTAGTGGTCAGTGCAGTGTATGGAGTGAGGAACTCTGGCCCTTTTATCCCCCCTTTACCTGTCTCGTTTGTGGGGGAAACGGTGAGCCCTCCAAAACTCACCAGAAACCCACTGTACCCACATATAGGTGCCCCCTTCACCCATAAAGGTATTGTAGTGGTGTACGGTTGTGGGCAGTGGGTTTTGGGGGGGCTCAGCGGACAAGATAAGAAGGGAGCAATGGTGAGATGGGAGCATGTTTTTGAAGCCCACTGCAGTGCCCCCTAGGGTGCCCCATTTATCTCCTGGGATGTCTGGGAGACCAGTCTAATAAAAAATGTTTGTCCCTCCTACATCCCAATGATTTGATTTTCTTTTTTTTAAAATTTTGTAAAGTTTATTAAACAAACCTTATGAAAATTACATTACAGTGTCTCATACCGCATTCTGGTAACAACAATCATTCCTGTCTCTGAACCTCAGAATATCAACATACATATAATAAAGAATGTCTCCTCCTATGCCTCCTCCATTTCCCCCCCCCCCACCCTATTTCCCCCCCCTCCCCCACTTCCTTAGTCTCTTTCATCCCCTAGTTCCCCTCCTTGTATCTCCCCCCCTTACAGTTCTTTCCCCACTATCCGATCAAGTTGTGACCATTCTTTAGCCTGGGCATTAAACCTTCCCCTCCGTTTATCTGTCAACTCCTCCATCCCCATTAATCCTTTAACCTTCCCAATCCAGTTATGTAGTGTAGGTCCCTTGTCTTGTTTCCAGAATGCCGCTACTATGGATTTTGCAGCCGCGAGGCCTAACCTCTTAATCCTTTGTCCCCATTTTTCTCCTTTCTGGTTCCCCCACCCCAATAAGCACCATTTTGGATCATATGGGAAAGTAGTGTCTAGGGCCTCTGTCAATAATCCCGTAACTCCCTCCCAAAATTTCTGTATAAGCGCACACTCCCACCATATATGATAAAAAGTGCCTTTTTCCTCCTTGCATCGCCAGCATATACCTGAGGCTTCTGGGAACATTGCCTTTACTCTCTCCGGCGTATAGTACCATCTACTTAGTACTTTATATGCATTTTCTTTCAATAACACACATACCGAGGCTTTTTTAACCTCTCTGCATACTCTTCTCCACTCAGAGTCTGCCAGTTCCTGTTTCAGATCCCTCTCCCAGGTCAGCATGTATTGATGTTTTATGAATTGTGACCCTCTTATATGATCATAAAGCCTAGATATTCCCTTTCCCCATAAATCGATCTTCCCCCATATGTCTTCCAGCTTTTCCTTTTCTACTAATTTATCTTTAATCCACCTTGTAGAAGTTATATAGTGTTTTACTTGCATATATGCGTAGATATCTGATGGTGGTAAGCTGTGATGCCCAATAGTACCAGAGGATGTTTGGTATCCCCCTCCCTCCTTGGTCAGATGTCCCCCACAATATTTTCCGCGCTAACCTTGCCGGTGTTCTCCCCCAGACAAATGTTCCTATATCCGTTTGCAGCTTCATAAGTTCCCTCTTAGGTACTGGAATTGGTAGTGTTTGAAACAAAAACAGTAACCGAGGGAGAACATTCATTTTTACTGACGCAATACGACCCCACCATGATAGCCACCCCTTTTGCCATTTGATCATATCCCTTCTCACTTCTTTTAATAAGGGTATATAATTTAATTGATATAATTTAGTGAGATTCCGCGGGATCTGTATCCCTAAGTACCTAAAACTATCTTTAGCTACTTTAAATTTGAACATTTCTTTTATTCTTTCTTCCTCTACTTCTGGTATAGTGACCCCCATCACCTCTGACTTATCATAGTTCACCTTAAATCCTGATACCCATCCATAATTTTTCAACTCTTCAATCAAAATAGGCATTGTCATCATAGGGGATGAAATGTAAAATAAAATATCATCCGCAAATAATGCGATCTTGTGCTCCTTACCCCCCATCTTAACCCCCCGTATCTCTCGGAGCATACGGATCCTCTGAGCAAGGGGCTCTATGGCTATGGCGAATAATAAGGGGGAGAGTGGACATCCCTGCCTAGTTCCCCGCTGTATATCAAAGTGGTCAGAGTATCCCCCATTGATTTTAATTTTTGCCACAGGACGAGCATATAATTTCTGCAGCCATCCTAAAAAGTTCTTCCCCATCCCCATCTGTGCCAAACTCTCCCATAGGAACTCCCAGTCCACTCTATCGAATGCTTTCTCTGCATCGATCGCTAAAAGAGTTAGGGAGTCCCCTCTCCTCTGAGCTCCCCACTTAATATTCAAAGTTCTGCGAATATTGTCCGCTACTTGCCTATGTGGCACAAACCCCGCTTGATCCTCATGAATCAAGAATGGTAAGAGCTTGCCCAGACGCTCTGCCATCACCTTAGCTAGGATCTTTACGTCTATGTTCAACAAGGAGATCGGCCTGTAGGACCCGCATAAAGTGGGATCCCTCCCTGGCTTGAGGAGTACCGTGATCCCCGCTGCATGCATGCTCACCGGCATTTCTTCTCCCCTGAAGCAGGCATTACCCACTCTTATCAGCAGGGGAGCCAATTCTTGTCTAAATACTTTGTAATATTTCCCCGTATATCCATCCATCCCCGGCGCTTTCCCTCCTTTTAGTCCTTTGATGGCTCCTAACACTTCTTCCAATGTTATTGGGGCTTCTAAGTTCACCCTTTGAGTCTCCGTTATTCTATTGAGGCCTAGATCCCTTATGTAATTTTGTTTCTCTTCCAATGTTGCTCCCTTCTCTTTCGAATATAGTTTCATATAGTATTTCACAAACTCGGCCCTAATATCCCCGTCCTGATGCACCATGGTTCCTCCCCCCCTTTTTAGTTTAGTTATCGTGTTGTGTACCTGTCTGCTGCGTAGTTTCCGAGCTAGCATACTGCCTGCCTTATTGCTATATTCAAAGAATTTTTGTTGTAGTAATTTCCTTTGGAATTCCATCTTCCCAATTTGTAACTGTTGCAGCTCAGCTCTACATGCCACTAATTCTCTGAACACTTGGGAATTCCCCTCTGCCTGGTGAAGTGCCTCACATTCTGCCAACCTTTGACGAATCACCATTTCCCGAATCCCTTGTTCCCTCTTTCGTTGTGCCCCTTTTTTAATCAGGTGTCCCCTCACCACTGTTTTAAGAGCGTCCCATAAGGTCCCGTCTGTTACTTCTGTGTTGTCATTAAATTTCAAATATTCCTTGATTATATCCTTCACTTCCTTGCAGTTTTCCTCTGTGTCTATTAATGACTCATTCAGCCTCCATACCCTTCCCCCTCTTTCCTTGCCCAAACCTCCCACCATGACCCACACCGGAGCATAGTCCGAGGCATGTATATTATCAATTTCAGACCCTCTAAGGGCTCCCCATAGCGATCGGCTGCCCCAAATTGCATCTATCCTGCCATATGTCTTTTGTGCATGTGAGTAGTGCGTGTAGGTTTTTTGTCCTGGATGCTGTAACCTCCAAAAATCTAGTAAATCTAATTCCCGCATTAGTTTAATTAGTTTCCCTCTCGCATATTTCGCCCCATGTTCTTTTCCTTTCGAGTGGTCAAGCCCTGTTACGGGGAAGTTAAAGTCACCCCCCAATATTATTTGACCCCCAACAAAAGGCATTAGGCTTGTTCGTACTTTTTCGAAAAATTCCCCTTGTCCCTCATTTGGTGCATAAATGTTAACGAGTGTAATTGGGTGGCCTTTAATTGATCCTTTAATTGCCAGGCATCTACCTTCCCTCCCCCTAAATTCTTGCTCTTTGGTGAATTGCAAGTTATCTTTAACATATATAGCCAGTCCCCCAGATTTCCCCCCTTTGGGATTCGCACATAGGTACCCCTCGCCTAGTACCTGGTTCCTTAACAATTTTTCATCCTTCTTTTGTATATGTGTCTCTTGCAACATTATTATATCCCACTCCATCCTGCGCAATTCTCTAAAAATGATACTTCTCTTCCCGGGACTGTTGAGACCATTTACATTCCAAGATCCTACCCTCAAGATCCCCCCTTCCCCTCCCCCCCCTTGCCCTCTGACCCCCCCTCCCCCCGCCCTTCCCTTTCCCTTCAACTGGCTCTCCTCCCTTATCGCCAGTGCCTCCCTAAGGAAGTAAGTCCCCGCTGGTAATGTCCCCCGACAAAAAACTTCCCCATGTTCTCCCCCTCCTCCCCAATCAGACCTCCCCTTCAATCCCGCAGCCTCAGTGAGCTTTCATGTTACTTTATAGTCTATAGCTTTATTCACTATATATGAAAACTTAAGTCCCCATGGATAGCTTATCTGATTTTATTCAGTCCACTCCTTCATCTTCAGATTCTCTCTGCCTCCCTTTCATGGTGTTAGGTTCCTTTTCTCCGCTGGTCTGGCTCCCTCCGAAGTTCCGACCTGGCACTGGTGTCTGCTTGCGATGTGGTGTTTTACTTTCCCCATTTGGCAAGTCCTCACACCCCATTTCTCTCAAGGTCTTCCATGCTTCTTTAGGTGATTGCAGCCTTCTGTGTGTAGTTCCGACAGTGACCTGTAGCCCAAATGGGTATAACCACCGGTATCTGAGTCCCATCCGTTGCAGGTATTGAGTCACCTCTTTAAATTCCTTCCGTTTCTGTAGAGTAGCTCGGGCCAAGTCTTGGTAAATTTTTGGTTTGCAGTTTTTCCAGTTAAAATCTCCCATTACACGGGCTGCTTTCCATACTGCTTCTTTCACTCTGAATTCATGGTAACATGCAATAATATCCCTGGGCTGCCCGCCTCTTTGTGGCCCCAGGCTCCGGTGTGCTCTGTCCAGGACTGGTAGTTCTCTCTCTTGTTGGTCACCACCTCCCTGCCGCTCTTTGAGTATGTGTGCACTAAGTTCTTGCACCACCTTCAATGCATCTCTAAACTGTTCTTCCTCTGGTATTCCTTTAAATCTGAGATTGCATCTCCTTGAGCGGTTTTCCAAATCTTCTACTGCTTGTTCAAGATCTGATCTGGACTGCTGTTCTTTCTGCAGTGCTACCTGTAGCGTCTGTACTTCGTCTCCCAGCGTTTCCACTCGTTCCTCCGTCTCAGCTACCCGCATTCCAATGTCCTTCAGCTCCTCTCGAAGCTCTGCCACGGAGGCCTGTATTCCCTTCCGGGTGGCAATCATTTCTGCTTTTAATTCCTTGAACCAGCGTGATACTTCATTTCTATCTAGTTCTGTGCCGCTCACTGCTGGTTCCTCGGGGTCTGGATCTGTTTCGGAGTCTCCGGCCGCCATCTTGCCGCCTCGTGTGCCCGATCGCGATCCCGCGATCTTGCTTGCCTCGCCTTTTTCGCTCGCAAACTTGAACTTTGCGAGGCTCTTTCGAGCTGCCATGAGCTTAGCTATCTTTCCGATAGAAAACTTCGAGTGCTGCGCTCAATTCGGAGGGGTTTTTTCTTATTTTAGTTCCGTCAGGAGCGGAGCTCTCTCCTCAGGCGTCCATCAACCAGCGCTGACGTCACTTCCTCCTGATTTGATTTTCTATGTTTTTCACTTGGACATTTTTTTTTTTTTTGAAAATGGACCAAAAAACAAAACATCCAAAGCACAAAACCTTGTTAGAAACAGTATTTTCAAAAACAAAAGATAGACGTTTTTCTTTTTTGGAAATGAACTTCTTTCCTATTCAGATAGACATTTTTTTTGCAAAACACCTAAAGTAGGACTTAGATGTCACATCGAAAATGCCCCTCTGTATGACATATTTGTTCCTAAGTGCATTTCTCTTGTTTGGCCAGCAGATTGTGACTTCTTTTTTTTTTTTTGTAAAGCTGTAACAGAAGTGACAGTTTTTCCCTACCTAAGCTGTGAGGTAATCTTTAGTCTCAGTAAGGGAGCAGAGAGGTAAACATCTCTGTCCTAAGGTTTGTGAGCAGTTAATTTCCTGAAGCTTCCCAGGCACTACCCAGGAAGTGACAAAGTGTTTAGACAGTTTTAATATTGATCTTTATGTTATCTGTTACTTTTCCATCTGTTTTATATGGTTTACTGTTCTAATTGTGTGACAATAAACCTTCTTAGTTTAGTGTCTGTTATCCTGGACTAAGAATCCTGGTGGTTTGTGTTTTGGGTCTGTGGGTACTTTCTAGGAACTGTGGAACCCCTGACAGTGTGGCCCCAGTAACTTAGAAATCACTGGGGAATAACTTCAGAGTGGGAGACTCACCCAGAGGCAAGCAAAACCCACTCCGTGGGGAGGAGGGTGCTAGTATAGAGCACGTGGCCAGGTGCAGGCAGGCCTGAGCAGTGCTGGAGATAGACCCTTCAAGTGGCCGGAGGTTTAGCTCCAGGCGGGTGCTAGGCATTCCATGAGAGTCTTCAAAAAGACTACTGGCTAGGATCAAGCATCCAAGAAATGGGTTTTAACTTGTTGATCATGGTCAGGACCTCCAATTCAGCGACAGCTCTGAAAGTAATCCGTACTGCAGACTAATCTTAAGAAACCTAAACAACATTGTTGTATCCTGTATCTGTTACTCTTATACTGCAACCCACCTTGATATTCAATTGGAAGGCAGTATAACAAATGTATACATAAATAAAACACAAGTTTATCAGTTAGTAGCCACATTTTGGATTTAATATTTCAGCACGAGTGTGAAGATTTTGATATTACAGAGGTGGCTTCTTATGCAGTGCCATGATAGGATCATTTTCTTATACTTTTCTGAGTGAATACATTATCTGTGAATAGTGGTAGGATGAGAAGGATGTAGGTTTCCACACAAGCTTCTTTTAACTTGATTTGGAGAAACACATACTCTACTGGGCACTGAGGGAGATGGATTGTTTTTCATGGACTTAGGGAAAAGGTTTAGGGGCTGAAGTCTGAGTGAAGCTTGTAACAGTACACTACTGGTTTTAAAGGATACAGTTAGGAATCATGCTTTTATTCTTCTACTCAAGCAGAACTACTGGACTTGAAAAAGGAAGATAACTCTGGCTGAATGATGCTAGCATAAAACTAAGAAGGAGGCTTTGAAGGCATCTTTTGTGTTGTTCATGCCAGATAAAGCCCTATAGACTAAGCAAGATTATATACTAAGAGGTGTGCTTAGAATTGACCTGCTTCCTGTAGGCAACTTGCTAGTGACTAAAAGGCAGGGGCTGGTAGGAGGGGGGGGACCAAACTTATCTAGAGGCAGTTGGTGATTTATTGGTGATATGTATGCACTGTAGCTTGGACCTTTGCCCTGCAAAGATAGTAATATTCATGTATGGTTAAAAGGTTGACGGACTGTCTTTGGAAAGTGGGACAGATTCTCCTGTGTTAAAAAGCTGTGGTGGTTACCCCCTTTTTTACGGAGTGCAAGTTATCTTATATGGACACAGCAATTTATAGAACTGTCATAGAAGCATGCAAAAATGAAGACAGATAATGATCATGTAAGCCCAGCCAGTCTACCCATCCGTACTATCTACTACCTCTTCCTCTCCCTTAGGGCTCCCATGTAGCTGTACCAAGCTTTCTTGAATTCAAACACAGATTTTCATCTCCACCAGGAGACTGTTCCACAGATTCATCACCCTTTCCCTGTAGTATTTTCTCAGGTTACTTCCGAGTCTGTCCCCTTACATCTTCAGTCAATGCCCCCTCATTTCAGAGCTTCCCTTTCGCTAATCTTTCTTTTTTGACTTAATTCTTGAAGACTGCATTGCTAAAGCAATCAGAGGAATGTTTGGAGATGATGTATCCATGACAGATAAGTTTAGAAAGTCACAGCCTTGATGTGTTATTGATCTCATTGCTGGATATTTTGTATAGAGGAGGTGGACTTTGAAAAGGAGTATGGTATGGTACTACTGGATGTTATTATCACCACCTTTGATACTCTAAAGACAAGATTTTGCTCCTTTGAATGGTGGTGCTCCTAGATGGCTCACTGACCACAGATAGGTAGATTTAATTAGTCCCTCTGATTGGCCTTCATTGGCTTCGGATACAGCAACAAATATTTTAAAAGTCTTAAGAGTTTGTTATTTTGTGGTCATTTGGGTCTGGTTCCTCAATATATAATGGATGTGGGGAACACTATGCACCCTCCATTTTATACTTAATCATTTTCTGTTGCAGGTTCATTCTGTAAAAGAGGCTCATGTAAAAAATATTCGTCACAGGGACACCTTTGCGAGAACCTTGCTTATAGAATTCTCTACCTCACAGTTAAGAAAATGCCAAAAGCTCCTTTATTTAGGGAAGCAAATGAGGTATTTTAACGTGGGCTTCTTTCCACGAATTTGTCTTTTTGTTTTCTGTGTGTCCTATTATGTATTTTTTTTTTTTTTTGTCTTCGGTCTTGAAAAAGCAATAACTTGGATAGTGCAGGTCAAGTCTATTTAAATGAATACCACCACCATCATCACAGCAAGAAGCATTTTGAGACTGTTCCAGAATGGTAGGAAATGCTTTATACAGTTGATCATCCTTGTCCTGGCAAAAACTTTGAGTCAATGTTCTAGTCCCACGCAATCTGCTGCATGACCTTCAACAAGTCATTCTATATCCATATCCTCACTAGCTCTGAGAATAAAGTCAGAGTATGGGTCTTCACAGAGGATCTTTGCTTGTGTAAACTTTTGTGTACAGGGAGAGGCCTGCATATTTGTGATTTAGTGATCTGGAAAGAACCGGCTAGTATAGAAATGCTGAGTACAGGACAACACACCTCATTTGGCACAAGACAGTCAGCAGGACTCGATTATAGTAGCACAGTGGACAGTTACTGGATTGCCATAAAAGGTCATCAACATCCGTGTTTCAACTGCTTCCATCTTCCTAACACATTACACTCTTAGCAATGTCCAAAATATAGAACAGGAAAAGTTCTCTACGATGACGAATCACAGAAGGCAAAAGTAGAGACTAATAGACGATTCACCACTGGAGACGTGAGTCCAACAGTCTTTATTATATCAGAGATAGCGACCCGACACAGGCCGTGTTTCGACGCTAAAAAGCGTCTGCATCAGGGGTCAATAAATACACTACAAATCAAAACATATAACATATAAATAATGCCAATAAAAACATATATGCACATTCATATACAGATATGAAAATTCAATAGACACTGATTTTCTGATCAGAGGTCAATATGCTCAAATATGCTTAATAACCATTAAAACAGCATACATATATTCAAAAGATTTAAAAAGTTTTTGGCTTCTGCTAATATATAACAAAAAATATGAAAATATAAATATGTGTATTACAGGTATATATATAATTTTGGACATATATGCCAGCTAAAATATGATGTATAAATGGTTGTTAGAAAAAATGAAATAGGGTAATTAATATTAAATGCATGTGCACTTTTATATATTAGTATCATGCAAAGACAATATACTAAAAACAAAACCTCATGCTTACCCAAGTAATGAATGCAAAACGAAGAGTCCTACTTGTATATGTGTTGTCAACTCATCATATTTTAGCTGGCATATATGTCCAAAATTATATATATACCTGTAATACACATATTTATATTTTCATATTTTTTGTTATATATTAGCAGAAGCCAAAAACTTTTTAAATCTTTTGAATATATGTATGCTGTTTTAATGGTTAAGCATATTTGAGCATATTGACCTCTGATCAGAAAATCAGTGTCTATTGAATTTTCATATCTGTATATGAATGTGCATATATGTTTTTATTGGCATTATTTATATGTTATATGTTTTGATTTGTAGTGTATTTATTGACCCCTGATGCAGACGCTTTTTAGCGTCGAAACACGGCCTGTGTCGGGTCGCTATCTCTGATATAATAAAGACTGTTGGATTCACGTCTCCAGTGGTGAATCGACTCTTAGCAATGTCCCCGTTTAACCTGTGCACTGACTGCAGCGTCAAAGCACAAAGCTAGATACTAACCGCTTCATGAGATTAAACTGAATCAGAGTCCTGAGCATTACCTAACAACCCTCCTCCCTTCCGAATGCTCCATGGAGTCAGCATTACCTAACTAAGCAGCATTCCCCTTCCCAGTACAGAACAGTATCTGAGGACTAGTCAGGAATATCCCAGAACACCAAGGCTTTATTTAGAAAAGTATAAGAAAAGGCCTGTTCTATGAACAATTGTTTGCAAAATTAAACTCGGCTGCTGTATGCATGAGGTCAGGAGGCAGTGCCAGCTATATCAAAACAGAAGTGCACAAATACGGTGGAAAAATAAATTCCACACCAAACAAACAAAGACAAGCATGGTAAGACTCAAAGAAAAAAAAAAAAAAATAAGAGGCCGGGGAGAGTTTATCCTTGTCCATCTCCTGAAGGGAAGTGCTTAGTAATGGCAGCAGATAACAAGGGAAATGTGTTTGTGCTGCCATGCTGTGGAGGCAGAAAAAGCACAAGCATGCAGAAGGAAGGAAGGAAGGACACTATTACCCCACAAGAGTGGAACCCAAGTCCTTGCTGGTACCAGGCACAGAAAGTCTGTCAGTCAATAATCCTAAATTTTCTCGCTGCCATCACAGAAGTCCGACAGAAGGAGACACCTGAGCAGCTTCCGAGGCTAAAAAAAACATTGGTCTAGTTTTAGCAGGATGAAGTCACTCCAAGCAGCTCAGGGTCTGGGTTTCACACAGGAGTTACAGCAATTTCCTGTGGTTGAACAGCATGATGTAGCTTTCTTGAGAGCTCGTAACAGCATAGCCTTGAGGCATCCCTAAAAGGGTAGCAATCCAATCCTTTGGCTTGTACACAATTTTCAACGGCAATTCCTGTCCTGGGTACGCTGAGGAATAGGATTCTCTTGCCGTGTAGTACAAGAGCCTCGACTGGACTGAACTCTTATCTTTCTGTTTCTTCAAAAATAAGGAGGTTATTTACCAGTATAAAAATATGTATTAGCAGCGCAGGCTAGATCACTGCTGGGCCCAAGGTCATCCAATCTGGTTACTGGGTTGGACACATCTGAACGGACTAATTCTTATCTGCCTTCTTTTTCCTGATCCGTGGGCCATCGCCAGCTGCCTCAGGGACTGGCTTTGCTTTGAGCTCTAGGCTCTCAGCAACATTTACTGGCTTCTCCTCTTTCTTCGTTTGTCCATTTTTCTCTCCGAGGCTGCCGGGTCTAGGCTCACCGCTGTCTGCCCTTCTTGTTCTTGTCCCTTTCTGTTTGCCTGCAGCATTCACTGGTGTCCTATCCTTCAGTGCTTTCAACAGACATATCACCACACCGGCTATAAACAATGAGAAAAGAACACTGGGAGCTGCGTATGGCTGGAGACAGTCCCGCAAAAATGTCAAAGTAAAAGGCAGAGGCGCATCTGTGGAGCGCAGCAAGAACCCTTTATCCTGAAAGGTAAAAATCAAAATCTCAGCCAGACAATAAGAGGAGGTAGAGTGTGATCAGTCTTTACTAGTGTTAGCAGCATCTCTCTAGGGTGTCACCATGTGTACGGGAAAGATGTCATGCAAATCCCCTTATACACCATGCACTTCTAACCTCGGCCTGTAGCACAACATGCAGCTCCCCTTGTACATCCCATACACTACACCTGCCTTCAGTCCAAACTGCGACAGCAAGGTCTCCAGATGTGGGTCTCCAAGGGTCACAGTGGGGTAGAATTCTTTCACATGCTGCCGCCTCCACCAGTGTTGAGGAAGTTCCCTGCAAAAGGATGACGGGAGACAGGCATACGGTGAATTTCCCACCTAATTCAACTATACATTGTACCCCAACAAATCCACCTGAATGGCAGAATTCTGCCCTCTTACTGCCACAGACAAAAACAACCACCTGTCAGAATTACGTTGCTTTCAAAGGCAGAGAGAGGGAAGAGAGGTCCCCAAAATATGGAGAATGTAAATCTACTGCTATCTGTACCCCAGTCACCACCCTTTCTAAATCAGGGCAGGGCTTATGTTCTCCCCTCCCCCACCCCCGATACGTCCAAATCAGCTGGTGTCCTACTAGGCATTCACCCGATATGCCCTTTCCCACACTCTAGACATCTCTTCCCATCATGCCCCTGGCTGCCAAACATGCCCCATTCTTTACCCTACTAGGGCCCATTAGACCATGTCTTATCAGTAAGTGTTGATCCTTACCCATTTTCATTTACTTCTGTGAACCAGTACTTGAACAGCTGGGCTCTGATATACACAGGTGGTTTAGCATGGAAGGGATACCTTGACTCATCTACTTGCACTAGATTGATCACTGTCAGAAAAGACCCAGTACAGGCATTATTTGAGTATCTGCACCACAGGTTCCTCACACACAATTATATATTACCCTATGTTCAAACAAGGAGGCAGCCCCCTCACCTTGACCATTCTTATACACAGACTACAGGGTAGATATTCAGAATCAGGCAGCAGAAGCCCCTATGCAGTTAAATTGCACTGACCGGCCAATTGGTGCTGGGGAAGTTCTCAAACGTATGTGGCAATATTCAATGTTGGTACTCAGATAACTCTCCAGGCAAGTAGAATCACATATAGAGCAGTCTTAACTTGCCTGGGTAGCTAACTGGGAACCAACTGGTACCCAGTTAACTTCTGGGATCTACAGAGTGCCTGGATATTCAATGCTTGTGCCTAGATGGCATTGAACACCTGGGTCAAATTCAGTCCATGGTGGTCAGCACCTTTAAAATTGTTGACTGCTGTTGGCTGAATACCTGAGGGGTGGGGGGGAAAGGGAGAATAGAATAGGGGAAGCTATAAATTATAACACTGTCCTATACTGCCAAATTTCATTCCAAGTGTAATGAAAAACACCCTATATTTTCAATTTCACCTCAATTCTCTCCAAGTAGGTATCATCTACACTTAAGGTAGCAGGACTCAAATTGTCCTCTATCCTAAAACAGGAAACTAAATTTTTTGTGAGTTTGCTCTTAATTTGTGTAATTAGAAATTACATATTACACCCTATTTAACATTTTATTTGTTGTCAGTAGGTTGATCTTACTGACAAAAATTATAATTTCTAATGTAATATCATAATCGTAATGAGATTCTATGCTCTTAGAAAATCCATCCATATGGAACTCTGAATAATAGCTTGATAAGATCTCCACCAAATATAACCCAGCTCTCAATATACTTCAATCTACTTCACCTACATTTATATAAGAGGATATAATTCCACGTTATTAGCCTGTATGATGGTGATAGGAAGTCTGAAGGATCCTAAACAAGTGGAATTATATCCTCTTATATAAATGTAGGTGAAGTAGATTGAAGTATATTGAGAGCTGGGTTATATTTGGTGAATTACAGTGAAGACCCCCTCTATCAAATTTGGATTAATAAGGATACCATAGTGAGTGGATTATTGATAAGATCTCAGCATATCCCAGCTATTAATAAATTTGTCTGAATCAATCTAGATGTAATGAGGATGTAAATTGATTAAGAGAATAAATTAACTCCTCCTTTCAATAAGATCTGTTTCTTCGTTCCCCAAGGTCCTGACTGCTTGATAACGGGTATTTGAATGCTATTATTTATAATAGGAAATCAAATGACTATTGTAATGATAAAGTTGCCTCTATTACAGCTAGAATTCTTAAAGCACGTTAGAGGTGTTCATCATACAAAAGCAAAAAATGAATGATTTTTGTTTAATCAGTTAGGAAATAGTTTGTGACAAACACCTCTGTGCGCCTAAGGGCAATACTAAGCTCTGGAAACTAAAATGGTGGCAACACTTTCATAAGGCAGAATCAGTACTGTTAGTAGATCACGCAAAGTGAATTGGGAAGCATCTTTTACAATGATTTTATTTATATTTCTTTGAGACTGCAGCAACCTTGACAACACCTACAGCACAAATGTTTTAAGTTGGTAGTGGCATAAAAAAAAAATATGACTTCTACAATTTTGACACCGTCAGTGCCTTAATTCTAACAGAAGGTATTTCCATACACATAAAAGTTCAAAAATTAAAGTTTTTGAAGTCAAACGTTAAAAAAAAATATATTTTTTTTACATGACATACGGCCTACTAGAATCAATGTTTGTTAGATTTAGGGCCTTGTTTACTAAGCTGTGCTTATTCGCGCTAATGCTAGAGAAACCCATTGGAAGAAAAAAAAAAAAAAAACAGGGTACCAGCTTACGGCTGTCACCACGACATAGACTTCTGTAAACAATTTGAATAATTTCAGGCATTTTGGATTGGAATGACAATCATGGGCAAGGTGTCGGTAAGGGACAAAATGAGAATACAGACATTTCGTGAACAAGGTTCTGGAGCAAAGACGAGAGAAGCTATGTATCATCTCAAGAACTGGAAGGTCAGTACTATTAAGCGTGACTACAATATTCTGACATATTGCTAATTGTATCATTTGAATGACAATTTTACTATGTTTTAGCTCAAACGCACAAGAATCGCTAGGTAATAAAGCTAAAATGTCAGTAACATCTATATAACTTAAGATACTTAAATATTATTTAATAATACTTAAGCAATGTGTAAGTATGATGATTAAGTACATAAAATTTGCTATTGAAATTCAAAACGAATGCTGAGAAAGCTGCAAAAAACTGTAGGGGGTTACTTTTTTTTGCCTCATCCTGTATGTTATGTATTAAGGGATATGTAACCCCAATCCTAGGGTAAAGTCAGTCTGGGCCCTGCTTTGTAGCCCAATGAAGCATGAGGGAGGTCAGGGTCATAACTCAATTTATAATACAGGGCCAGAGTAGTCTCCTGTAGGCCGGAGTTCTCACCCACAAGTGTGTATAACAATAATCCACATTACACTCGTAGGTATCAAACAAACTTATTGAACAGTTCAACGTGGTTCAATATTCCCAGGAATACTCAAAAAAAGGGATAACTTTGTATATTATTTACACTTTTCATTTGCAGCAATGGTGTTATTTCCGGCTTTAATTCACACCGTCTCCACACTCAATGTCCTCCCTGACTCATCATTGTTCCATCTTAGACCCCAGAGACTCAGTAATCTCAGAGTAGGAAGCCTCCATTTCTGTTCTTTACACCAGGTCCTCAAATGGGATTCCTTCTGCCCCTCCCCCCCCCATCACACTTGGGAGAGCCCTGCTCTCCCTTCTGAGGTTTCTTTTCTCTGGACTTACACCATAGTCTCTCCCTTACACCTTTTTGGGAGCAGGTTACCAATTCTCATCTTGCTTTGATGCAGAAGCCTCCTACCACTTCTTCTCTGCTGATCCCGTTCCGGAGGTCTGGGACCCTCTCTGTCTCTTGGCAGGAGGTCAAGTAACCAAAGACCTCCCACAAACCTTTCCCGCTCGCCTTGCCACTTCTGGCTAGGCTGGCTGAAACTCTCCTTCCTGAGCTCCTCTTTCTCCCCAGCAACCACAGCCCTCACCAGAGGCTCTCTATCCTTTCCAGAGGCTTGTAACACACAGGAAATTCCCCTTCCTGAAATCCAGCAGGAGAGGAATATACTGGGTGTTACAAAGGAAAAGGAAAGAGAAAAAAAAAAAAAAAAAGCTTATTTTCTATGAGAATTTGTTGATCTATACAATTTTAAGTTTTATTACAGTACTAGGAAAAAATGCCCGTTTCTGAGTGCAATGAAACGGGCGCTAGCAAGGGGCCCCCTCCCTCCGTCCCTGGAGCTACTTGCATTACTTGTTCGGGCCGGGGTTCGCGTTCGCCTCGCGTTTCGGCCATCGAGTGTTATAGCTCCGTCCTCGACGTCATGACGTTTTGACGCGAGGGCGGTGCAGACACTCCAGGGCACACCGGAAATCTCGGGCGCCTCAACTTCCGTGGAGGCTTCAGAACGTTGGGGTTGCCTTTTATATAGAGAGATTTTATTATACAGCCCATTATACCCCGATGAACATTTTAATCTAAACATGGACATGCTGTATATGTGTTTCATGTAAACAAAGGATTTTTTTTTTAATTTCACAAGACCTTTTCCTTCTATAAGCTATGTCTTGTTACTTCTGGTTTGCTGAGGATCTTGCTTCTGGGTCTAGTGCTGGGCAGACTTATACGGTCTGTGCCCTGACAATGGCAGATACAAATCAAGGTAAGGTATACACAAAATGTAAGCACATATGAGTTTATCTTGTTGGGCAGAGACTGGATGGACCGTGCAAGTCTTTTTCTGCCATCATCTACTATGTTATTTTAGCTAGGGTCTTGGCGTACCTGCCTCCCTCTACCCATCAGAGCTCCTTTTTCTGCCCAATCTAGCCATTCCAAAAATGCTTGAGTCAGCTGTTTCTACATTAACATGTGTCAGGCACTCACCTGCTCCAAGGGTTCTTAGATCATACTTCATTCTATCTACTCTCCACTGGGTATAGACTCAGCTGCATGTGTGTATTATCTGCAGGAAACAAGTCTGTCCTGGGACTAGTTCTGCTCAATACACTTGAGATTTGAAATAACTTTCTATAACCTCTTGCCATAGAGTGAATTCTATCCACCAGTATCCCGTGTTTTCAGTTAACCAGTTTCTAATCTAGTCCACCACTGAGGGACCCATCCTCATGCTGCTTAGCTTAATTACTAGCTTCCTTACCAAAACAGGATGGTCCTGAAAGCTTTGTTGAAATCCAACTATCAAGCACATACCAATAATTTCATTCTCTGGTCACCCACTCAAAGAAACTGGCTGGATTTCCCCAACACAAGCTTCCTGTGATAAACTATGCTGTCTCAGATCATATATCCTCCAGGATACGTTGTTCTCTTACCTTCCTTCTTGCCCTGCAGCAGACGGTAGATGAAGCTGGTGAACCAGGGGCTCTGTGTGTGATGGTCCAAAGCAGCAAACCACATCTGCCAGTCAAGTCTAGGTTGATGTGGTGCTACCACAGGTGACATATTGCTCAGATTACCAGGCTTGTACATGAATTCAATTTCCTAAAAGGGAAAAAAAAAACAGGAGCTTGAATTGCAAAGCGTGTAAACCTAGGTTACACTGCCATACCATAGCTGTTTCTCAGCCAATTTGCCACGTAACTTCTTATCTTCAAATAACTTAACCCCACACCATCAATATTTAAACAATATTTCTAAAGTCACTCCAGTATGTGTATGTGAGCATATATATGTATATTGTTTTTAATAAAACTTTTTATAGACCAACAGAAGAGGATCCAATTTCCAATTTGAAATAGGGATTTAAACTGCTATTCCTAAGACCTGCCTGCTGCTTTAATAGGATTGGCCATCATATCTGAAGCTGGCAGACCCTGGTACGTATCACTGTCACATTTTAGGGGGATGGGAGGAGGTCAGTAAACACTGGGGGAGTAAGGGAGGGGTTATAACTTAATCCCTCCAGTGGTCATTTGGGGCACCTTTTGGTCACTTAGTTGTGATTGAAACAGGTATAAGCCAAAAAAAAAAAAAAACCCTTAATTTTGGCCCTAAACATTTTCGTTTTGTTCCATTATTGCAGAGAAACGTCTCTCTTGGTGCCGCCCATGTCCCACCCAACCCCCCCCCCCCCCCCCCAAATTTGGACAATCTGTGGAGCAAAACACATCTAACACCAGGGCATTGAAAAACGCAACTTGGATGTTTTAAAGAGAAAAATGTCCTCCTGCCACCTTATACCTTTTTGGATGTTTTTTGATTTTTGAAAATGAGCCCCACAGCATTAACTCGGGAGTATCACAGTATCCCCCTCACTACACTCCAATCCCCTGCACTTTTGTAACTCCTCTCTTAAAGAAGCTAGTTAACAATTACCGTCCAGGACTTCTGGTCATAACTTGCTTCCACCACTACTTCTGGACGTCCTCCAACCCCAGTCATCCTCCTGAACAGCCCGTACGAATTCACCAGCTGGTATTTGTCCACTGCATTATGCATATTGTGTACAGCTGGCCAAAGATTCCCATTGGTTTCAAATTCAATGTAGGTATAGGGCACCTGTGAAGTAGAAGAAATATGGGGCAGAGAGGTTAGTGTAAGCAGGCAAATGCCCTACAGTTGAAGATTTCAAAGGTTGTTATAAGCCTTTAGTTCCTATATTCAGTATTCCCTAATCTTCCCCCACACATGCATACCAGCCAGTTCACTCCTACTCTTCCCCAATGTCCTCTTTCAACGTCTCAGCCCCCATATGCAATGCCTAATGGCTTCTATCTTCAAAGCTCTTCAGCAATCACAGGTGCTTCCTTCCATTCATTTACCAGGCTTCAGGAAACCTGGGTTTGTTCTTACCAGGCTGATCGTGAACATCCCTACAGCAGCTGTGGAAAAGACAGCCCATTGCAGCGTAGCCCAGAACTTCTGGAGGATGCCCCTTATACAGGCACTCCTGGAGTGGGAAGAGAAGTCACAGTGGAGTTATGTCACATTATAATCAGAAGATTACATTTTACACTTTATTCACAGCTTGCAGACAACAGATGTCAAATACAGTAAACACAAATCAATTGGGGTTAACGCCCATCACCTTCAACAATACACAGTTTCAGCCAGCCATTCATTTTTCTATTACTCATCTGCACTCACGTTTGTCAGTTGCTGTAAGCAAATTTTTATTGTAAAAAGAGCATTTGGACTTTGGAGGGGAGAAGTGGAAATGCACAAGTGAATGATTCTGCTGCTTTTGCTGGCAAGAGACCTTAAAATCTGCACCTTCTGTGATCTGGTGGGAGTTTCACCATTACTACTGTGGTCTGTCACCCACTAACACTCTTGGTTGGTTAGCTAAACGGAAAGTATGCAATGAGATGGGGCTAGATAGGCTACAGCCATGGGTATCGAAGGAACTTAGTGAAGTTCTGGAAGCCCCTGCTGACTGATCTTTTCACTGCTTCTTTAGAGTTGGGAGTAATTGCAGAAGACTGAAGAAAAGCGACGTGGTTCCTCTCCAGAAAAGTTACAGGAGGAAACTGTGAACTATGGGCTGATCAGGCTGGTTGGAGGAGTGGCCTAGTGGTTAGGGTGGTGGACTTTGGTCCTGAGGAACTGAGTTCAATTCCCACTTCAGGCTCAGGCAGCTCCTTGAGACTCTGGGCAAGTCACTTAACCCTCCATTGCCCCATGTAAGCCGCATTGAGCCTGCCATGAGTGGGAAAGCGCAGGGTACAAATGTAACAAAAATAAAATAGATACTATTGGAGATTCTACATGGAATGTTGCTACTATTGGAGATTCTACATGGAATGTTGCTATTCCACTAGCAACATTCCATGTAGAAGGCTGCGCAGGCTTCTGTTTCTGTGAGTCTGACGTCCTGCGTCCAGAAGCAGAAGCCTGCGCGGCCACATTGGTGACCTGCAAGGGCCGACTTCTACATGGAATGTTCCTAGTGGAATAGCAACATTCCATGTAGAATCTCAGATAGAAGCAACAGTGGTGGAGGAGTGGCCTAGTGGTTAGGGTGGTGGACTTTGGTCCTGGGGAACTGAGTTCGATTCCCACTTCAGGCACAGGCAGCTCCTTGTGACTCTGGGCAAGTCACTTAACCCTCCATTGCCCCATGTAAGCCGCATTGAGCCTGCCATGAGTGGGAAAGCGCGGGGTATAAATGTAACGAAAAAAAAAAAATAAGGTGGCCACATAGGTATATGACAATAGCAAAATGTCCGAATGCTTGGATTCATAGGAGAGGAACTGCCAGCAGGAAAAAAGTGGTGATGGAGAGACTTCATTTGGAGTACTGTGTGTACTTCTGGAGAGATTATCTTCAAATAGATAGAAACTGGATCCAGTTAGTCCAGAGAACAGCTACTAAAATGGTCAATGGTCTCTGTAATAAAGCATAAAGGGACAAACGAAATGTGTTATGCCCATCAGCCAGCAGAGGGAGATGTGAGCCCTGCCTTATAAAAAGGGCAGCATACAGAAATACTGGTGATCTTCTGTTTTAACAAAGCAAAGATAGGGGAAAAAGCCCTTCAACCATCTGAAAGGTTTTAATCCAGAGTATCCAACCAGAGGCCACCACAGAAAATTTCTCAGACACCTCCATCCAGGAGTAGAACACATCAGTGTGGGCCTCTGGACTAGTTACTCAAGGAAAGAAAATTAGCAGGAAAGAGAACATTTCTTCCTCCTTATGGTCCATATCTGTTTCATGCAGAATTTTTATTCTGTTTTGACTCAATTCCCTCTAACATATAGTACAACCACCCCTCCAATTTGATCCACTATCATTGTGATATAATTTGTACCCAGATGACAGTGTCCCATTGATTGTCCTTCAACCAGGTCTCAGAAATTCCTATTATCAGAAATTCCTTTAGATTGTAAGCTCCTCTGAGCAGGGACTGTCCTTCTTTGTTGATTTGTACAGCGCTGCGTAACCCTAGTAGCGCTCTAGAAATGTTAAGTAGTAGTAGTAGAAATTCCTATTATACCTGCCTCTTCATTTTGTGCTATATATTCTACCTCTCCCATCTTATTTTTTAGGCTTCTAGCATTTGTATATAGACACTTTTAATTGTGTTATTTCCCTGTATCTACAAGCTGCTTAGAAGTTGACAGGAGTAATTTGCTCACCATTGTTGAAACCTCTATTGGGATTTCCTAAATGTCATGTTTTAATAGCATCTTTCAAGGATACCCCAACTCATACTCTCCGGAGCGTCTGTCAGCTTCCCTCCCCCAACTATAGCTATGTAATGCAAGGTTCCACATTAGGAGTCACCGACCAGGAAAGGGATCTAGGCTTGAGGAGTGCCGGCATTGGCGGCAGCCCGCTGACTTCCTTGCTACAGAGGCACACAAGAAGGAAGGGGGGATACTTTCACAGTAGATTTCTTTGACTGGCTTTGGCATCCCCACCAGCAAAGGTACAATATCTAACGCGTGTGTGTGGGGGGGGGGGGGGGAATAGGAAGAGGAAATATGACCCCCACGAATAGCCGGTTATGGCCCAAACTTTAGTCGCACGATTAACATTTTTAAATTGCACGATTAAAAACTGTAATCAAAATGCAGCCCTACAATTAACACATGCTACACCTACTAGCTTCAAGTAGTGTTCCTCTGATTTTAGTACTATTTGGAAGGGCAAACAACCATTCCTTAATTTACCTGTTCCACTCCCTCCTGATTTTAAAAGCCTCTGTCAAGCCTTAACCTTCCCCTGAATCTTTTCTGGTTCCATTATATTTTTGAGATGTGGCAACCAGAAACACACAATAGTCAAGGTGCAGTCACACCATGGATAAATACAGAGGCATTGTATGATACTGTATTCTAATTTCCATTCTTTTATAATACCTAGCAGTCTGTTTACCTTTTTGACTGGTGTGGCACACTGAATGGAGAATTTCATTGTACCGTCCACAACGATGCCAAGACCTTTTTCCCTGGGTCATGGCCCTGATACAGAACCTAGCACTGTGTACCTATAGTTTGGATTATTTTATCCTGTGTGAATCACTTTGCATTTGACCACATTAAATTTCATCAGCCATTTACTCAGTCTTGTAAGAACTTCCTGAAGTCCCTACAATCCAGCTGTGATCTAACACTGGAATGATGTTTCTTTTTTTCTTAAATTTCCATGCAAATGTTTAGTTAACTACCAATCTGAAAAATTTGTGTTTTATGAACCTTCCCAACTTGAGCTATTCATAACATCTAAAAGGTCAATTGGAACAAGTTTTCCAACTAGTAATACTGCTTGATAGTGAAATATAGAGTCCAGAACATGTCCGTTTAAACTTTTTCTTAATTCTTTTGTTGTAATTAGTCTTCAACAGTTTTGAAATTTTGAACTCCCACTTTGTGGACTTTTATTGGTAAGAGATATATATTTGTAAATGGAAAAATTATTATTTCTTTATTGTAAATTTTTTTTCTCAACTGATTTTCTTAAACAAGTTTATGTTTGTAATGTAATGGAAATTCAATAAATAAACAACAACAACAACAAAAGATCTAATAAGCTAAGACTTCTCTGCCAAAAATCCATGCTGTCTAATCCATTAGGTCATGTTCATCCACACGCTCAGTAATTTTGGATTTCATAATGCCCTCTGTCATTTTGCTTAACACTCCATTTCTGGCCTTTTTCATCTGGTTAACATGGCCATACCAGAATTCAGGGTTGAATTAAAAAAATCCAAAACCAAAACAAACCCCCACCACAAATACAGACTACACTTTAGCCAGTTATAGATAAATGTGTTACCCTCAGGTATAAAACTCCAGCTCACATCGGTGTAGTGTTAATTCCCAGCAAGAAAATTAACTGACTTGTCCTCAGTGCTCACTAAAATGAGCAATGTACAGAATTGCTTACGCCCAAAAGGTGATATGAAAGTTAAATGCTGCCAAGACACCTAGAGCATTTCATGAGACGATATAACTTCAGCTTACTGTACCTGTACATGGAAAACAGTATCTCCCAAGCCAGGGAGGCTGCCCCGATCCACACTGTGGGTAGTGTTACAATCTTTAGCCATTGTATAAACTCATGGTAAGTGAAACCTACAGGCAAGAAGGGCAATTAAAACAGAATTGAACAGTCTTGGACAGTATTTGCCTAATGGCCAACTAACAGCCCCTCTAAAATAAAGTGAGCAAGGCGGATTACAAAAACTCCAAATATCAAGTAAAATCAAATGTATCTACCATAAAATACCAGGTTTAGAGAAGATCAGCAGGTTAGAAGACAACTTTTCTTTCATTGCAACAGCAGAAAGCACACTTACATCCCTCCCCCTGCCCAAAAGTATTGAAATGACAGTGCTACTAGCCGCTTAGAGACTAAAGAGCAGACAGTCATAATACAATCTTGAGAACCATGCAGATTAGGAACAAAAGCAATATTTGGCCCATATAAGACAATGGGTCTGGCTTTGTTATGCTGTTTTGAACCAAATTTCCTATACCTACTGGAACGTTTGCTGAGTTTCTCTTCCTTTCGTGTTTTAGACGAGGCTTCATTGCAGGATCTCAAACTGCCAGTTATCTCCCTCCAAGCTGTGCACTTTATTATTTCCACAGTACATTAAGCAGCAGGCATATGGCTTATGAAAAGGGATAGCTTACTTGGTTTGGATTCAATGAGTTGCTTCTCCCAGTTGATATTTAGTCCAAAGTAGTGCACACTCCAATAAATCAGTAAAGCATACACTGCCAGCTCCAGCAAAACAGTGAGGAAAGAGAGCAGCGTGCGGTTCCAGGCTGTCAACAGAAAAAGAAAGGGACAGCATGGTCAACATCATAATTCACATGACCAGCATTTAACCTTAACTTCCTGTCACAGCTTGTTCAGATGTGGCATCATGTTATTAATCCAAATTACTAGCAAAATTATGTGTTCCCCAGTTCCCCTCCTGCTCAAAGCTCTTCCATCTTTCACTGCTCCATCTGGAAGCTGACAGCGGACTTCAGATACTTGGAGGCTTGGGTTTGTTTGTTTTTTTCAACAGGTCGTATTTCTTAGAAGACTTCAAAAGCAGAACTCTGCAAATATTCTGTATTTTTGTGCAAGACTAGTTTAATAGCCTTGTACGATCATAAAATAAAAAAAAAAAAAAGGGGGTGGGGGGTGGGAACCTCCACAAAGCCTTTGAGCTAGAATATGTTTTTGAAAAATTAGTTGAGACAATACATCCCAGTCAATGAATAATGCATAAACAGTGAATAAAAAAAGAAACCCGACTAGAGACATCCAAACAACTGCATTTGAGGACTCCTCTGCCCTGAGATTTCAGCATTGAAATAACCGGAGATGTGGAATAACTTCCATTCCAGAAGACATCATGAGTCTGGAAAAAGAAGTGGCCAAGAGACAAGAGAAATGCATTTTAAAAAACCCTACAGAACTAAACAAACTATTATTTACTATAACTCAAGATACAGCACAAGAATTAAGTGGCATCTGGTGAGGTTAGCAGGACACAGCACTTCTTAAGTCTGGAATTCGTTATCACAAAAGGATGCCGACGCCATTATCACAACTGGGTTCAAACTGGTATTGCACAAAAATTATGAAGACAGGTCAGAGACTACTGGACAATGTCAAGGGTGTTTCTCAAGGCTGAGGGCATCTACTCCATGTTTTTTTTTTTTTACTTGGAGATGTATAATAGGAACTCTCTCGATACTGGTGCCCTGCAGCGTACACAAAAGGATGGCATCCCAGCAGTACAACCACTTTCCTAGCGTTAACAAGGTAACAAAAAAAACCAACTTGCAGGAGGACAGTTAAGATGGACCTGCTTCACAAGAACTTACAGCCTGAGGATTTCTTCTTGCTGCGCCTAAGCCAGAAGTTGACATGCTCATCATCTAGCAGGGAGATACACAGTGCAATCGTCAGCAGATTGAAGAAGTTGTAATTTCCAGTTATAATAATCAATACCTGTAGCAGCACCTGTAAGCACAAATACATAAAGGAATAGATTGTCTGTCTGTCCAAAAGATCTGCTTGCAAAGACAGCAAAAGCACATCTGAATTAAACTGAAGACATGCAGATTAACTCCAACACCAGCTTCTGTTCTTTGAAATGGTCAAGCCTGTGGCATATCGCACAGGGTGTACTATTCCAGAGGAAGTTCCAGTCATCACTCAGGCCCTGATGCTCAAAACTCCAGCATTGGACAGAAAAGCACTGGGGTTTACTACTGGAACAGCACCCAAAAATAACTTCTTCATGCTCAAAGCTAACAGCATGCAAATGATATGCAAGCTAGTAACTTTGAAAACATAAGGAAGTAAAGCGGGAGGATTGTGTCTGGGCATGCACTCAAGAGCCCAGGCATAATCCTCCTGCAGAAGAGTAGATTTGACAGGTCCGGGCTTTTCTCCCGCAGAAGAAAAGTTCAGACCTACCAAGCCTAAAGGTGGTCTGGTGGGCCTCCAGACCCCCCTCCCCCCTAAACATAAGAGCCTGGAGGTCAGACCCCCAGATTCTTAACTCACCCCCCCCCCCCCCAAAACACAATACCTTAGTGGTCCAGTGGGACCTTTGCCAGGCACCAACCGTGCCAACCTGACCCCCCCACCCCCCACAGAAGGCTAGCCCTTGGGGTCCAGCATTGTCCACCCCCACCAACCCCCTCATACCTTAGAAGACTAGCACTCCCTTCCCTCAAAATAGCAACACCCTGCCCAGTGCATCCTGGGATGCACTGGGTGGGGCAATTAGCATTCAGAGCTGGCAAGCTTGTTGCTTCACGCGACGCTGGCTCTGAACATACGGCGAGAACAATGTGGGTGCTAATCCGGCGCTAACAGCTCGTAGCACCAGCATTTGCTTCTGAGCATTGTGGCCTCAGTGATGCTTACTGGTCACATTCAATGTCCTTATGTCTAGGTCTCCAGAGGGTGAGGAAAGGGAGAGAAGTGAGAGCAGTACAGTAAAATAAAGGCAGGTGGAGGAATTCACGGCTTCTTGAGAGGGAGCCCAACATACCTGTGTATAAAAAGCAAACAGCCGCAGATGACGGATAGGGCTGAAAAAGAGAAATGGAACTCCAATCTCAACGATGTAAGTGATAACTACACTGATCTTCTGGAACCAAACAGGAAGCTGGTGAGCAAACCATGCAGTTGGAGTTGGAATACACTGAGTCTCATAATGATACGTCAAAGCTGGAAGACAGGAAGCGAAAGCGAGGGATTATTTCATGGGATAATACTATTTGCTTTACTTTTTAGTATGCTAAGGGCCAGAGCTACTAACCCATACGTTAATCTGCTAGGACTTGGTTACTAATATTTGTTAATGCACATTACATAAGAACATGAGAGTAGCCATACTGTGTAGGACCAATGGTTCATCTAGCCCAGTATCCTGTTTTGCAAACAGTGACCAAGCCAGATTACAAGAAACTCTAGTCCTAAGTGGAGTGGAGGAGTGGCCTAGTGGTTAGGGTGGTGGACTTTGGTCCAGGGGAACTGAGGAACTGAGTTCGATTCCCGGCATAGGCAGCTCCTTGTGACTCTGGGCAAGTCACTTAACCCTCCATTGCCTGCCGCATTGAGCCTGCCATGAGTGGGAAAGTGCGGGGTACAAATGTAACAAAAATAAAAATAAAATAAGTGTGAAAAGGTAAAGGAACAGAAACAATACTAAACAGTGTTAGAAGTTCCATAGAAACCTATGGAACTTTGGAAGGCTAAGTGCTTTGAAAATATGCCTCTTGGTCTTCTCTGATAACATCAGTGTTACAACCCTTGGTTTCTTCTCTGATTAGTCAGTTATTTGTCTGGTACTCCTGGTAGCTGAGGATCCTGGAAGGCATTTTACTTTATTGGGTCCCTTGAACTGTGTTCCAAAGTTAATGCCGCGGATAATGGAATCCCCTAGCAGCAACAATTTTGTGGTTTGAGTTTCTTTATCGGTGCTTTGGTGGGTGTCTTCTCTTCAGTTATCTTCACTGGTTCTGGTTTCAACTCGTTATTTTTTTCTTCAGCATCACAATGCTCTAATGCAGCAAAAGAATTATGCAAGGGCAACATTGTTAGGGTGGATGCTTCTGTGTCATAATCTGCCTGAGCCTACTATGATCAATCTATTCCTTGGTTATTCTTTAAGGCAGTGGTGGTAAAACAGTATGAATCTGTGTAGTGATGGAAGCTGCTTTAATTGCATCCAATTCCTGCTTCAGTTTGCTGAGCTCTTTTACGCTAGCAAGCTGAAGACAGATGGAGCAAGACCTAAGCTACCAGATGGTGTGCCTTGAAAATAAAGAGCCAAAATTATTATATAGAAGTCATCTTGATTGGTATGAATGGGTATGAAAAGGTATACTATGATAGGGTTAATAATCTGCAAGATTACCTGTATGTGACTGAAGTATTGATAATGATTACTGGGTTGTTTATATATGAGTAGCAAACCCAGGGGTGTGGGACTAAGTCTCACAGTGATTCAGCCAAGTAGCACTATAACAATGTTCTCTAAGTTGGTAGTTGCTGTCAGAACTATACAGGTCGGGGATGCAGTAGGAATTCACAGCTTCTGACTGTTGGGGGACTAATACCAAGTTAAGACAGTAGTAGATGATGACGGCAGAAAAAGACCTACACAGTCCATCCAGTCTGCCCAAGATAAACTCATATGTGTATACCTTACTTTGATTTGTACCTGTCTTTTTCAGGGCACAGACCGTATAAGTCTGCCCAGCAGTATTCCCCGCCTCCCAACCACCAGTCCCGCCTCCCATCACCGGCTCTGGCACAGACCGTATAAGTCTGCCCTCCACTATCCACACCTCCCAACCACCAACCCCTCTTCCCCCCACCTGCTCCGCCACCCAATTTTAGCTAAGGTTCTGAGGATCCATTCCTTCTGCACAGGATTCCTTTATGCATATCCCACGCATATTTGACAGCATCAAAAAGAAAAGGCAAAGATACACATACACCAAAAGCCTTTCAGCAATAACAGATTCCATGTGAAGAAAGAATTAACAGCTCCAATCACAGCGATCTTAGAGGCTAGGCGGACCCTGTTATAAGAGGAAGGGAGAAATAGTACTATGCCATCAGGATACTATGTCACCTCTCACCTGTCAGCCCCCACCAAGTTGGGCAGCGGCTGGTAAGCTTCACCACGCCTGAAGCAAACATAAGGCGAAATAAGAGCCAGCGCACCAGCCAGAAGGTAACACCATCATGGGGTCTGGAGATGGAGCGCCATTTGAGCAAGTGGAAAGGAGCAACCAGGAACGTGAGAAACCCAGTCTCCAACAGCAGACTGTCCCTGGAAAATGAAATACAGTTAGAACAGAATAAAAAAAAGGGAAACATTTCATACCATGCTGCAGACAAGGAGACCAAGCTCAAACAACTATTAAAGAATGGATTCAAAGCAAGAAATGTACAACAGTCATCAGGCAAAAGTACACTATTCAGCTGAGACAATTTCATTAAATCATACAGAAAGCAGATATTAATAGAAGCCTCTTCCCATATAAATTCAGTCAATGTGCCAACTGGTCTGGCTTGATTCAACACTGGCAGCATTGTGCAGTTGAAATACCAAACTGGGGATATGGGTACGATTCCTAAGCACTGGAAAGACAAATCTCAGCCAAAGAAGCCAACAAGGGAGGGGGCATCAAAAATGTGGTAGGTGCTCTATCTGCTCGATTACTGAAGAATGTACCTATTTTATGACAAAAATAACAAATGTATGCAGCTTAGGAGTAAGACAAATTGTGATTCTGTAGCAGTAAGACAAGAATTATTGAGCACCGCCGCTGTGTATTGTTAATATATGGCCTAGCTTTGGATCTACCACTGGAATAGTGAGGGCCAAGGCTATGAAGCCTAAAATAACTAAAGTACTGACTAGGCCAAATATCTGTAAAAAGCAGGTCTGAACCATGAGTTCTGACACAAACTGGTACAACTGTCACTTTAAATCAGATGAACAAAATGGAGTCTATTAGTTTTGTATAGAAGGCTACAAAGGTTATACAGAGTTCTTAAGATGGTGTGAAAAGTATGTGAAAACTATTGCAACAGGGAACAGGTGTCTCAGAAATGAGATGTGAAAAAAAGAACTTGTTCCCAAAACATACTGATAAGCCCGCGTGGGAACGTATCATCTCAGAAATTGAGAGCTAGGTTTCCCACCATTGACTTCTATGGAGACTTTGTGTATAAAAGAGGGGACAATCTGCCATAGTTTTGGTATCCGCCCCAACGCTTATCTCAGACGGCGAAGCTCTGTCCGGTTGTACCCAGAATCTATCTGCTGAATGTACCTGATTAAAGTCTGATGCCTGTACTTGTACCAACTTGAAGACTTGTCTTTGGGTAAGAAATAAAATGTATCTATCTATTTAAACCTATCTCTGTCTTTATTCTATCTTCTCTTTACCTTACATTTAGCTTACAAGGCAGATCACATACACTAAGTTTCTGGAGAAACTTAGACAGATTTTTAATAAGCATTATCTGGGAACATAAATGGCCCAGAGTATACCTAGATCCAGGAAGACAGAAAGCAGTAGTTATGGGAATTAGATTTAGATTACAGCCCCTAATGCAAACCCAGAGCAGACCTCCTTGTGATTGGGTGACAATGAAGGTGGGAGAAATCAGACAGAGCCTGTTATGTGAAATAGGTATCTTTAGTCCCCCGTGTGATCTGGAGTCAGAAAGAGGTCCAAGAGGGGGAAATTAAAACAGTGGTGACCAGCCGTACGCTGACCGTTCACTCTATCCTCCTTTCTCTTCTTTTGAACGCAAGAGGGGATACTTATATTGTGCGTTCAAATGTTCTATGTTATCTTTCTATCACCTTTTTTCTGTTTTTCTGCTGTTCTGCTGTTATCCCTATCATGGACACCCCTACTTTAACTACTCTTCTATTCTTCTGTCTTTTTACTTTCTTCCCTGATTTTCTCCATGCCCTGCGCTGCACTAACACACCTGCTTCTCTGCCCTTTTCTGTGCTGATCTCTTTCCCTAATTGTTAACCCAGTGGGGAGTTCAAACTCTCATTTCTGTTTTTCTATATTCTGTTCTGTTCTTTCTCACCCCCTTTTCTTTCTCCTATTCTGTCCATTTCTTTGATTTGCGCGATGTACGCAAGACTGTGCTTGTTGTGTGATTGGTGCATAACACCGAATCCAGGCGACTGCGATTTGGGGTTTGCTGTAAGTTTATTTCAATGTTCAAAATCTTTGGATTGGTCTTTATGCTAGCATTCTCGCTTAACAATCCTTAGAGATTGGGCATTCTCTGTTTCCCATCCCATCTTGTGTTCTGTCTTAATCCCCCCTTTTCAAATCCCTGTCCCCCTTTTCTTACTATGTATTCTGATCTTTCTTCTTCTGTCGCCCCCCCCAATCCCTTTCCCTGCTCTCCTGCATCCTAACTTCCTCTGCCTACCTCTTCCTATTAATCCCCTGGCTCTAATCCTGCTCCGTTCTTCTCTGTAGGCTCCCGTATCGGGGGAATTTTCTTTACTCTGGGAGAACAGCACGCTTTCAGATTGCTCCCTTCTAAAATCCTTCTGGTTTCTCTGTTCTTATTACCACTCTTCAAAACTGACAGCCCCCACCTTTCCACATCTGCTATTGCCTTCACTCTGTGTGTGCGACACATACTTTTGATCTTGTGCTGAAACAGTTATCCACGAGATTTTTTTTAATGTCTCGGGACTGTTCCTTTTACTCTATGCCTCTAGGAGGGTATCTTCCTATTGGACTTCCTACAACTTTCTTTTCTTTTCAGCTGCAAACACTGCTTACCGCCGTCCAACTGCTGCTTTCCCCTTATCTCTCTAAGTCTTATCTGCGGTTGTTTTAAACTTCTCTGTCTCTCATGATAACTGCAAGAATTGTATATTCCTTCAGTTCTTTGCCATCCGTATCCACACCTTTGTGCACTACACTTCCCAGCATACCCTATTCTATTCTTTCAGTCCTCTGCACTATGCTTTCCCTCTAACAGCCCTTCTTCCTGTACTTTTCTCGGCTCTTTTTCATAGTGCAGCATCAGAACCTCTGATTTCCGTTTCTCCTTACACATATATAGTTTCTATCTTATGCTCCTGTGTTATCTTTTCAGCTGTTACACACATTTCCTGATCTTATCTTTCCTTTTTAATTTCTGTGACAGTATATGGCCGTCTTGTTGTCTGGGGGTGTGTCCGCTCCTTTTTCTTTTTCCTCCTTTTGCATCTTTGTGTGTGTGTTTCCGTACTCCGTCTGATTTGGATTTTTGTGGGCACTATACTGTGCCGTCTCTGCTTTTCTTAGTTCTTATCTCTGTATGCCGCTGTCATACAAGGCACTGGTTTCCACCTGTCTAAATCTGGCTTGGCTTTTTTCACTTTGAAGCGCATTTCCTGTCTTTTATTATCTACTGCGTAGTTCAACTGATTGCTCTTTTTCACTGCTGCTCAGTTCTGTGCTCTCACCCTACCCCCATAGCCACTTCTTTTTCCCTTATGTCCAATCTGAATTCCTGTATCCACTCCTCCCTCTTGATCGTATAGTGGAGAGGGATCCCTAGTCAGGTCCCTGTTCGGGCGCCATTTTTCCAGGTGGAGACCCACGGTGTTCTCCAACTTTAGTTTAATTTCTGAAGGTAAGGTTCCCTTCAGTAAATGATAGAATACTGGAAGAGCATTATCAGAGTCAAATTTCTCCTCAGTCTCTTCCTTATAAAGGCCTTGGAGTCTGAGTAAATAAGCCTCAATAGGCTCTGAATCCATTTCCCATCTTTGGGAAGTGATAACTGAAAAGTCTTTAAAGGTCGGATACATGGTCCGAATTTCCTGAAATACTTTGGTCTGAATCTCTGTTAAAGGATTGCCATCATACTGAGTATCTGTGACAAATTTTGCATAGCCTGATTGAGTGAATATGTCAGTGACACTAGCGTGTGGGGTTCTGCCCAGGAGCGCTTTCATGTCGCCGACTGACAGAGTAGTCCCTAGGGTTATGTCCTGCAATTTCTTTAACCATCGATTACCTCCCTGTGCAATATCCGGGAGCTGTAGTATGAGGCTATTCAATTCAACCGCTGAAAGTGGAGTATATTCCGTATGAGGGACACCTCCGGACATTTTGTTCAACAGGGGAAAAAGTTTTACTTTGTCCAATGGTTTCGTGGCGGTTGGGGGAAACTGATTCTCATACTTTTTCCCTGCTGATAAAAAAGAACTTTCCCGTTTATGTCAGACCTGGCACACCGTTTGGTCCGCTAAAGACCCAGGACTAGAATGGCCAACAAAGGGTTCATTTGATCAGGGTAAGCTCCAAGCTTTGATCTGCTACAATGAATCCAACAAAACCGGAAAATCTAGGGATAAGCATTTAGCTGCTATTAATAAATTCATACTTATTGCACAAAACCAGAATGACAGAGCCCTAGCGAGGTCTAATTGCGATCAAGCCCCTTGCCAAGAGGCAATAACACCTACGGCCCCTCCACCCTATGATGCTGCTGCCGCTGCAGGTACTACCAAACTCCTACCATGTGCAGTAGGATATACCCCGATACCCCCAGGATATTGTGATAAAATTCAGCTACAGATTTCTCAGGGATCTCAGACTCAGACCCCCTCATCTCAAGGATCACAGACAGTAATACCCTTGCTGCCTGCGGTACCTCCCGCTCCTATCAGATTTGACCCACCTACTACCGTGCATATTGCTGGTGTAGTTGATCTATCTCTTCCCTCATCACAAAAAGACCCAATTCCAATATCTCAGGGGTCAGTACAAACCCAGACGCCCTTAACCCCTTCAACAATCCCAGTAGCCACAACCACCGCCCAATTGCCCACTATTACTGCTGCTCCAACGATGCAAGGCACTACCCAGGCGCTAGCGCCACCCCCGCCTCATGTATATCGTACTATCGGAGGCCATGAGATTGAGATACCCCCACCCATTGTTGAACAATATCCTTGTGTCCCGAACCCATTGGTTCCGGTCACCGTCCAGCATCCTGCTATCAGTCAAATTGACGTAGCTGCCCAGACCTCCACCTACCCTAGTCTAAGATCAGGATTGACTTCGCACATGACCACCCAAACAACTACCTACCCACATATGGAGCACACAACCCAAACATTACCTCCACCACAACATTTTGACTCCCATGTCCAAACTGATTCCTTGCCAACTGAATCCCTACAGTACCCCTCTCCACTGTATCTACAAGAAAATTGGAAGCTCCTCTTGTTCAACATTAAAGCTAAACGGGAATTTACCCATTTGCACCATTGGGCGATTGAACGGATGACCAAGGGTGGGAGAGGTGGGGATTAAAAAAAAAAAAAAAGGACAGACAGCGAGAACAATGCTGGATCTTTTCTTTTAATACTATTGAATCTATGGGTGTGGCGTGGCAAGCTTTCTATTGAATAGTACTACCTTAAAAATTGGATTGTCTATGATTGGCTGTTCCTGTGAGCGTTTGGTATAAAAAGCTGGTGGCCATTTTGGACAAACATTTAAGCTCTGGTTCTACCTCCTGAAGCAGCGGGTTTGCAAAACAAGTGGCCCTTAGTGGGGTTTTGGACAGCTGGAATTTGTTCATATTCTGCAGCACTTGAAAAGAATTCCTTTATGCACTAGAACAGTAACAATTTGAGGAACTGATATTGGGGGAAAGATCTCTCTAAGTCAAGCTAAATACTTGTGGGACTGTATTTTGATATGTCAAGAATTACCAGTAGTGTGTGTTGGAACTTTGGAGATTTGATGTGGATATTTTTATTTTTCCGATGACTAAAACAGACTGTGTGTTTTGGCTATTTTTCTCTGTTTTTTTAGTTAGCAACCTTTTCCTCCATTTCTGGAGTTATTTTGTTGCTCTCTCTTTTATTTTTGTTACATTTGTACCCTGCGCTTTCCCACTCATGGCAGGCTCAATGCGGCAGGCAATGGAGGGTTAAGTGACTTGCCCAGAGTCACAAGGAGCTGCCTGTGCCGGGAATCAAACTCAGTTCCTCAGTTCCCCAGGACCAAAGTCCACCACCCTAACCACTAGGCCACTCCTCCACTCCATCTATCTGGAGACAGATAATTTAGTGGGTCCAATAATAATATCTGGGAATCCCTTTGGGGATAGACATGTTTGGTCAGACTATTGCTGAGGCCGCGTTTAACTTGTGAGATTTTTCATAGCGCCCCATAGTCTGGGTTAGCCATCCTGTTAGCAAACTGCATATTTCATGCTCTATTTGAGATATTTTGGAAGTTTGCTACCATCATGGAATGCCTAGCACCCGCCTGGGGTTAACCCTGCAGCCACCTGGAGAGAGTGTCCCCAGCACTGCTCAGGCCCGCGCTCTATACTAGCACCCTCCTCCCACTGACTGGGTCCACTTGCCTCTGGGTGAGTCTCCCACTCTCAAGTTATTCCCCGGTGATTTCTAAGTAGTGAGGTCACACACTCAGGGGTTCCACAGTTCATGGAAAGCACCCATAAGGGTTTCATTGATCGGTTAAAGGCAGTGGCGTAGCTACGTGGGGCCAGGGCCCCTGTAGATTTGGCCCTGGCCCCCCCCTGACCCCACCTTCCACTTCCAACCCTCCCCCGCCTGCCCCGCCGCTGCATCAGGTACCTTGTTTGCTGGTGGGGGTCCCCAAACCCCGCCAGCCGAAGAGTCTTCTTTAGCGCCTCTGGGCTGCGGCACCTTCGTTGGGTGATTTGATCATTTGTTTCTGACGCCTTACGTCCTGCACCGTGCATGTAGCCTCGCGCAGGACGTAAGGCGTCAGAAACAGATGATTAAATCACACAACGAAGGCGCCGGAGTCCACATACTGTGAGTGCCACACAGGCGCTGAAGACTCTTCGGCTGGCAGATTTTGGGGACCCCCGCCAGCAAACAAGGTACCTGATGCGGTGGCAGGGTTGGCAGGGGGCAGGGGCGGGAGACAGCTAAGTGCCCTCCCACCTCTGGCTCCCCTTCCTGGAGAGGTCTGGCTACGCCCCTGGTTAAAGGGGTGTTTAGAACCAAAGAAGATCAAGAACCCCTGGCTTATGGCAATGTAGCCAGTACTGGCCAGTGCTAATTCAGCTGAAGCCAAGACAAAGAATGCCTAGTGAAAAAAAAAGCACTTTTGCTATGATCTTACTACTAAACAGAATATGAATCAGAAAACATTTCACTAGGTCTCTGTCAGCTGAACAGAAAAAAAAAAAAGTTTACAGCTTGCAGAAGGTGGAAGACAATGTATACATGGTGTGCACAAGGTGGAGAGACCAGACTGTAAAGAAAGGAAGAGAAATGGGAGTGAATGTTCAGTGAGAATGCTGCTCTTTCCATTAGTTACTAGTCTAGCACAGATACGAACCAAATAAGCTCTCGGTGCTACCATGGACTTTTGGATCCATCACCAATCAAAATGAAATATAAATTAAGCTTCAGCTTCACCACTTAAACCATAAACTCTTGTAAGCCACATCGACTATGTTCCCTATAGAGCTTGACTTTAGCCAACACCTTCAGTATTTGTGGCTGCAAAAATCCATTGATGGATAAATTTGCCTTAGCATAAATATTAAGACTATAGGTTTTATTTACTTACCATTGAAAGTACAGGAACACCTGTCCAACCTAGAGAAAGCAAACAGGGAATCAGGCAGGATAGCAGCATTATAAGGAGCATTAATATTTTTTGGTTCACTAGGATTCCTTGTTTTGCCCGGGGATTTAATTTGCCTGGACAGCAGGATTCTCAATATCCTCAAGGAATTGCAAGACTGCAATGTGGTTGGCTAGGCGGCCAGTGTCTGGGGGTCAGGACTATTTTTGCAGTACCAACTCTAGAATTTGCTAGAAACTCCCATCTTGACTGAGCAGCCCGAACAACCAGGGCACGAATAAGGACCTCATCTTACTTCTGAACAGTTGACAGACTTATCAGATCTCCCTTAGGTACTGACTTTTTAAGTCTTTAGCATTGATTATATAATCATGTTTATGTATTTATTGCATTTGTATCCCACATTTTCCCACCTCTTTGCAGGCTCAATGTGGCTTACAATACATCATGAGTTGATGGAAATATATTAGAAAATAGACATTTAGTGTTACAGAAAGATCTTGGGCAACAAGATAATGATAAAACATAATATTTGAATAAACAAGCAGATATTGTTAGACAGTTCTGAATATATGTGGGGGGGGGGGGGTTGTGTATATTCACATTGGTTGGTCTTTGTAGTATGCCTTGTTAAAGAGATGGGTCTTCAGTAGTTTGTGAAAGTTCATTAGTTCGTAGATCATTTTTAAGTTGCGCGGCAGTGTGTTCCATAACCGTGTGCTCAAGTAGGTAAAGTTTGACGCGTACATTAATTTGTGTTTTAGACCTTTGCAGTTAGGGAAGTGCAGATCAAGGAATTTGCGGGATGATCTTTAGGCATTTCTGGGTGGTAAGTCTATCAGGTCCGACATGTAGGCTGGTGCTTCTCCGTGAATGATTTTGTGAACTAGGGAGCAGATTTTGAATGTGATGCGTTCTTTAAGTGGGAGCCAGTGTAATTTTTCTCGTAGGGGTTTAGCACTTTCATATTTTGTTTTGCCGAATATGAGTCTTGCTGCGGTGTTTTGGGCTGTCTGAAGTTTCTTGATTATCTGCTCTTTGAAGCCAGCGTAGAGTGCGTTACAGTAATCTAGATGACTGAGCACCATTGATTGTACCAAATTGCGGAAAACAGTCCTTGGGAAGAAAGGTCTTACTCTTTTTAGTTTCCACATTGAGTGGAACATCTTCTTGGTTGTGTTTTTCGCGTGGTCCTCGAGTGTTATGTGTCGATCGATGGTAACTCCAAGAATTTTTAGGGTGTCTGAAATTGGAAGGTTCAGATTTGGTGTGTTAATGGCTGTAAATTTTTTCTTGTTATGTTGAGAGGTCAGTATTGGGCATTGGGTTTTTTCTGCATTGAGTTTCAGCCGAAATGCATCTGCCCAGGAATACATGATATGGAGACTTTGGTTGATTTCGTTGGAAATTTCCTGTAGATCTTGTTTAAACGGCATGTAGATCGTTACGTCGTCTGCGTATATGTATGGGTTGAGGTTTTAGTTTGATAATAGTTTGGCCAAGGGTATCATCATTAAGTTAAGTTGAATAGAGTCGGCGAGAGGGGGGATCCCTGTGGGACTCCGCATTCAGGTATCCATGTGGCTGAGGTGGACGAGTTAGATGTCACTTGGTAAGATCGTGTTGGTAGGAATCCCTTGAACCATCTGAGAACATTGCCTCCAATTCCGAAGTTCTCAAGGATGTGTAGTAGTATTCCATGATCAACCACGTCGAAAGCGCTTGACATGTCGAATTGTAGAAGTAGTATGTTCTTTCCAGTTGCAATCATTTGTTTGAATTTACTCATGAGAGTGACTAGTACTGTTTCAGTACTGTGGTTGGACCGAAATCCTGACTGGGAGTTGTGGAGTATTGAAAATTAAATTTATTTAAGTAGTTTGTGAGTTGTTTGGTCGCCAACCCTTCCGTTAGTTTGGTTATTAAGGGAATGGATGCTACTGGTGTGTAGTTGGTTAGTTCGTTGGCACTTTTCTTTGCGTCTTTGGGTATGGGGGTAAGTAGAATGTGTCCTTTCTCCTTCGGGAAGATTCCGTTTTGTAGCATATAGTTCAGCTGTTTCGTTATGTCTGTTATAAATTGTTGAGGAGCAGATGTCATAAGGTTTTTTGGACATATATCTAGTTTGCAGTGAGATTTGGCAAATCTTTTGAGCGTTTGGGAGATAATATCCTCTGATAGTGTCTCGAAATCGGTCCAGGTTCTGTCTGCTGGGTAAACGCCAGGGTCTGGGTCTAGACAGTCAAGGAGTTAGACAGTCAAGGAGTTCAGCATAGTCGATGGTACTGACAGATATCTTACTTTGTAATTGTATGATTTTCTCGTTGAAGTATCTCGCGAGATTGTCTACTCCTGGTGCGTCTTTGCTGTTGGTTTATTCACGAGTTGGAAGAGTTTATGTGTATCCTTGTAGTTTGGTCCGATTACAGTTTTGTAATATAATCTTTTAGTTTGTCTTATGGTATATTTATATTTTCTCTGGAGTTGTTTCCAGGCATTAAGTGTGGGGTCGTCTTTCTTTTTATTCCATGCTGGTTCTAACCTTCTAACTTGTGTTTTAAGTTTTTTCAGCTCTTCGTTGAACCATGATATTGAATTCTTTCTATGTGAGGTTCTGGTTTGGATTGGAGCAATATTGTCTAATATGGATCTGCATCTGTCGTCCCATTCTGGGAGGAATTGGATTGTATCTGCTTTAATTGTCCATTCATTGTAGTAGATCTGTTGCCAGAATATTACCGGGTCTATTTTTCCTCTCATTGTGTAGGTTTTCCATTCTTGTTCATTCGATGAACCTTTCATTCGCCATTGGAGGGAGATGTTTGCTTTATAGTGGTCAGACCATGGTGCGGGTCCCGCTCCCGACGTCGATGCCGCCGACCTCAGTACTGATGTCAAAGGACCAGACCGAGCCCTAAAAAGCTTTTCTCATTGGGCTTCTCAAGACGCTTGGGTCCGTTTCTTCATATGAAGACACAGACTACAAGTGGCTGGGCCATGGTCGGGCCCAAGGCACTGGATACACCAGGTGTGGGTATCGGTACCTGAGATGGTCCGGTTGCACCAAGTACAATGTTGAAGCTGCTGGGAGTCTTCGATGACATGGAAGGAAAAACAGTTTCGGTGAAATCAAACGACGCGATTGTGCCTGCTAAAAGGGAAAAAAACACGGCCGCGTGGAAAAAGAAAGGAAACTTTAAAAGGGAGAAAAACTAACAAAAGTAAAGGTACTCTACTTTTTTGTGAAAATGATAATAAAAAAAGAAAAAAAAAAAAAATCGAAAACGAAGACTCTCTCCTGGGCCTGAGAGGAGCAGTGAAGCACAAACCGCAATTCAATGCGGAGAAAAAACAACTGAGGAAACGTGCTCATGCGATGGGCGGGAAATCAGGCCACGTGTGCCAGAAGACTCTCGCAAAACTTTAATATTTTACTTGCAAAATGCCAATTCCTGGGCCCACGCAGACGTCGACCCACATTGGAGAATATACTTAACCAGTAACAAGTTTGCATGGTTATTTATAGCAGACTATTTTAAGACTCCTATTTCCTGGCAGCTTGTGCCAGTTCTGTTTTAATGAGAAATCTGTATAGTCACATCTGATTAGTTAAGAAACCCTTTACTATACCTTAAGATAAAGCATTCATATCTTGTTAAGCTCAAAGTAGATGCCGTCATATAAAAGGGGTTTTACAATACTCACAACCCTTACTATGAAGCTAGCTCTTTCTGCTCGCTGCTGGTCTTACTCCTATCACACCTTTATGTTTAGTGCTACCACAAAATGTATTTGGATTTCAAAATATGTCCTTTTGATTCTGGCACCATACCTTTGTTTTTACAGTCCACCACACTTCAAATCAATACTGTGTTCACACTACAGTGACAGATGGCCAAGAATGGACAAAGGCAGCCTGCAAGTCAGATCAGGCTGGCTGGTGCTGAAATTCTGGACTGTCATTCATCATTAAATTTTGTCAAAGAATACAGCCTGTTGACACTATGAGCCACTTGTTGTCACACCAGCTCTACAGCCATCTACTCCTCTGATGCTTGTTGCTCTGTTATTACCTGAGCTTTGAATATCCAGTTTCAGTGCATCGTTAAAAGAGGAGATTCAAGGCCTTAGATGATGGCAGCAGAGAGACTGACATGCTCCTGCCTTATCCTGTTGATCACTGAAGTAGCAGGGAACAGGAGATCAAACACCTCTGTTCTAGAGGTTTGATAGGTCCAACATGGGTCAGAGACGTATGGGCCCAGGAAATAGCAGAAGATGATAAAAAGTTGGAAATGCTGGTCCTCCTACTACGAACTGCAACTAGCTTGGAGGGACTGGTGGGAGACAGGGGAAGGAGCCAAGATTGATAGAGGGAGGTGATGGTGGGAAATACCTAATGTACCTGAATGTAACTCAATTTGAGCTACTACTGAAAAAGGTGTGAGCAAAATCCAAACACTTAAAGCAAGAGGTAGCTGTTGACAAACACCATTTGCATCAATGCTTACCGCTTGATCTCCCCTCCCAGAAATGGTATTTCGAAAAGTTATTCTCCCCTTAGGCAGGTATATAGCTGAAACACCCACATTGGGAATAGAAGTTCTAATCGGTCAGTTCTTTGAGACATCAGTTGCTACTGGACCTTTTGATCATCTTTATAATTGGGTCAGAGTATACATTTTTTTTGAAGTGCCATCTAGTCTTTGAACTGAAGATATTTAGCTAAAAGACTCTTTTTTATATAAACTGAATATGGCTCATATCATCTTGCAAAAACTGAAATGTTGGTTTGAAGAGGTACATGATTATATTTGAACAAAGACTTAAGTTTGCTCCTTGGTGGTGATAGCTTTAAAAAATTTGTTTACATTAATGGTAACAAATTTAACGTATATACAATTTTTCAAAAGGAAATGTGGAATTGTGTTCTAAGGTCCAGGACAAAAAAAAAAAGTGTACTTGTACCTTCTTTAGTTTGTATGTACTGCACAATAGGTGTGTTTAGTTACTCCATATTTTTACCAGTTTTATACTCCTTGGAAGTGCTGCAGAAGTTAATAATGCCGAGAAGTCATCTAAGCACTTCTAACAATCCCCTAAATATTAGGGAAAACAATACAAAGATACCCAACCCATAAGCCTTCTGCCTATACCTGGTAGAGTGAAAGGTAGAAAATCCAGAGAAGCAGGAACACTAGGCTGTCTCTCAGGGGCTCCATCACCATAGCTCCAAAAGATAGCACAGTCCCCACCAGGCACATAAGCTCCATACTCTGCTCTGTGTCCAGGCCCAGCTGGGGACCGAGCCACAGCAGCGTTGGAGACTCCTTCAGCTGCTCCAACAAACTTTTCCCTGTGTATTTCAGCACCTTCCTAGCTGGCAAAATGCCATTTTTTCCATAGAGGCCTGTAAAAAAAAGGGACAGAATGCAGAAAAGTGATTATGTTTAAACATTTTATTAAACCAAAACATATGCAACAACATCAGAATCACTTGCTACATTTTACAGCAATTTTCTCCCCTATCCCAATCCCCTTCCCCCTACCCATCCCGCAAATCCCCCCTTCCCTGAAATCAACAGTGATAGAGTTCTTATAATTGAAGCAGTCTCTTACGCGCCACTGGGTGTAGTGTGGTCAAAAATCTACGCCAAGTACCATAAAATTTTTTCTTTATGGCTACGGAGGCCCGGCGCACACCACAATGTTCCAGCTTTAATAGGGCTATCATATTTGTTTGCCATACACTCAGGGGAGGTCCATAAACTTCTCTCCAGCATAATAAGATCACATTTTTCCCCCATCAGTATCGACCTATGCGGGAATTGTTTCAAGCCTGATGGGGGTCTGTCTCCAAGCTGGAATTCATCAAAAAGAAGTAAAGATGAAATCGCACTTTTTCGCTTCCAGAACTGAGAGGCCGTACGCACAACCTGCCTCCAAAAGGCTTGTATATAAAAGCAGTGCCAGAACATTTGCGCTAGTGTGGCTAATTCCGCAGAAAAGTGATTATAAAGAACACATGATTTCTCTTGATGGTTTATTAAACTTTATATTGCTCTTTGCAGGGTACAGAAGAGTGGTTTACAATTTTAAAACACAGTAAGTCAAATGGAGAGGAATGCCATGCTGGATAGGAAACAGCACAGAAACCTATGCCACTTATTCTCACCCCCCCCCCCCCCCATGACACTATGCTGCATAATCCACATAGCTTCAAAATGGTTAGGCTGAACAAACATTCACTCCTGCATATAAAAGGCACCAAATCAATCTGCCTAATCACAGCAAGTACAAAATAGTGCTGGACTGCTCCAAGCTACAGTTTTGCAGATATGAAACTCAGAGTAGTATCATTATGGGTCCGACTGCTGGAAACATCTGTGTTTTTCTCAGTCTGCAATCAGCGCACTTAACCCGTCTGTGCATAAGTACAGAGCATCTAGACAACGTCAGCATAAAAGCAGCCTTTCACTGGCAAAGTCTCAAGTGAAGCTCATGGAAAGTGTTCATGTGGCAGAATGAGTTCCCAGCCAACACTGCTGGACACAGCCAGTACACAGAGATAAAGCAAAAAAGATACACTCAGGGCCAGATGCACTAAAGTTAACGAGCCAGCAACGTGGGTTTTGTTTACACTGGATCAATTCAGTTTTAAACTGGTTCTAGCCACTTTAACGTGCAAGTAGTAAACCAGGCCATGCACAAAAGGGCATTGTCCTGTCACGGTAGCAGCTAATGAAAACGGAATGCAGACGAGCAAATTAGTATTAGAATGAGTAAAATTCGTATTGTAATGAGATGCACTACCGTTTTCCGATCCCCTTACCGTGGAAACCCTAATGGGAGGTCTGCACCTCTCGTTGGGGCTGCTGTGAGGGAATCGGAAGGAAAAAAAAATTTCTTGCAGAGTTGAACAAGCTTCAAAAACGGACGACAACTGGAAAAAAAAAAATGTCCAGTGCTCGTCAGGGACGTCCTTCTAAAGTGCCTAACATGGACATCCTTCACTAAAACAAAAAAAGGACGTCCCTGACTAGCACTTGGACGTTTGCAGCTTTCTCCAAGGGAAGGGCTACATGCTTTAAATGGGGTGCATCTCCTCGAAGTTGCAGTCAGTTTAACTTAATAGTATGTGGCTCACTGCTTCCAGCTGCCACATGGAAGGTAGGGAGCAGCCAGGTGTGGAGGGAGGGAGGGAGGAGGGAGTGTGGCTTCTCCGGGAAGCTTTGCTGACACTCTGCACCTCTCATTGGGGCTGCTGCAAGGGAATCAGAAGGAAAAAAAAAAAAAACATCAAAGTGCTCGTCAGGGACGTCCAAGTGCCTAACACGAGCCGGACGTCTTCCTGCGGCTTTTGTGATGGGCGTCCTTCTTACCTGCCTGAAGTGACCACAAGCACAGTTCTCTCAACAGCCCCTCCAAGGTTGTTTTCAGCTTGCGCCACCCCCCCCCCCCACCCCCGGGTAACAGCTAAACACGCTGTGATTGGCTGAGAGCCACCTGGAGGGAGGGACGTCCAAAAAGTTTTCATTTGAACCGCATGTCCCGATCCTGGGGGTGGGGGACACAAGCTGAAAACAACCTTGGAGGGGAATGTTGAGAGAACTGTGGTTGTGGTCAGTTCAGGCAGGTAAGAAAAACAGGGAGGTCCTTTTTTTTTTTTTCCTTCAGAGAGTCCTTCCTAATTGCCTGATGTAAGCCTGCCTTTAACATGCAAAGTGGAGGAGTGGCCTAGTGGTTAGGGTGGTGGACTTTGGTCCTGGGGAACCGAGGAACTGAGTTCGATTCCCACTTCAGGCACAGGCAGCTCCTTGTGACTCTGGGCAAGTGACTTAAACCTCCATTGCCCCATGTAAGCCGCATTGAGCCTGCCATGAGTGGGAAAGCGCAGGGTACAAATGTAACAAAAATAGATACTATTGGAGATTCTACATGGAATGTTGCTTCTATTGGAGATTCTACATGGAATGTTGCTATTCCACTAGCAACATTCCATGTAGAAGGCTGTGCAGGCTTCTGTTTCTGTGAGTCTGACGTCCTGCACGTGCACAGAAGCAGAAGCCTGTGCGGCCACATTGGTGATTTGCAAGGGCCGACTTCTACATGGAATGTTGCTAGTGGAATAGCAACATTCCATGTAGAATCTCAGATAGTAGCAACAGTGGAGGAGTGGCCTAGTGGTTAGAGTGGTGGACTCTGGTCCTGGGGAACTGAGTTCAATTCCCACTTCAGGCATAGGCAGCTCCTTGTGACTCTGGGCAAGTCACTTAACCCTCCATTGTCCCATGTAAGCCACATTGAGCCTGCCATGAGTGGGAAAGCGCGGGGTACAAATGTAACAAAAATAAAAATAAATAAATAAAGCAGTAAACAATGGAAATGTTACACAAGGGGAGAGCAGCAGCACTTAAATTAACTGGGGCTCTTTTGGGCACTCTTTCTCTTCTGAGGTTTCAGGCTGCTGACAAGTTTCCTGCTCGTCAGGAACGTCCTTTTTTTTGTTGTTTTTTTTTTGAGTGAAGCACCATCCTTGGCATATGAAACTCTGCAACGATTATGGGGACTTTTTCTTTTTGAGTGGACATCCATAAAGGACGTCCTTGGCATGCGCAGAGCAGCCAGCATAACGCTTGGCTGCTCTGCACATGCTCAGCTGGCCGACTGGCTTGGAAGGAAATCCCATGCAAATGAGCTAGCAGCAACCAGCTCATTTGCATGCGATTTCCTTGATGCATGCCCATTTCTTACCGATTCGCTAAGGAATCGGTAACGGAAGGGTTTTAATGTTTTTGTTCATGCATCTGCCCCTCAGACAGAAGCACTGCTGTAGAGCAGGTGCAGAGGCTGCATGTTCAAGTTTCACTGTCATTACAACTCCTAGCTCTATGCTTGATTTGCAGAGCTGGCAGGGTACTGCAACCTCAGGGAGATCCGTATTCCAAATCAATCACACTCCCTACACAACATTCCAATCACACTCCCTACACAAAATTCCATATTCCAATCACACTCCCTACACAAAATTCTTATACCAACCCATGTGCAAGCTTATGTCAGCATGTTATCCATTGCAACATATTTAACACAACCTTTGTCATTGCACCCTGGTACTCGGTTCACTTTGTCTACTCCACCACCACCTTCTCTCTTGAATTCTCTGAATGGCCTTCAGCCAACAAGAGGAATAAGTTGAGCCACATTCCTTAGCTGCTGCTGTTCACTCCTTTTGGCTTTCTTCTAAAACCCAGAGGAGTACTGCCCATTGTGTCCCATTCCTGCTGACACATGCCATGCATTCAAGGATTTTTTTTTTGCTTTTTTTTTGGGGGGGGGGGGGGGGGGGGGGGGGGGGAGAACAGAAAGAAACAAAATACAGTTAGCAACTGTTTTGACCTCTAGATGATAGGTTTTTTTGCAACATACCAGCTGGGAACCTGCAGTTAAACATATTGAAAGCTCTACCACAGTAATTGCCGAACCTGTCCAAGGGGATGCCCAGCCATACATGAAAAACCTGAGTGGGCATCCTCCCCGTATAGGTTTGGGAACTACTGCTCTACAATATAAAACATCAATATTTTACTAATTGGAACTACTTCTAAAAAGGACCTATATATCAATATATCCACAGAATAAATACTTCAAGTCTAAGTGCACTTCCCCCCTTCTAAGACCTTCACCCCCACACAGCCCTTTACCCTGTGGCAGGAGAATACTCTTGACTGATCAAGGAAAACAAAACTTGCAATAGGCAAGTAGGAGTGGGCATCTTCAGTGCTCAGGGGTGGCGACCCTGTTGGGTTTTCAGGATTTCCCCAATGAATATACACGAGATCTATTTGCATGCAGTACCTCCATTCTATTCAAATAGATCTCATGCATACTCATTGCAATATACCATAAGGTAACTATCAATTCCATATCCTCCTTAATTTAATAACATTTATTAATATCATGTTTTTATCAAAACCTTAAAACATATAACATCTTATATTACTAACATTACATTCCCATGATTCCAGCTTGTTCCAGAAAAATCGATTCAATGTCCATACCCTCTTCAAGAAGTTGTTAAAGACCTACTTCTTTGCTAAGATTTACTCCCCACTTTACACCAATGATTGATGCACCCTCCCTGACTCTTACCCTGCCTAGTTTCACACTGTTAGATACTGTTCCCCCTGTTTGCTTCTTGTATACTTTCCTAAGTTTCCAACTTTGTAATTTTTACTTAACTTTCTGTAAGCCACATTGTGCCTGCATGAGTGGGAAAATGTGGGATATAAGCGAACCATAAATAAATGAATATATAGCCACAACAGTCCATTGTTCTTTGAACTTGCCATGGGCTCCACATGTAAACCTTTAGAGTCTGTGTCCTTCGAAGATTAATTATCAAAGGCAATCTTCTATTCACATAGATGGCATCAATTCTATTGAGGAGCACATGAAATCGGATCACAATAAATCTGCTCAAACGCCCAGATTCAAAACTCAAACCCAAACTCAGAATTCATGTCTGCCCAACATGGCTCCATGTTTCACATTTTACCGTTGCCAGGGGCAGAAACTTGCTCTATAATTAATCTCTTCTTGCGGTCATCAACAGGCCAAGATAATCCAAAGCTTTTGCTTTCGCAAACGAACCTTTTCCGGAGATGGGAAGGTGGTAGAACGAGAGGACATGAAATGAGATTGAAGGGGGGCAGACTCAAGAAAAATGTCAGGAAGTATTTTTTCACAGAGAGAGTAGTGGATGCTTGGAATGCCCTCCCGCGGGAGGTGGTGGAAATGAAAACGGTAACGGAATTCAAACATGCGTGGGATAAACATAAAGGAATCCTGTGCAGAAGGAATGGATCCTCAGGAGCTTAGTCGAGATCGGGAGGCGGGGCTGGTGGTTGGGAGGCGGGGATAGTGCTGGGCAGACTTATACAGTCTGTGCCAGAGCCAGTGGTGGGAAGCCGGACTGGTGGTTGGGAGGCAGGGATAGTGCTGAGCAGACTTATACGGTCTGTGCCAGAGCCGGTGGTTGGGAGGTGGGGCTGGTGGTTGGGAGGCGGGGATAGTGCTGGGCAGACTTATATGGTCTGTGCCCTGAAGAGCACAGGTACAAATCAAAGTAGGGTATACACAAAAAGTAGCACATATGAGTTATCTTGTTTGGCAGACTGGATGGACCGTGCAGGTCTTTTTCTGCCGTCATCTACTATGTTACTGTGTTACTCACACACCTGAAGCGCCGGTGTGAATCAAAATGCTGGCACAAATGCATTAAAACATTTGAGCTGCTACTAGAAAAATGGAGGAAGAGATTGGGGATACAGCAAACAAGTGGCACCAAAGGTGTTTTTTTCACTGTATGAATTTCTTATGAGGGCTGAAAATTAGTTTCAGGTCTCAAACATTTCATCCCACCAGTAGTGTCTTCACTGCTTATAAAGGAAGCACCAGTCATCTCCGTCTCACGCTGCTTCTGGTACAGGAAGCCCTAAACCTCTCGTCTAGGGTAGTGGTTCTGTTGTGACACACTTGACAATGGTCTTATACATAACACACAAAACACTATAGTTACGTTTATGTTTTATATTTATTAAAAACTCGTTATTTCACCAAATACCAACATACATAAAAGGATCTAAGCAGTTTACAATAAAAGCGAACACAAAAGTAGAAAAGAACGCCAGAGTCAAATAGGACAGAAAAACACACCCAAAGGTCATACGCCCTAACAAAAAGTATATATCTACATCTATATATGTTATTTATTTATTATTACATTCGTACCCCGCACTTTCCCACAGAAGCAGGTACAATGCGGCTTACATAGTAAACAGAATTACAATTGTTATATTAATTAAGAAGAATATTATGAGCTATAATGTAACATAATAATAGAATGCTTGGTCTAAGAAGCCACCTGAGATCTGGTCAAACGGACCCTCAGACTCTGGGAACCATTCGGCCCTTCAGAATATAAGCCAAGGCACTAGCTTTCTTAAGCCATCCAGCTATCATAGACTGTCACCAGCTCTCCCTTTTTTTGTTACTCCAAACTGAAAAAATAGGTGATCAGACTTCCAGAAACTGTTTGACACCTTCAAAAACTGCAAGTGGACCCCACACACATCCAGCGAGTACAAGTCCTGAAAACTCTCCCCACAATCCTCTCTCTAGAGGGAGGGCAGGGAACAAATCTGACTGGCATGAAAGGATGATACCATTTTAGGAAAGAAAGAGAACACTACAGATCAAGAACCCAACCTCTGTAAAACAGAGAATGGACTCCCTACAAGCAAGCTCCTGAAGCACCAAAATACAACTCGCCAAACAACCAACAGACAAGGCAATAAGAACCAAGTTCAGATCCCAGGCTGGGCAGCTGGCCATGGCAAAAAGCTAACACTGCTATCTGCACCTTTGGCAAGCCCTCAGCCAAGCCCTTTCAGAGCAACGACAGAATGTAAGGGATGGAAGCTTGAAACACCTGGCTGATTTCTAAGGACACTGGGGCCACAATCTCTGGGATCCCACAGCTCCCAGAAAGCACCCACAGACCCAAAATTCTGATCACACCTTTTTCAGCAGTAGCTCAAGGTGAGTTATACTCAGGTACACTGAGCATTTCTCTATCCCTGGAGAGCTCACAATCTAATTTTGTACCAAAGGCAATGGAGGATTAAGTGATTTGCCCATGGTCACAAGGCGTGGGATCTGAACTGGCCACCTCTGGATGTTATGACCAGTGCTCTAACCACTAGGCTACTCCTACACACACATACGAAAATATATATATATATATGCACACACACGTATATATATATATATATATATATACATACATACACACATATATATATATACACACACACAGCATTGGTAATCGCGTGATTAAAGTCATACCATAGGCAGCTGCTCATGGAGGGCATAGGGATGGACTGAAGGGGCACATTTTCTCTCCCACCCCATATTAGATATATTTTTGCTGATGCAGATGCCGAAGCCAGTCAAAGAAATCCACTACCAAAGCATCCTCCTTGTGCTGTCTCAGGAGCGAGGAACTCAGCGGGGTGCCTCCGGCCGCAGATGCTAGCATTCCTCCAGCTTGCTTAGTGGCCTAGTGGCCTAGGAGTGGCCAGGGTGGGGGACTTTGGTCCTGGGGAACTGAGTTCAATTCCCACTTCAGGCACAGGGAAAGCGCGGGGTACAAGTGTAACAAAAAAACAAAAAAAAACAAAACGGAGAATGCTTGGGGAGTGCAAACGTTGCTGACTGGAAGCACCCTGCTGACTTCTTTGCTCCTGAAGCAGTGCGAGGAGGTAGAGAGTGATTCAGGCAGCGAATTTCTTCAGCTGGTGGGGCTTCAACAACCCCACCAGCCATTGAACAGGTACTGTAGCTTTGAACAGGGCCTTCAGCCAGCCGTTCTCTCCCTCCCTCTACATGTGCCTCCCCGCGCCTTCAGCCGTGTTCTCTCCCTCCCTCTACATGTGCCTCCCCGCGCCTTCAGCCGTGTTCTCTCCCTCCCTCTACATGTGCCTCCCCGCGCCTTCAGCTGTGTTCTCTCCCTCCCTCTACATGTGCCTCCCCGCGCCTTCAGCCTTTCTCTCTCCCTCTCAAATATGCCTCCCATCCTGCATTTTCCCTCAAATCTCCTGCCCTCCCGTGTTCTCCCTTGCTTGCTTGCCCGCCATCTCTCCCGGACCACCACTGGCAGCTGTCCCCTCCCGGTTTACTTCGTTTCTTCTCTTGCAGTAAATATTCACCCGACAGCATATTGAAATGCTGCCTCTGCCTGCATCAGGCCTTTCCTTCTGACCTGGCACCCCTTTCTGAAAACAGTAAGTTACGTCAGAAGGGGGGCGGGATGGGTCAGAAGGAAAGGCCCGGTACAAGGCAGCATTTCAATAGGCCGCTGCTGCAGGGTGAAAGCCTACTGCAAGACAACGAGGTAAACTGTGAGAGTAGCTGACGGTATGGGAAGGGAGGAAGAGGTGCCGGACTGGGTGTGCATGCAGGCAGGAGGGCAGTTAATCATTAATCGCGATTAATGCTTTAATCACAGGGTTAATCATAATTAACATGCAGCTTTATATATAATACTTTGTAATTCTATTTACTATGTAAGCCACATTGAACCTGCTGTGTGTGGGAAAGTGCGGGGTACAAATGTAATAAATAAATAAATATAGCTATAATCAGGAATCATACCAATAATTAAGAAACATGAACATTAACAGAAGGCCTACTGAAAGAAATGGGCTTTAAAACACTACAGTTCACAGCTGAAAAAAGCATACCTAAATAATAAGTTTAGTATGAACTTGCTCACCACATATCAAAAATCCGTATGCAACACATCAGTCCCTGATGTCTCATTTGTTATACAACAAATATATATTCAAATTCCAGTGTCCAATGTACAGCACTGCATACGTCTAGTAGCGCTATAGAAATGATAATTAGTAGCAGTGTCACCTCAGTAACAGCCACAAAAAAATCCCTTCACTGCCAGATACTGTGAAGCAAAATATGCTACTCAAACTATATAGCAAACAGAATCTATGGACAGCAGACCTGCAACAAGTTCTTTTAGGGCTGGAGGTAGCAGTTATTATTGCGGGTCAGAAGGAACCAGAAATAGAGACCGGTTACGGGGATTTCAAAAAACTGATTCAAGATGGTCTTCCCAGTTTGCAGGCAGTGATGGCTATAAAGGAAACACAGGCTTGCTGTCTACCCCCAATTTTTTCTGACACATTTCCCTCTCTTGGGAACACAGCAGTGTGTCCCGAGACATTGTTCAGAACCACTGGCCTAGGGGGCATGGCCCAAGTTCTCTGAGGCAAGCTGAAAATATATTGTAAAAAACAAGTTGTCTTACATCATTGCTGTATATAGACTTATACAACCAGAGATACTAGCCCCCGCTCCCCACATTTTGGGGCCTGGCGCCCAATGGAAGAGAAGGGGTTCCAAGCAGGAGTAGTCAGTGGTAAGCAGAGAGAGAAAGTCTCAGCAGCTGCCACCAAAGAGAATGCCTGAAGGAAGAGAAAAAGCTGGGAGGGAGATGGGGTTGAAGGAGATTGGAAGGGGGTTGGGTGGAAAGCACTTGGATGCAGACTCCCTGAAGGAAGAGAAAGGAAGAAAAAAAAATAAAGACATGCAAAAGGAGCAAAATAAATGAAAGAAAACATAGCTAACGAGACAAAAATAAAATGTTAGTTTCCTAAAAACAAAAAAAAAAAAAAGAAGAGAGATAGAAAATAGAAAAACGCAGCCTCAATTTTTTTCAGCCTTGCCTTTAACCATCTCTGTAACCATGGATGTGATGGCTAGACATGTGAATCCTAAAGCCACTTTTCCATTTCCCCAAGTACACAGTTGACACAGCTAACACCTGTGGAACTCCATTAATCAGATAGAGTCTTATCACCAGTATAGTGCAGTACCATCCAGCAAACCTCAAGACTGAGAGAGAACTTCCTGGTGATACCAGATAAGAGTGAATGCAAAGTGGCATACAGCTGTTCCTAGTCAGAACAATTCAACTATGTCATACTAAGCAGGCAATTAACTGCTTCAAAACTCATTTCTTATGTATTGAAAATAAGAACATCAATTTGCCTTCTGAATTTAAATCCATTAGATAGCACCACAAACTCAGTAACAATTACACCAGTTATTAGATGAATGTAATATGCCAAATTATCTGATATTATCAGTTACTGAAAACCAGAATAATGAAATATGCAAATGTGTGATTTCTCATCACATAATAAGAAAACTTAATTCTTTCATTACAATGCATTCCTTTTGATAAGAAATTTGCTTTAACTAGCAAGCTCATAATATTAAAAGCAGGTTAGTTATCCTCAGAAGAGCATCTTGGGATAGTATGAAGGAAAGGGGTGTCACGGCCAGACCCCCCTTATTCATTTCCTGTTTGGATTTAGTTCATCTTTTTTCAGTATTGCTCAAGGCGAGTTAGATGTTAAGGCATCTGAAAAATAAGTTTCCATCCGAAGCAATGGGGGTTAAGTGACTTGGCCAAGGCCACAAGAAAATTCAGCAAGATTTGAACCAAGCTGTCCTGGGTTCCTGCCTGCTGCTCTAAATCACTAGCATGCGAAGCATATTTTCAAAGCACTTAGCCTTCCAAAGTTCCACAGAGACCTATGGAACTTTGGAAGGCTAAGTGCTTTGAAAATATGCCTCCCTAGGCTACACATCGCCTAAAGATATGTAATGCAATCGATACAGAAGAGTTTTGTATAATTATACTACAGCAAGAGACCCTCACTGGATCCACCGGAAGGGTGGAAGGCCAGATTTTAGGACTCAGGCTGTAAAAATACCAGCTAGGTTTAAAAATCTATGACTGGCTGCGCAAGGACTTGCTTTTCCTGTAAGTTAATATGTGTCCCCGCTTGGGATCCATCCACTGGAATAGTGGTGGGTCAATTTACATACCTTAAATAGCTAAAACAACTGAAAAAGTACTGACTAGGCCAAACAACAAGAAAGTGATTTAATATTTGAGAATCTGCAAAAAGCAGGTCTGAACAATGAGTCCTGACACAAACTGGTACAACTGTCACTTTAAATCAGATGAACAAAATGGAGTTTATTAGTTTTGTATAGAAGGCTACAGAGGTTATACAGAGTTCTCAAGATGGTGTGAAAAGTATTGCGACACAGACAGATGTGGAACTGTTATCTCAACGCTTCCCAAAACATGCTGATAAGACTGTGTGGGAAAGTATCATCTCAGAAATTGAGAGCTAGGTATCTCACCATAGACTTCTATGGAGAGGTTTGTGTATAAAAGAGGGGACAAATTGCCATAGCTTTGGAATTTTCCCCAACGCTTCTGTCAGACGGCAGGGCTCTGTCCGGTTGTATCCAGAATCTGTCTGCTGAATGTACCTGATTAAAGTCTGATGTGCAAATAAAATTCTTATTCCAAATGATGATTTGTGGGCTTAACTTAATGATGAAAGGCTGTAAGTATAAATGCTTCTGCTGTATCAGGCTATCACTCGCTGCATTATATAACTTGTAACCTAAATCCAGTTTGTCATAAGGCTGGTATCTGTTTCTTGCCAGTGCTGAGAGGCGGACTAATGCGGGTCTCTTAGGTCTAACGTCTCTCTCAGTGGCAACTCCTCTTAGAACTTCACAACCCCCTGATTGCCCCAGTTCTAGGGCTATTTAGAGATGGAGTCAGATTGAGGTCATTTAAGCCTTCTTGGGGGGGGGGGGCTCGGGACCCCTTAATTCTGAACAGTTTCTTTTTCTTGAACCAGCACCGTTATATTTAACTACTTGCAGTTAATTCACATAGCTTCCTGTTATAATAAAAGGTTGCATAGCTTGCCATTTAAAAACACACAACGTAAGCTGTCCGTACACGTATTGAATATAAACTATGATTTTGTTTTCAAGCTTGTGTGTCAGTTACTTCATCATTAAAGCTCAAACTCACGCACTGCCTCCCCCAAGAATCTGCAGTCCTCACCCATCGTTCTATCTTCGTGTACCCACTACACCCCTTCCCTGTACAAGAACCTAGGCCTTGTTACGGTCACTTTTCTCCTTTCCTTTCCACCGCCTAGAGACTCTGCTGCTCGCATTCTTCGTGCCTTACCTGGGACCTGCATATACAGGGAGCTGAACGCAAACATATAGATGACGGCCATGCTCCAAAGAAAGATCTGGCGGGGATTCCTGATTTCACCCATCATCTCTATTCAATAAACACAATTCTACTCTTCCTCTACTAATTACAGCATTCACTACCGGCCGCAAAAGGCGCGAACCGTGCCCGTAACCACCAAAAAACTTGACGGCACACGTTACGCCAGGAACTAGGTTAGATTGAGACAGAAGACGGCATGACGTCATAAAGCTGACCGCAAGTCGGTTAGATCAAGGAGGTTTGATTGAGAACCGGAGCCGGCAGAACGTCCAAAAGTTGAAGCCGCTTAGGCTACTCTATGTTTCCTCTTCCCCGCGCAGCTGTCGTTCTGCGTACACTCAAAAGCAAACAAACCTACGAGCTGCCGCATCCATGTTGTCGTTCTTGGTAGCATTTTTTATTTAATCTCACTTATATTCAAACATGCCAGCTTGTGCAGCATACGGATGTACACAGAGGAAGTATAATAACAGAATAACTGTTCATTTGTAGAGTAGTAATTTGTTATAAATTGTAATCAGTGTCATTTGAGGGGCTGGTTATAGGGATACCCTAGCATTTGCTATATTCGTGCAGAGATTTTTTTTTTCTCCTGGTAATGGGCCATTATAACATTTTGGTATGAGACTCAGGTGCTCAACATTCAGAGTTTCTATCTATAGTTATTTATTTATGGCAGTTATATCTAGGGTTACCATTCGTCCGGATTTCCCCGGACATGTCCTCTTTTTGAGGGCGCCGTGGGGAGTCCGGGCGGATTTCCGCATTTCCCTGATATGTCCGGGTTTCGTCGGGACGAATGGTAACCCTACCGCGATCCTGTAACGCGGCCGTTGCCGAGAGGTCCGCCGACTCCACCCTTCACTTACCATGAAAAACGGGTCGGTATCCTTCCCCTGTTCTTGCGCCCTCCCTGGCTCCAACAGTGTATAGCTGTCGCGTCCGTTACCAGCACTGCAGTCGGAAGCGTTGCTATGGGACACACGTCATCTCCTCGAAGCTCGAACGAGGCAGGGCAGCAAATCAATCCCCGATCCTAGCGGAGAGGGTGGTGGACAGGCAATGCACAGTCTATGCATAGCACTGGGTTCCTGCTGGCACCTAGCGATGTCTGGAGCCGATCAGCGCTTCCTGGTGGTGGCCGGCACCAGAGCAGCAGCTCACGTCGATGACAAGCGGAGCAGCCAGGGCTTCTTCGAGGGCAACGACTTCGTCTTCGTGGTGCAGGTGCTGGAGCAGACGGTGGATGGAAGATGGAGCAGAGAGAGGGGGAGAGAGGGAGGCGGGCAGACTCTGGATGGAAGGGAGAGAAAGGACAGATGGTGGATAGAAGGGGGGAAAGAGAGGACATATCCTGGATGGAAGGGAGCAAGAGGGAGATCAGACCCTGGATGGATGGATGGGAGAGAAAGGGCCCATGGTAGATGGAAGGGGCAGAGAGAGAAAGGGCACATTCTGGTTGGAAGGGATCGGAAGGGCAGATGGAAGGGGGCAGAAACAGAGAGAGGACAGATCCTGGAGGAAAGGGAGAGGGTGGGATGGCAGATCATGGATGGATGAGAGAGAGACAGGGCAGATAGTGGATGGATTGGGCAGAGAAAGAAGGGGCAGACCCTGGATGGAAGACAGAGAAATGGCAGAGGATGGAAGAGCAGAGACAAAGAGGGCAGATCCAGGATGGAAGCAAGAGAGAAGGCATACAATGGTTGGAAGGGGGGGGAGGACAGACAGGGGCATACGGTGGATGGAATGGGCAGAGACAGAGCAGACACTGGATGGAAGGAAAAGAGGCGGCAGATAGTGGTTGGAAGGGGCAGACACTGGATGGAAGGGAAAGAGGGCAGATGCTGGATGGAGGGGCAGAAAGAGAGAAGTCAGACACTGGATTGCAGGGGCAGGGAGGGAGAGAGAGAAGGCAGACATTGGATGGAAGGGGCAGATGGTGGATGGAAGGAGGAGAGTGAAGAGAAGATGAGGAAAGCAGAAACCAGTGACAGCAAAGGTAAATAAAAGATTTTTTATTTTTTCTGCTCTAAGTTAAAGTACTATTGTAGCAGTGTTAATACATGTTTATAAATAGAAAATGGTGTCAAATACCCCAGGTACGCCACTGGGAATATGTGACAGGGCGAAATGAGGATTTGAAAGGGACGTGGTGTGGGTGGGGCAGGGGGGCGTGGTATGGGCGGGCATGGGCGGGGCAGGGGGCGTGACATGTGTCCTCTTTTTCAGAGGACAAAATATGGTAACCCTAGTTATATCCCACATTAAACATAAGTTAGATTGAAACTTGGGGGGGGGGGGGGGGGCATTTAATTTGTATAGTTTTGACTTATGAAAACCACTTGTCCCTGAAACATGCTCAAAATAGAATGATCCATTTGTACAAAAGAGATGAGGTGAAGATGTGATTCCATGTGCCCCACTGAGAGTTTAATTTTACTTCCAATCTTTATAACACCCCAAGGCAGATTACAACAACAGTCAAGATGACCCCATCAGTAAACAGGATACCCTCACTGAAATTTGGCCATCTGTATTGTATGGAACAGTGTAGAAAAAAAGAGCACAAAATACAAACTTTATTAGTGCTGTTTCCAGCAGCTACAATCATTTTTGAGCAGTTTTAGTAATATTCAGTTTTGATTTAATTATATTTATACCTACATACAGGACGCTTTCAAAAAAATTAAAAAGCTGTCAAATAAGTAACAAATTAAAAAAAAAACCTTTAGTCCTCCACTTTTAAGGCACTTCCTATCCAACTGGAACAGCTTTAGCTTTCAATAGCGTTTGCTATTGTTTTGGATGTACTTGCAACTCCGCCTACTGGCTTCAACTCATATAATGGGCTAGATCGCCTCTGTTCTCAATCTAACCCAAGGAGGTTAGATTGAGACTAGCCAATGGCAGCCGGACATTTCCTGCTCCCTTTCAAGGGCGACAGTGCGCCGGTTCTAGTCGCAGAGTTGATGATGTCATTGGTTTTCGTGGTCGAGCGGGAAAAACAAAAATGGCACCCAGAAGCTGAATAAGGAAAGAAGGCAGGAAGGGACGGGGAGAGATTCTAACAGGTGATACTAGGAGGGAGAATCTGAACTGCGTGCGGAGTTACCGGGAGGGAGAGAGAGAGATAACCGGAGCGGTGACAAGGAAAGATATAAGCACATACATGATAGAACGATCTGAAGGTATTCAACTTCTTAAAATGAAATTTTAGCATATAAAATGCCAACTTTTCAACGATTTTGTTAAATCATCTTGTTTATTACGTTGTTTTACTATAAAACCTACGAGGCCTCTTCTTTTTTTTACTTCACACTTTTGACGTATATTTTTTTTATTGTAAAGTCAGATTAACCTGATATACAATTGCATTTTTTACACTTGTAAACCTCTATTTCTGAATACTTATAGTCCTCTTGTAGGCTTCTGTTGATAAAATTCTTATGCAGGATCTTAAGTACTTCCAGAAGAGCAGTTTCTGTCAATATATATAGAAATGAATGTCAATTCAGTATGGAAGGGTGGAATCTATATCAAGTATTTCTCATATATTAGTGTTACTGGTGATAGAGCAAAACTTGAGAAAAAACAAGATAAGATCATAAGCTGAAAACACAGGTCTGCCTTAGACAATTCATTAATCTTGGAGCTGATCACAGTGATGTTTGTGTACTTTGTTGTTGGTAGTTTTTCTGAACTGGCAACCCCAAGAAGCCTTTAACCTTTTTTCCTGATAGGCTGTATCCTCTTTCTTACAGAGTTGTGTCCTGCTATAATAATTTGCTATATTTCTGTTCCCCTGCTGACTTTATAACTATTCTTTTGCCTTGTGTGTTTTTTTTTTTTTGTGTTGAAATTGACTGTCCAAAAAGGGTCTTATTTCAAGAACTGTGTTTGAAAAATCTTCCAACTGCAGAGTTTGCCGAGGTTTAATATAATTAATTTGGTTCCTATTGGACCTGGTGCCTATTACATAGTAACATAGTAGATGACGGCAGAAAAAGACCTGCACGGTCCATCCAGTCTGCCCAAGAAGATAAATTCATATGTGCTACTTTTTTTTATTTGTACTGTCCTCTTCAGTGCACAGACTGTATAAGTCTGGCCAGCCCTATCCCCGCCTCCCAACCACCAACCCCGCCTCCCAACCACCAGCTCTGGCACAGACCATATAAGTCTGCCCAGCACTATCCTTGCCACCCACCACCGGCTCTGGCACAGACCGTATAAGTCTGCCCAGCACTATCCCCGCCTCCCAACCACCAACCCCGCCTCCCAACCACCAGCTCTGGCACAGACCGTATAAGTCTGCCCAGTACTATCCCTGCCACCCACCACCGGCTCTGGCACAGACCGTATAAGTCTGCCCAGCACTATCCCCGCCTCCCAACCACCAGCTCTGGCACAGACCGTATAAGTCTGCCCAGCACTATCCCTGCCACCCACCACCGGCTCTGGCACAGACCGTATAAGTCTGCCCAGCACTATCCCCGCCGCCCAACCACCAGCCCCAGCACAGACCGTATATGTCTGCCCACACTAGCCCCGCCTCCCAACCACCAGCTCTGCCACCCATTCTAGGCTAAGCTCCTGAGGATCCCTTTCTTCTGCACAGGATTCCTTTATGTTTATCCCACGCATGTTTGAATTCCGTTACCGTTTTCATCTCCACCACCTCCCGCGGGAGGGCATTCCAAGCATCCACCACCCTCTCCGTGAAAAAATACTTCCTGACATTCTTCTTGAGTCTGCCCCCCCTTCAATCTCATTTCATGCCCTCTCGTTCTACCGCCTTCCCATCTCCGGAAAAGGTTTGTTTGCGGATTAATACCTTTCAAATATTTGAACGTCTGTATCATATCACCCCTGTTCCTCCTTTCCTCCAGGGTATACATGTTCAGGTCCACAAGTCTCTCCTCATACGTCTTGTAACGCAAATCCCATACCATCCTCGTAGCTTTTCTTTGCACCGCTTCAATTCTTTTTACATCCTTAGCAAGATACGGCCTCCAAAACTGAACACAATACTCCAGGTGGGGCCTCACCAACGACTTGTACAGGGGCATCAACACCTCTTTTCTTCTGCTGGTCACACCTCTCTCTATACAGCCTAGTAACCTAGCTACGGCCACCGCCTTGTCACACTGTTTCATCGCCTTCAGATCCTCAGATACTATCACCCCAAGATCCCTCTCCCCATCCGTACCTAGCAGACTCTCACCGCCTAACACATACGCCTCTCTTGGATTTCTACTCCCTAAGTGCATCACTTTGCATTTCTTCGCATTGAATTTTAATTGCCAAACCTTAAACCATTCTTCTAGCTTTTTCAGATCCTTTTTCATGTTTTCCACTCCCTCCGGGGTGTCCACTGTGTTACAAATCTTAGTATCATCCGTAAATAGGCAAACTTTACCTTCTAACCCTTCGGCAATGCCACTCACAAATATATTGAACAGAATCGGCCCCAGCACCGATCCCTGAGGCACTCCACTACTCACCTTTCCCTCCTCCGAGTGAACTCCATTCACCACCACCCTCTGGCGCCTGTCCGTCAACCAGTTCCTAATCTAGTTCACCACTTTGGGTCCTATCTCCAGCCCATCCAGTTTATTTAAGAGCCTCCTGTGGGGAACCGTGTCAAAAGCCTTGCTGAAATCTAAGTAGATTACGTCTATAGCACGTCCACGGTTCAATTCTCCGGTCACCCAATCAAAGAATTCAATGAGATTCGTTTGGCACGATTTCCCTTTGGTAAAACCGTCATGTTAGAGTCCATGGCCCAGATGCACAAAGCTCACCATGCTAGGAATGTCTGATTTTTGACCAGGTCAATCCAGTTTAGTGTGCAAGTTATTCTGCAAATAATGCACAAAGGGGTTCTGTTCGGTTTTTACCATTTGCGGTAACAACCAACGAGAATCGTATGCAAATGTATTACAAGGAGCTGATCAGTATTAAAATGAGCATTACGAGCAGTGCACAGCTATTTCCAAGTGATGCACAGAAAGAAGCACCTACCTTTTAATGAGCAAATTTTTACGGGTTGGGCTGGAGCTGTTGTAGCATGATGGTGGCTTCTCGGCAGAGCAGTCTGCTCTCATATTTAAATAGTATTTGTACATGTGTGTGTCTTGCATTTAACAGTACTGTGAAGAAGTTGTCTTGGAACAAAAAAGCAAGTTGTGGACGCATGCCTATGGCACCTGCAGTTTTGAAAAAAAAACTACATAATACTTTCATACACACACATATAAACAAAAAAGCTCCCGGGGCGTGAAAGTTGACGTGGAACTCCATGAAAAGAAACTTTCAGGCACCGGGTGGTTTATTGCTTATATGTGCGTGTATGAAAGTCAGGTGTAGCAGTGGAACTCTATGGAGGCGCATCCATAGCACACGCTGTTCTGAGCATGTGCATAGCATTGACGCTTAGCGAGTGACTGTTCTGTGCATGCGCTACTTAGGAAGTAGCTATTCTGTGTATGCTCTGGTGTTTTCTCTGCTGAGCTGCTTGCTGTAATTGTGAGCAGCTTATTTGCATTAGATTTCCTTTGAGCATAGCTCGCTATTTCAAACTCTAACTTTTTTTTACCTTTTTAAAAGCAATGGGGTTTTAACAGGTACTTTTGTGCATCGGTCCCTATGGCTTTAAGGGAGGGGCTGCTTCCTGGAGAGTTGAGAATTGCTGAGAAGCACTACAAGCCTGAAAGCTAAGCTTTTCTGAATTTATATATTTTCAGGTTTTTCTGTTTGGTTTGATTCATAGGAGGATGGGGCAGTATGTGAAAAATAGCAGGCTGTACTGTAATGATGGGCTACATCTTTCTGTAACAGGAACAAGAATCCTTGGGGAGAAAGTCAGACAGTATGTTTTTGCTTTTTAAACTAGAGGGTGGGGGTGACAAAAAGAAGCAAGAAAATTCAGAAAGTCACTCCCAGGAAAAACATGACGGCAGTGGGGAAGATATTGTTACTATAAAAAACCATCTAAACTCACTGGGCCCGATTATTTAACCTGTGGGAGGCTGGCCAATTAAGTCCTGCAGTCAGCACTGAGCCTAGACATTCAGTGCCAGGCTGTTTCTGGTGACAGGCATTGAATATCTGGTGTTTTTTTTTTTATTTTTGTCCACTATAAACTTAACTGGCTAAGTGAACACTCAGTGCTGGCTGGTTAAGTTTATAGCGGCTAAAGATAGGCCTGCTATTCATGCAGTCCGATATGGCTGCTTAACTTAGCTAGTGAAGTGCTGTATATTTGCAGCTAGCTGGCTAAGAGGCTTATTTTCAAAGCACTTAGCCTCCCAAAGTTCCATAGAAACATATAGAACTTAGCCTCCCAAAGTGCTTTGAAAATATGCCTCTATATCATGCGATGTAGGGATAAAGAGAGATGGGATTTGATCCCATTTCTGTGCCTTTTGCGTCTACATTCAAAGCGGTTTACAGGTACTTATTTGTATCTGGGGCAATGGAGGATTAAGTAACTTGGCCAGAGTCACAAGGAGCTGCAGTGGGAATTGACCTCAGTTCCCCAGGATCAAAGTCCGCTGCACTAACCACTAGGCTACTCCTCTGGTTAGCAGCTGTGCGCTGACCGCGAATGTTCAGCGGCAGATAGCTGCCTATCCCCCTCTGAATATTTGGAGATAGCTGTTTAAGTGCTATTTAACTGGCCAGTTAAATTGCACTGAATAGCGACCAGACTTAATAACACATGGAAAGCAATGAGCACAAATGCTCATAGTCTAAGTAAAAAATGGTTCAAGATTTGCAAGCCCTAATGTTTGAGGAAGACTTGGATATAATTGCCATTACAGAAACATAGTTCAATGATGATGCGGGAACCAAGGGAAAAAACAGGAAACTCTTCTATGATTGTCAAGGGTACACCACAGGAGTGGAGGATGACACATGATGCTGTTGGCTTTCTCATACCGTTGCTGTCAAGCACTGGTTGTCTGCAGGCATCAAACATATAAATGGCAAGAGGCGTACTCACTCGCAAATGCGGAGTAGAGACCCTCTCTGTCCTGCCCCCGCGTCAATACGTGATGATGGGGGTGTGACAGAGAGGGATCCTGCGCACCTGCGAGTGAGGGAACCGCCGTCGCCACCGCTCCCCCCCCCCCCCCCCAGGGTTGCCGCTACCGCTTCCCCCACCCACCCGGAGTCGCCGCCGCCGCCACCCACCCTCCACCCGGCCCGGGTACCTGGTTCCACTATTCAAACCGCCTGAACGCAGCACACAGCTCATGATCTGAGCTGTCGTTGGCCTTCCTTACCTGCCTGTGCCCCGCCCTCGCCGACGTTACGTCACACGTGGGCGGAACACACGCAGAGAAGAAGGAAGGCCGACGGTAGCTCAGATGAGCTGTGTGCTGCGTTCCGGTGGTTTGAATAGTGAAGCCAAGTACCCTGCCCCGGTGGAGGGGTGGCGGAGGGGACTCTGGTGGGGGGGGGGGGGGTGGTGACTCTGGGGGGAGGGGGGGGCTCAACGGCTAGTAGAGCACAGAATACTACTATTACTAATCTTTTCTATAGTGCTACTAGATGTACGCAGCACTGTACACATTATATGCAGGTACTTTCTCTGCCCCTAGAGAGGGACAATCTAAGTTTTTGGTACCTGGGGCAATGGAGGGTTAAGTGACTTGCCCAAGGTCATGAGCTGCAGTGGGAATCGAACCCAGTTCTCCAGGATCAAGGTCCGCTGCACTAACCACTAGGCTACTCTTCCCTACTATCACATCAGTGAATGTGACAGCTGGCAGAATCCCTGTTGGTTCTATAACCATCTGCATACTTTATATCAGGTGCCACAATATAGAGCAGAGTCTCCTAAGTGTTTGTTTGTGACCCCCGAAGCATATGGTTTATCTGCTGAAACACGGACCTGTGTCGGGTCTTTCTTTTGCCTGCATCTCCCGTCTTGAGTCGTGTGTCATCCTCCTACTTCTGTGGTGTATCGATGATAATGTGACCATACCAGGCTATAATCTTTTTAGGAACGATAGGGAAGGTTGAAAATGTGGAGGATTGACATTGTATGTATAAAAAAAAACCCAATATCGGAGTGGCAGAAATGCAGGGAACTTGGGGAAAGGAAAAAGCCATATGGAACATCCTAGAAAGAGAAAATGGAACGTGTATGTAGTACACGGGTGTTATCCACAGACCTCCAGCATAAATGGAGAAGATGGACAAGGATCTGATTGAAGATATCCATAAGCTTGGAATGAAAGAGGAGGTGCTGTTGCTGAATATCGATTGATTAATTTAAACACCATGGCTGGTGTTTTAAAAAATAATACTCTCTGGCTTTTGAATATCAGATTGAAAGAAGTCAGTGTCTGTTAAATAGAGAAATAGATCACACATCTCTTCAATATGTTATATATTGTAGCAAATTAGTAGATTGACTATGCCCATATTCAGTGACATCACTGTATTGATTGAAAATTGGCATAATCACCTCAACAATTTTTAGTATGGTGCCAGTCAATGTTTCCAGTAACTTTCTTGACCTTGAGCAGCTATTTACTTTGTTGCCTTTTGCCATATCTGTATCTAACCCCTTTGTTCCCACACTCACATAACTTCCTGCCAGAATGTTCTCATTATCAACGTGAGCTAGTATAATCCCAGTTACTAGTAACTAGGTTTCGTTGCATAAAATGGAATCTATGCTAAAATGGCACAAGTTATTTTACCACTGTCATAACAGTAGCCTACATTAATAATTGCACCCTTCAATGTCTATAGGTATGATGCTGGTATCTTGAGATATTCTCTCCTGGTCTATCTTGAGATATTCTCTCCTGGTCTCCATATAAGTTTGTTTGTTTTATTTATTTGGATTTTGCTCACACCTTTTTCAGTAGTAGCTCAAGGTGAGTTACATTCAGGTACACTGGCTATTTCTCTGTCCCAGGAGGGCTCACAATCCAAGTCTGTACCTGAGGCAATGGAGGGTTAAGTGACTTGCCCAAGATCACAAGGAGCAGCAGTGGGATTTGAACTGGCTACCTCTGGATGTCAAGACTGGTGCTCTAACCACTAGGCTACTCCTCCTCCAGGTTACAGTTACAATTTATTTCCAGTTGATATTCTGCTATAAGGACATACCGACATAGCGGTTTATGATAATAAAATAGGTAAATTAAAAATTAAAACAAAAGAAAATAAATTACAGTTACAATCCATTTAAAATAGTTTAAAATAAAAACACTTGATATGTTTAGCACCCCAAGTCCTTCTTTTCTTCCTCCCCACCCCCCCCCCCCCCCCCCCCACAAGAATGAAAGCAGGGAGCTAGCTGCTAATTAACTTGTCAGCTCAAATTTACTCTGAATATGTTAATTTCTAGGAAAATGGAAGATGTGGAATCACGATACATGCACCTTCTACAGCCCATTAGGGATCTGACCAAGAACTGGGAAGTGGATGTGGCAGCTCAGCTGGGGGAATATCTGGAGGAAGTAAGTAGCATGGGTAGAAAAAAATTCAGACACTTAAATCACCTGGGTGTCAATGATTTAGCACCTGAGACGGAGAGAAACAGCAACAGCAAGCCCTGAGAAGAGGTGGCCAGTAGAGCTAGAGGCAGCTGAGGGGGAATGGAAAGAGTTTGGAAGGAGAGAGGAGAGCAAAACATGTTTACAGAAAAACAAAATTAAATAAAGAATGAAAATGTTGTTATGAATATTTTTTTTTTCTGCTGGTGCGTAAGGGGGGGTGATAAAAGTTTTCCTTTTACTGTACTTTAGTATACTGTGGGCATCACTAACCTGTGATAATCTTAACACCATAGGGTAGTGACTCCTGTGGTACAGGAAGAATGCGTCTCAGAAGTTGCATTATTCTACTCTGGGAGCACATCTAAAGGGGCTGACATGGGAGAAAGTGTTGCGCCTCTTCCCCCTACACTCTCTGGACCTACCATAATGCATCCCTGTTAGAGGGCAACTGAAACTGGGGGTTTCGGTTTTGGCTGAAACCAAGGGCCCTGTTGACTAAGGTGCGCTAGCATTTTTAACATGTGGGTGTCTACATGGTTAGCATGAGCTAAAAATGCTAACGCGCCTCTAATGCGGCTTAGTAAAACATGGCCCCAATTCGCAGCCAAAATTCGCCAATTTGTTTCAGCCAAAACCAAAACCTTCACCCTACCACTGAAAGCCTGCCCCCTCTGGCTCCGCAGTCAAAGTGGCCGTTGCAGCTTTATTGCCACTACCCTCACTCTGCCTTTTGAACATACCTGAGTTTTTTTTTTTTTTCTATGACCTGTTTGGCTTCTGGTATCTGATATACAGCAATTTTCTTTTGTTTGTTTGTTTTTGCAGTTGGATCAGATCTGCATTTCCTTCGATGGTGGGAGAACCACCATGAACTTTGCTGAGGCAGCTTTGCTAATTCAGGGATCCGCCTGCATCTACAGTAAGAAGGTGAGAAAACCCCTAGGCTGTTCTGTTTACGGCTCAGTATTTGAAGTTAGGGCACTTTTAACTTTATTTAAATTGTATATACAAAGGTGTAAGTATTCTTTGATTTTATTATTGTTAGCTGATGTCACAGCAATATGTACAATAACAAAAAGAGCAGTGGACTCACTATTCCACTATATCAATCAACTAATAAATTATACAAAAACCTTTTATTACAACACAACAGTTAAAACAATTATCCCCCTGTTTACTAAGCCGCTCTAATGCCGACACAGCCCATTCACTTTGAATGGGCTGTGTTGGCATTGCCGCGTGGCTTAGTAAACGGGGGGGGGGGGGGGGGTTAATTAAAAACCCAACATGTTTTTGTTAACATCTGCATTGGGATATAATACAGCATTATAGTATCTTTGATTCAGTACAGTTAAAGAGAGCCAAAAATCAACATCTTAAAACCTTAGCTGATACAAATATATTTTTCATGAATGTTTGTTTAAAAAAAACAAAAAAAACCTTTTGGTGTTTAGAAACTTTTCTCTCCCTCCCTTCTTGCTCCCACCCCATTGCATGTTTTCTGTTCCCTATCATACCCTTATTTGCATCATGTGCTTACTTGATTGGGCTCTCTACTTATTACCTGGCTTTCCTTTTGGTTGTTCCTCATTTATTTGTTTCTCTTCCAACATTTTTCCCACCTTCTTGCCTGTTATTACAGTAAGCTACTTTTATTGGAGAGAAGCAAGCAGTCTCAGTCAGTGAGATGAGATTTGCAAATCAATTGCAGTCTGAAAGGCAGTCTGGGTACGTGTCTTATGATGGTGCTAATACATTGCTTCTCATCAACAGGTGGAGTATCTCTACTCTCTGGTTTACCAGGCACTGGACTTCATCTCCAACAAAAAGTAAGGAATACTTTCCTGTTTCCCCCTTCCCCTTTGTGAGTTGATGGCTTTGCGTTGTGTTGTCGGGGTATGAAAATCTATGCATCTGCTTCACCCAGGAGCAAGGCAACTCAGAGTTTATAGCAGTATTATGAAGGAAAAATATTTCAAATCTAGTAAATGGCAACTTGCCTCATTCGTACTTTTGATTTTGCTTTTGTTGATCTAGTGGTTTATTTGGATTTAGCTCATACCTTTTTCATTAGCAGCCCAAGGTGAGTTACCTTCTTGTAGTAGTAGTAGTATAGGTACATCAGCTGTAGGTTGTAGGGAAACCTAAAGTCCATTGTGTTCTTGAATCATTTCATATCCTATAATTAAGTTTACAACACAATAAAAAGGCAAAAATTCAAACTTCAAAGTATGATTAATAAAAGAGGTGGGTTAACTCCACTCACTAATAACAGATGCCATAATAAATTCCATTTAAAAAATAAAATCCCCCCCCCCCCCCCACCTCAAACATGGTTGGAAACTAAAAAATATTCTTTTAAAGAATTTTTCAACATTTATTTATTTCATCACTCTTGGTATACTGCAGGGAATCTGTTTTTGTTTAGGATCATTTTTATCATGCCATCTGCTGTTAGTGAGTGGAATTAACTGCCATCATTTGAATAATTCATCTATAAAGTTAATTTACCTGAAGCATATATATATACCAGTGGATCCATCTTGTTCGGTTACACTGTCTCTTGTTCTTTACCATCCTGGGATATACGATCACACAAATTTCCATTGCCAGTGATGTTTTTTTTTTTTTTTTTTTAAATCACTGGTTGGGAACCTTTCGTCTTCCATTCCAACTCCAATGGGGGGGGGAGGCGGCGGAAGAAAGAAAAATGTGACAGTTCAAAAAAAGTTCGATGTCAGCAGACCTGGTAGAAAATCAGCACTTTTCATTGCCTAAACCAATGGCAACTCCTCCCCTTCCCCCCCCCCCCCCCCCCCAAAAAAAAAAAAAACCCCAAAAAAATAAAAAACTCCTCAGCTCTGCTCCTCCATAACTGCCCCAAGTATTTTAAAATTCTGTCTTGCTTGCTTTGTCAGCCATGTGTAAGGCAGTCATTTCAATTTCTTTTCCTGTAGACGGGACCGCCAGCTACCATCGATTGGAGTAGATGGTCTGGACCAAGATGCAACTTCATTAAATCGACAGGAGGAAGAAAAGGTTAGGAAGCAGAATTGCCTAATGCTTAACTTTGGGGGAGAAGAGGCTGAGACCATAGCAAAAGAAAATGGGATCTGGGAAGGTTCATAATTGAATGACAATCAGGAACGAGGAGAAAGCATAATAGATCATGTAATTTGATTTTTTTTTTTTGTTTTAATTTAAAACATGTCATCAGGTCTATATAAATCTGAGGTATTTTTTTTTTTTTTTTTTAAATTGAAGATTTTTATTAAACACAATGTGAATAATACAGTATAAGGCCATGTGGCCTTCAAAAGTCTTAAATACAACAGGCATTTGAGTTACATCGCAACATATCATAATTTTTAATATTTTTCTCCCTGCCCTCCCCCCTCCCACACCCCCCCTCCCCTGTTCATCATAATCCCTTGCTTGATGAAATCCCCCTACTCCGACCTCGTATTAATCCATAGTTTCTCTATATGGGTCCATTCTTTAGCATCAGGTTTATATTTACCCATTCTCCTATCCGTCAGCTGTTCTAGGCCCACAATATTTTTGATTCTCATCTTCCATGATGCAAGAGTGGGGCCAATTCTTTGTTTCCAATGAGCTGCAATTTCCAACTTTGCAGCTGCTAGCCCCAACCTTTTAATCCGCCTTTGCCACTTCTGGCCCCGCTTGTTTCCCCAACCTAATAGGCACCATTTTGGCTCTATTGGAAATTGGGTATCTAGAATTTGTGTCAGATGTGTGGTGACATCAACCCAAAATGCTTGTATAACCAAACATTCCCACCATACATGCAGAAAGCTGCCTGTCCCATTATCACACCTCCAACACTGATCGGATGTCATAGGATATATTCGTTTTAACCTGTCCGGTGTGTAGTACCATCTACTTAAGACTTTATATGCATTTTCTTTTATCAATACACAAATAGATGCTTTTTTTACCTCCATACACACCCTTTCCCATTCCTTCACGCTCAATTCAATATTTAGGTCTCGCTCCCACGCATTCATATAGGGTAGCTTCCTCATTTTATCTCCCCTAATATATCTATAGAGTCTGGACACACCTTTCTTCCCTCCCTCCAAGGTCACCCATACATTTTCCAATGTCTCTCTTTCCCGTGGGTCAGACTGCAACCACCCTTGACTCCTCATAAAATGCCTAACTTGTAAATAAGCATAATGATCGGAGTCTGGCAGTTTGAATTTCCTTTGAAGGGTTACAAACTCTCTCAATACCCCTTCTGACATAAGATCCCTAAATCTTTTCAATCCCTTTCGATTCCACTCCCAGAATACCCCTCCCTCTCGTCCTGCCGGGAACTCAGCTTCCTGCCGAATGTATGCTAGGGTAGAAGTTTTGACCCCCTTCTTGTATTTATTTTTTAATACATCCCAAATACGTTGCAAATGAGTTATAAACGGGTTGGTGTGTCCCCGGTGCGGGCTATCCATCTTTACCGATCCCCATATTCCTCGCTCAAGATTGCACCAGGGTACTAAATCCTGTTCCAAGGTTGCCACTGATGAGTTGTGCCCTTTACTCCATTCCGCCACCTGTTTTAACTGCGCTGCTTGATAATACCACAATATATTGGGTAACCCCCTGCCTCCCTCCTCCACTTTCCCCCACATTATTTTTTTTGATATTCTGGCCCGCTTGCCCCACCATGCAAACCGAGATATGTCAGCTTGTAGTTTACTCAGGGCTGCCGTGGGGACCTCTATCGGCAATGTTTGGAATAGAAACAGCATCCGGGGAACCAGATTCATCTTTATCACAGCTATCCTACCCCACCATGACAACAATGCGTTTTTCCACCTGCTCATGTTTGAGCGCAACTCCCGAAACAGCGGAGCGTAATTCAATCCATATAATTGTGTTGTATCCCCTGGTATCCGAATTCCCAAATACTTGAAATTATCTCGTGCAAGCCTAAAGGGGTATTTTTTCAACAAGGCCTCTAGAAGGGGTTGTGATGCATTAATGCCCAAAATTTCTGACTTATCATAATTTACTTTAAATCCTGACAGTTCACCGAAAATTCGTATCTCATTACAAATGCTACTTAAGGTCTCATCCGGATGACTTACATAAAAGAGGATATCATCCGCAAACAATGCTATTTTGTGCTCCCATGCTCCCACTCTAAATCCCCGTATCAGTGTTGTCTCCCTAATCTTTTGTGCCAGTGGTTCAATTGCAATTGCAAAGAGCAGGGGAGAGAGTGGACACCCCTGTCTAGTCCCCCTCTGTATCTGTACCTGTTCTGAGTATCCCCCATTAACTTTTATCCTTGCCACTGGTGCTGCATATAATCCCTGGAGCCATGTTAGAATCCCTGGCCCAAACCCCATAACCCTTAACACCTCCCACAGATAATTCCATTCAACCCGGTCAAAGGCCTTCTCAGCATCAGTTGTTAACAGCACCATATCTTCCTCCCTTTGCTGCACCTCCCATATTATGTTGAGCGTTCTCCGAATATTGTCAGCCACTTGCCTTTTGGGAATAAAGCCTGATTGATCTTTATGTATTAACTGGGGTAGGAATGTATTGATTCTTTCAGCCATTACCTTAGCTAGTATCTTAATATCGATATTTATTAAAGATATTGGCCTGTACGAGCCGCATTGTGTAGGGTCTCTACCTGGCTTAGGGAGGACCGTTATCCCTGCTTCATACATACTCTTCGGCAACGTCCCAGTCTGGAAACATTCATTCCCCACCCTCACTAATAGTGGTCCTAATTCCTTCCCCAACAGTTTATAAAATTTGGCCGTGTACCCATCCAATCCCGGTGCTTTCCCCCCCTTCAATCCTTTGATTACTCCTTCTATCTCTTCTTCCTGAATTGGCTTATCTAAATATTCCCTCTGTTGCTCCGTTAGCCTTTGTAGACCCCTGAGGTATTTTTTTACCCAAGAACCCGTTTCTCCTACTTCTTTTGGCTTCCAATAGAGCCTGACTGTGCTTGTATTCTGGTACCCTATTGGCCTTCATTCACAACTACCCATGGCTTTTTGTCCCTATTTTTTTGTCGTTCAAGATTGTTTGTTTGATGAATCGCCTAAGGCAATGCCGTTAAAGTGATTTACTTATGATAAAAGCATTAGCACACCATACAATACATTATGTCTTACAATCTATATATATAAAACTCACCCTCAACGTTCTGAAGACAGTGACGTCAGTGAAGCCAAGCCCTGACTTCCTTCAAAAATGTTTGAAGGTTCGTGGTGGTGAAGCCACCAAAATCGCTCCAGGCCCCGCCCTCGAGGGAGGAGCAATGGCAGAACAATGAAGGGGTTGGCAGGGAGGGAGGCAGGGAGGCGGGGGGGAGGTGGGAAATCGCTACGGGCCCGCCCTCGAGGGCGGAGCAATGGCAGAACAACCAAGGGGTTGGCAGGGAGGGAGGCGGGGGGTGGGGAATCGCTACGGGCCCCGCCCTCGCGTCAAACGTTATGACGTTGAGGGCGGAGCAATGCCACAACAACGAAGGGGTTGACGGGGGGGGGGGTGTTGCCGACGAAAACCTTGCTAGCGCCCGTTTCATTTGCTCAGAAACGGGCCTCTTTTTTCTAGTTTTACAATAAAAGCAAAAATGATCAGAAAATAACAAAATTAAACAGTAGAAGGAATAGGAAAGAAGACCAGACCTACCATATATAATCAAACAAGCACACACGCTGTATCTCACAGGACCCCAAAGGCTAATGCAGACCTACATGGAAACGTTTAATTGACGAATTATGACCAAAAAAGATGTGTTTAGAGTAAGGCCTTAAATGAGGGAAGTATCCGATTGTAAAAGTATGGGTAGATTATTCCACTGTGTTGGTACCATTACGCTAAATGTCACTTTCCGAAGTGTGGAGGATGGAATGGGGCGCAGTGAAGGTACAGATTATAGCTGTTGACTAGAATGGAGGGCTTGCCCAGGAATGTAAGACTGGACAAGTTGACAAAAATGTAGTTAGTCCTGTTTGAAAAATTTTGAACACCAAATGTAGTATTTTGTATGTAATATGATATTCCACTGGCAACCAGTGTTCAGTTTTCAACAGAGGGGTTGCAAGATCATATTTGGAGGCATGGAAAAGTAGCTTTATGGCTACGTTTTGTATCTGTTGCAGTCGCTTGATCCCCTCCAGACTTAGCTCAATTGGTGCAGTAACTGGAACAAAATTCCTTCATGAACCCTGAAGCCAGCGACTAGGTGTGTGACTGTAGCATGGTGACTGGCATTCCCTCTCACTAAGGGTTGTGAATGCTTTATTGCAACCTCAGTCCCAGTTACTCTGAGAACAGAAACCCAGGTCCTCATGGCGGAGCACTGCTGCTGGAATCATCCTTCCATGCAGCTTTTATATTGTAAATAAAGTGTAGCATTTGAAAATTTGTCTTGTAGGGATTCTACCTGGAGTGGAGGAGCAGCCTAGTGGTTAGTGCAGTGGACGTTGATCCTGGGGAACTGAGTTCGATTCCCACTGCAGCTCCTTGTGACTCTGGGCAAGTCACTTAACACTCCATTGCCCCTGGTACAAAATAAGTAACTGAATACATGTAAACCGCTTTGAATGTAGTTGCAAAAACCTCAGAAAGGCGGTATATCAAGTCCCATTTCCCTTTCCCTATTTGAGATTCTAGATGGAATGTTGCTACTATTGGAGATTCTACATGGAATCTTGCTATTCTACTAGCAACATTCCATGTAGAAGCCTGCCCTTGTAGATCAGCAACGCGGCTGCACATACGTCAGACTCACAGAAACAGAAGCCTGCACGGCCGCGTTGCTGATCTGCAAGGGCAGGCTTCTACATGGAATGTTGCTAGTGGAGGAGTAGCCTAGTGGTTAGTGCAGTGAACTTTGATCCTGGGGAACTGAGTTTGATTCCCATTGCAACTCCTTGTGACTCTGGGCAAGTCACTTAACTCTCCATTGCCCCTGGTACAAAATAAGTACCTGAATATATGTAAACTGCTTTGAATGTAGTTGCAAAAACCTCAGAAAGGCGGTATATCAAGTCCCATTTCCCTTTTACAGCTTCTGGGAAGGCCTTTGACAGAGATTGGGATCCTTGGCTCACAGCTAGCAAAGAATCAGCATTAAGTTTAATAGCAGCAGTTTTATGTTATGGTTCAGTATGCCTTATAGGTGTAGAATTTTCTACACAAATGATTGAGGATTTCAGGTGACCCTGTGCTCCCTAGTATCATCATGCCATCACTTTTACCTACCCGTGCAGGTGACTGCATTGAGGGGGTGTATGTCCCTGTTCTGATGAGAGCTTGGGATACTCCTGCAAGTAAAGTACTGCTAGCTGCCTGGGATTTCTACACATGGTATCCTTTTTCTTATGTTGTGACACTTGTCTCATCATACCTGCAGTTCCTGGATTTGGATGACATTCAAGACTCGAGCAAGTCTAATGTGGATATGAGGAAGGAGCAGACCCCCAATGTAAGATTTCTTATGTTATCTGTGTCGTCTTCTCATTCTCATCCTATCACAGTCCTTTATGATATTGTTTTGTTATTACTGTAGTTTCTTAAACTTGAAGTTTGGCTAAACAATGAGTAAATTGTCTACCAGACCAGTCCTGGCATATGGGTTATGCCCTCTACCAGCAGATGGAGGCAGAGCAAATGTTTGTGAACCCTGCCCTATATAGGGCACCATTCAACCTGGTGCTCCTCCATATTCTTTCTCCAGCAGATAGTAGATTTGGTTAGTTGGCCTGGTGATGCTCTTGGGGCCAGGTTGGAAAACTGGGCATCCAGTGGAGCAAGGACAGTATGGAGGTTCCCTTTCCCTCTGCTTGAGTCTATCCTTGAAGCTGGGTTTGATAACCTGTAGGTGCGGCTCATATTATAGGGATCCAGAAAAATAAATGGATTTCTTGAGCACTTCCCTAGATCTGGGGGGAGTGGGAATTATTGAAGGAGACCTTTATCATTTGAGATCGCTGGAACAGTTTGGTTATGGGCAAGTTTCCTAAGTTTTTGAAGGGAGTGGTGTTTGGCCAGGTTAGATGCTCTACTACAGCAGTGGCTGCTGATGGGATTGATGTATGTGTTTTCACAGTGGCTTTTTCTGTGAAGAGCTGCAGAGAGAGTAGTGTTGTACCCTGGGCTGGTTGTTCTTGTGGCTCTGGTTTGGCTCTAGACGTCATGATATATGATATGCAGACTTGATCAGGTTAAAGATGGGAAAGGAACTGAAATTGCCTCAAAGGCTAGTCCTGATGGCTTGTTTCTTGAAAGGTCTAAGCTGAGGTGGAAGGGATAGTCTCCAGAATTTATTACAACACTTTTGCAGCATGGGGGGGGGGGGTGATTTCTGTATAAGCCACCTAAGTTAGGTACCTAAACTGTGTGTGCTAAACGCAAATTCTGAAAGAGCAATTAAGCGTTTAGTTGCATAAATCTGCAGTTACGTGTGTAAGTTTAGGTGTGAGAGCTTATACTAGTTCTGTGGTAGGTGCAAATGCTCACCACCTAAATGCAAAGAACAAATCATAAAGAAACTTCAGACCGCTCAAAACACGGCAGCCAGGCTCATATTTGGAAAAACACAATTCGAAAGTGCCAAACCCCTCCGAGAAACTGCATTGGCTCCCAATCAAAGAACGTATTGCCTTCAAAACCTGCACCCTGGTTTGTAAAATTATCTACAGCGAAGCCCCGGGATACATGACTGACCTTATAAACCTACCAACCAGAAACCCAATCGGATCAACACGAACATACCTAAATTTCCACTACCCAAGCTGCAAAGGACTCGAATACAAATCAACCTATGCTTCCAGCTTCTCCTACATAAGCACACAACTCTGGAACACACTACCAAAAGCCGTGAAAACAACATACAACCACCTAGACTTCCGGAAATTACTAAAAACCAACCTGTTCAAAAAGGCATACCCTACCGACCCAACATAAATGCCTGAACAGTGTAACACAACAAAACCAAAGCTCGCAATTGGTCACTAAGTAACTCTTCCTTTCTCTGATTCCCCAATGTGTCTGTAACACATGAACCTTATTGACCATAACACCATTTTGTATTTGTTCTCTACCGGAGTTGGCGAACGCCTACACGGTACTATGTAAGCCACATTGAGCCTGCAAATAGTGGGGAAATGTGGGATACAAATGAAACAAAATAATACAATAAATGTAATACAGTATTCTAAAAGCTTAACATGTAACTGTTGGGCACATCCTTCCCCTGTTCTGACCATACTGTTCTCATGTCCATTCCCCTTCCACAGTTATACACTGTGAGGCCCCTTCTTACCTGCTGCAATATCTTTGATGAGCAGGGATCAAGGGAGCAGGTAGTTGGTCGAAGGTCTCTTAGGATTTTGTCAAGACCCTCCTCCGTTATTGTATTAAGACTCTCGAATGTCTCTGTCAGGAGGGGACGAGTTTGTGCGCTCCTGGTTAGCTGATTGGCGATTGCGTGGGACTGCCTGTAAATCCTGGTGGAGACTTTTAATTTTGTTGGCAAAATATGCAGCAAAATCATTGCAGTTCAGTTTTGACTGGGCAGGCTGGTTCTGTTGTAGGGGTTGCACTAGGCTGTTTACTATGCTGAATAGGTGCTTGGTTGAATTGGCAGCCTGTTCAATACACTGAGAGAAATATTGTTTTTTGGCTGCTGTTAAGGCTTGGCGGTACTTTTTCATGTGATTCCTCCAGTTTAGCCTGTCCTCATCCAGGTGAGATTTGCACCATCTTCTTTCCAATTTCCGTCCTTCATGTTTAAGGATCCTAAGTTCTGGAGTAAACCAAGGTGAGCGTTTGTGAGTGGGGCATAAGACCTTTTTAGTACTGCCATTTTCTCTAAGGTCTTAGTTAAGTGCGTATTCCAAATATCGACCTGTTTTCACACTGTAGTTGTCTGATATCCTTCCAAACTCTGAGGGTGCCATTTTGTTTTAGGTGGTCACTTAGGGAGAACTTAATTAGAAAATGGTCCGTCCGTGATAGGGGTGTTATTTCAATACTGCTCTGTTGGTATTCTGGGATGTTAACCATTTTGTAGACTATCAAGTGTAATGTGTGACCCTTTTCATGGGTTGGAGAATTGATCACCTGTGTGAACCCTAGTGCTGTCATCGTGTCCAGGAAGACAGCTTGTAGTGGTATCTGGGGGTTTGATGTGTAGATTGAAATCTCCCATGATCACCATCCTAGGGTAATTCAGGGTCACTTGTGTAATCGGATCAAGGCGTTCTTCCATAAATATTTATTTTATTTGGATTTGCTCACACCTTTTTCCGTAGTAGCTCGAGGTGAGTTACATTCAGGTACACTGGGCATCTCACTGTCCCTAGAGGGCTCACAATCTAATTTTGTACCTGTGGCAATGTAGGGTTAAGTGATTTGCCCAAGATCAGGACCAGCTGAATAATAGTAAAATGGACCAATGTAAAACATAATAAACGAATCGATGATAAATACATACATAAAATGCACATATATATAAATCTATAAAATGTATACACATATCAGAAATTGTAAAAAAACAGGGACACCCACCCAAGCAGTGAACTAATCAAAGGAGGGGGGAACCTAGAAAAAAAAAACTAAGTCTGGGACTTATGAACCTTGTACTTTCTCTAGAGTCCCATATATAGCCTTGGTTACTAATATGACTTGGGTTTAACAATGGTTAGAAAACGTGTTTGTGCTCGCAAGATTTCATAGTGATATTACATGCAACATTTTTACTATATTACAAATGCTGCAAATAAATTACTGTAATCAAACATATAAACAGCGAGTGACCGACTCACTCGCAAATGCGCAGTAGAGACTTCCCTCTCTGTCCCGCCCCCGCATCAATACGTGATGATGGGGGGCGGGACAGAGAGGGAAACTGCGCCGCTGAGGTTGCTACTGCCCCCCCCCCCCTCTCAGAGGCGCCGCCGCCACCCCTCCACCCGGCCCGGGCCCTCTCTTCCCTTCTGAACTTACACATCCATTCGCCGAACGCAGCAACGCACATTAGCTGAGCTGCCCCTTCCTTCTCTGCCTGTGTCCCGCCCTCGCTGACGTTACGTCACAGGAGGGCGGGGCCACAGGCAGAGAAGGAAGGGCCCACGGCAGCTCAGCTGATGTGCCTTGCTGCGTTCGGCAAATGGATGTGTAAGTTCAGAAGCGAAGAGAGGGCCCGGGCCGGGTGGAGGGGTGGCGGCGGTGGCAACTCCGAGGGGGGGGAGCAGTGGCGACCTCGCGGGGGGGGGGAAGGAAAACCCCCAATATCAGCCCGTTTTTACGGGCTCAACGGCTAGTGTTATATATTTATGTGGGTCTTCGAGCTTAGTATACCATGAGCAGCCAGATTGGTTTCTTTTCTAGCTGGATTAAGAGATTCTGATTCATTTAGCTGAGGAATGGTCAATTCTGTGCAGTTTGAATGCTCAATATTCTCTGTGTATGTTATGGGCATGATTGCTTGGCTATATGAAATACTGAACATTCCCTGGCTGCAAGATACCCTTATGGGGCGATTTACTTGGAACCTTTTTTTCTCTGTCTAAAGGACTAAAGGCAAATATTCATCAGTAAGACATCATTTTTCCATCATTGTTAGTCATTCTTGAAATGGTGAGGTTGCTACATATTTTTAAATGATCACTACAAAATATGTGCTTTAAGCAGGAACTATGACTTGGGTATAATAGTGTGAATTAACTCTGGTCTGCACTTCTCCTCTTTCAATGACTTGGAGACTGAGCTGGTATCTCTTGCTTTTTAATAGGTTGTGAACATTGTTCCTCTGACTCCTATGGCTCTAGTCCCACCTGAGGAAATGGAGAAAAAAAATAACCCACTGTGCAGGTACTGGCATTGTTTGCATATCTGCCTAGATATTGAGGGAAGGGAATGGGACTTGATATACCACCTTTCTGTAGTTAGTCAAAACGGTTTACATTTTATATACAGGTACTTTTTTTTTGTACTTGGGGCAATGGAGGGTTAAGTGACTTGCCCAGAGTCACAAGGAGCTGCAGGGGGAATCAAACCCAGTTCCCCAGATTCTCAGGCTGCTGCATTAATGATTAGGCTACTCCTCCGCTCCATGCTCCATTCCACTGCTCTTCTCATAAAGGCTTGTGGCCTTTATTTGCTGTTTCTGTGTTTTCAGTCGGGCTGTAATGGAGTACCAGCCTGATGTTTAGAGCCGTGGGATGAGAGCCAGGAAAGCCAGGATTCAGATCCTGCTGATGGTCTTTATGGCCTTGAACTAGTCGCTTCATCCTCCATTGCCTTCGATGCAAAATTACCCCTCCCCCCCCCTGTTTACAAAGCTGTGCGGCATTACTGACAGCCCATTTAAAATGAATGGGTTCTGTCGGCAGTACCGCACCGCCAGCCGCTAGCATGGCTTTGTAAACAGGGGCCTTAGTTTATAAGAGCAACTGGAGTAGCAGGGAAGGGGATGTAGGCCAACCAAACAGACAAATCTCTAGAGGTAGATTGTATCTGGTTTCTCAATACATTTTCACTACAATGGACTTAACACAGACTGTTTTGGCAGTAAAACTGCCTGCTTCAGGAGTCAAGTATCTAAAATACATAGATATACAATCACAAAGGTATAAATAGAATATCACAAAGAAACATCACATAAATGTATGCATATTAAAATTTGTATATATAAAAAAAAGTGTTTTGCTATACAAATTTTAATAGAAACTAGGAAAAAATGCCTGTTTCTGAGCGCAATGAAACGGGCGCTAGCAAGGGGCCCCCTCCCTCCGTCCCTCCGAGCTACTTGCCTTGTTCGGGGTTCGCGTTCGCCTCGCGTTTCAGCCCTCGAGTGTTATAGTTCCGCCCTTGACGTCATGACGTTTTGACGTGAGGGCGGTGCAGACACTCCAGGGCACACCGGATATCTCGAGCGCCTCAACTTCCGTGGAGACTTCAGGTTGGGGTTGCCTTTTATATAGAGAGATATGTATACATTTTATGTGATGTTTCTTTGTGATTGTGTCTGTATCTTAGATACTTGATTCCTGAAGAAGGCATTTTTATTGCCGAAACACAGTCCATGTCAAGTCCATTGTATCTGGTTTCTCAATAAATTTTCGCTACAATCAGCCTCTGGAGATTGGTCTGTTTGGTTGGCCTACATCCCTTCTCTACTACTCCAGTTGCTCTTCTTCTTCATAGGGGATTTTTCCTTGTTTTTTGGAGGGTGTTGGAACTTAGATTGTGAGCCTTCTAGCAATAAGAAAATAAAATAAGTAAAATACCTAAATGTAAGTCACCTTGAGCTACCAAGAAAAAAAGTGTGCTAAATGTAAACAAACACATTTTCATTTTTTTGAAAGTCTATATTGTCTGCATTTTCTGTGCTGTCAAGTCATACCACAAACTGCCCTCTCCATGGAGGTTTCAATTGCTTTTATGGATCATTGGAGATACCTCTTGACTTGGCCTCAACACCTCCTTCATTGTGCCATAGAGCTTATAAACTTATCTGTTTTTGAGCAATGTTGTTGAATGTTAAGGATTGTATTAATTGATTAATGCCTTAGAAAAACAACGACTGTTCCTTGGAGGAGCATGGCATCTTAATCTAGTGGGATACATTATTTCTACTGTGAATTGTTGTCGAGAATCAATCTTTGATCAGCATGCTTTCTTTAAAAAAAAAAAAAAATTTCAGCCGCAAGGGAGAGATTCTTGCCAGCAGAAAGGATTTTCGGATGAACACGTGCACTCCCCATGTTAGTGGGGTCTTCGTGTTAGAAGTAGCTGAAATGTCTCCGACACAGTTCTTTCTTCGGCAGAATTGGAGGGAGGTGAACCAGAATGTTACAGGTAGTTCTTGATGCTTGTTCTGTTGGACCTTTCCTTCGTTATTCTTCAGGGTCGTGAGCATTTGCAGAATGCACATAGAAGTCTGTTTTCCAGCTTTGAACAGTAGGATAATTAAAAAAAATCTTTTTGTTATGTTTTTAAATATCAGCAACATTTAAATGCTTATCTGGATAGTAGCACCTGCTATCTAGATAGTGTTGCTGGCCTGGTCTATCCAGCAATTTTCAGCTGCACTAGCCAGATAGTACCACTGAAAATAGTTAGTAACCACCCTAGTACTATTTGGATAGTGCCAGGGCGGAGCATGGGTGGTCCTAGAAATTATCAAAAAAAGGAGGAAAAAACCTCGCGATGCCATGAGAAGCAAAAGAAAGCCAGTGAGGTGAATCCAAGGAGGATTCACCTCACTGGCTTTCTTTTGGTCCTAGAAATTACCCAGATAGCGACAATATTCAGTCTTTTTTTGTTTTTAATCCATATAACCTAGGACAGCCAAATGGTAACATCTGGCATTATCCATAATGCACCACTCACTATCTGTACATAAGTGTTGCCATACTAGGACAGACTGAAGGTCCATCAAGCCCAGAATTCTGTTTCCAATAGTGGCCAATCCAGGTTATAAGTACCTGGCAAGATCCCAAAATAGTACAATACATTTTATGCTGCTTATTCTAGAAATAAGCAATGGATTTCCCCCATCATAATAATGATGGCTTATGGACTTTTCTTTTAGGAAGCTGTCCAAACCTTTTTAAAACCCCGCTAAGCTAGCTGCTTTTACCATATTCTTCGGCAATGAATTCCAGAGTTTCATTACACATTGAGTGAAGAAATATTTTCTCCGATTTATGTTAAATTCACTACTGTGTAGCTTCATTGCGTGCCTCCTAGTCCTAGTATTTTTGGAAAGAGTAAACAAGCAATTCACATCTACCCATTCTACTCCACTCGTTATTCTGTTCCACTCCACTCTTTATTTTATAGACCTCTAACATATCTCCCTTCAGCCTTCTTTTCTCCAAGCTGAAGAGCCCTAGTTGCTTTAGCCTTTCCTCATAGGGAAGTCGTCCCATCCCCTTTATCATTTTCGTCGCCCTTCTCTGTACTTTTTCTAATTCCACCACATCTTCTTCTTTTTTTTTTTTTTTTTTTGAGATGTTGTGACCAGACCTGCACACATGGAGCGATACAAAGGCATTATAACATCCTCATTTTTGTTTTCCTTTCCTAATAATACCTAACATTCTATTTGCTTTCTTAGCCACTGCTGCCGCACACTGAGCAGAGGGTGTCAACAATGGCACCTAGATCCCTTTCCTGGTCAGTGACTCCTAATGTGGAACCTTGCATCACATAGCTATAGTTTGGGTTCCTCTTTCCCACATGCATTACTTTGTCCATGCTCACATTAAACATCGTCTGCCATTTATATGCCCACTCTCCCAGTCTTGTAAGGTCCTGTTGTAATTTTTTACAATCCTCTTGCAATTTAACAACTTTGAATAACTTTGTGTCATCAGCAAATTTAATTAGCTCACTAGTTACTCCCTCTAGATCATTTATAAATATGTTAAAAAGCATTGGTCCCAGCACAGACCCTTGGGGAACCCCATTATCTACCCTTGTCCATTGAGAATACTGACCATTTAACCCTTCTCTCTGTTTGTTTTCTTTCTATCTGTTAACCAGTTTTATGTTTCAACATTTTTATTGAAGGTAAAATCAAACTAACAAAACACAAATGCCACTCCATTATTGACCGACCATGTCACATGCACATTGAAACTAATACAGTGGGCACTCTAGGCCTTCAATTAGCATTTTATGTTTCAACTGTTTTATGACAAGATAAATTGGTGTCAAACAAAAACTATATTGCAGATACAATTACAGGTGGCAAAATCCAAGGAGAGTACAAAGTGGTTGTATATCAATCCTCCGTAATATTCAGCACCCCAATTGGAGTCGCTGACGTGTTCTCTCCTGAATGAGCCCTATATGGAATGTCACCACCCAAAGCACAGCTCCCCTACCTACCCCTCCCCTCCCCCCTAATAAGATCTTCAACATAAGAAATTGCCAACGACCTCCACCCCAACAGTTACAACCAAATTCTTAGTGCTCACCTTAACCTGAGGGAGTTCAGCTAACTATTAACCGGTTTTTAATCCACAATAGAACACTACCTCTTATCCCATGACTCTCCAATTTCCTCTGGAGTCTATCATGAGGTACTTTGTCAAATGCCTTTTGAAAATCCAGATACACAGAATCGACCAGCTCACCTTTATCCACGTTTGTTCAACCCCTTCAAAGAAAGATAGTTGATTGAGGCAAGATTTCCCTTCACTAAATCCATGTTGGCTTTGTCTCATTAATCCTTGCTTTTGAATATGCTCTGTAATTTTGTTCTTGCTATCATTCACAGTCCTTCCTTGCTATCATTCACAGTCCTTCCTTAAGCGCCTCCTCATATTCCGATGTCTGAGATCTCTTCTCTCGCCCATATACATCTTCTGTATACATGAAAATGCCTATATAAAAATGGCAATCATTATATTGAGGTAAATATTTATTAGGTTTATGGAAAATGTTATACTGTAGATCCTTTCATATTGTGTGATCTGCAGTGCATCAGTAGGAGAGTGACTGGAGGGGATTTGTCTTATGTTGAGACTGTTTTCTCTTTCCCATTATTTGTGTGAATTCCTATATTGTGTCTTTTCCCTCCAGAGCTGCAGAATGAAGGCTTGCAGGATGACAATGGGAACCTGCTGATGGAGACCTCCATCTGCCAGGCACCCACGCCAGTACTAAACTTTTCTGAGGATGGAGGTGAGAGCATGTCGGAGCCCTGTCATAGCAGAATGTACTGTTTATACTTAGCATATTTTTATGTTTTATTTAATTTCTTATCTCTTATTTGCCATAAATGTATGGTTAACAGTATTATAATGAGAATTATTAACTTAACTCTATGTATCTCCGGATTACTGATTGAGACAGTGGTTCCCAAACCTGTCCTGGGGGAACTCCCAGCCATTCAGGTTTTCAGGATATCCACAATGAATTTTCATGAGAGAGATTTACATGCATCTCCTCCAGTGGCTTGCCACCCCAGAGGAGTACATAAAAATTTGTAAGAACTTAAAAAAAAGGTTCTGGTGAACAGGGGGAGTCAAAGCCGCTTGATCACATTAGGGAAAGCTTTACACTGCTCCACACTGTGAAGAAACTTGGGTCTGGTTTCTTGGAATTTTTCTTAAAAGCACCTGTGGCGAAACATTGGGTTTCCAAGCCTGTGAAGTGTATTAATTTCATGAAGTGTATTTCCCTTGTTTGACCAGCAGATGGCGACTGTTTTTTTTATTTTTATTTCGTTTTATTTATTTATTTTTTTTGTAAAGCTGTTACAGAAGTGACAGTTTTTTCCCACCTAGCTGTGAAGTAATCTTTAGTCTCAGGGAGAGGAGAGAGATTCACTGAGGTCCTATGAGCATCTATATTTCCTGAACTCCCCAGGTACTACTTAGGTAGTAAACAAATGTTTAGTTAGTTTTAATATTGATACCGGTTTGATTTACATGTTATTGTTGCTATATTTTCACCATTTTTGTCCTTTTACTGTTCACTGTTCAATTTCCTGACAAATCTTATTAATTTTGTTGAGTCTGCTGTCTTGGACTGACTAAGAATCCTTGTGGTTTGTGTTTTGGTCTGTGGGTGCTTTCTGGGAACTATGGGACCGCTGAGATTGTGGTCCCAGTGTCCTTAGAAACTACCGGGGAAATAACTTGCAGATGGGAGATTCGCCCAGAGGCAAGTGAGATCCAGCAGGTGGGTGGAAGGTTATGCCAGTGTAGAGCGTGTGCATAGGTGGTAGTGGACCTGAGCAGTGCTGGGACAGAACCTTAGGTGGCCACAGGGTTAAAAGGTGTGCTCTAGGCATTTTGTGGGAGCTCCTTTTTGTAGGTTTTATTCTGCAAAAAATGGTATTTACACAGTCAAATGCAAGAATACAAATGTAGTAAAAACCAAACGGGTACAGTTCAGAAGGACAATAGGATGAAAAATTAACAGAGGTAGTAGCCTTCTCTGAATCTTCTGGTAGTATGTTCTTTCTCTTTACTTTACCTGTCAGGTCCTTTCTCCTGGTATCCTCAAAAGCTTCTATCCCTAAGGGGTCCTTTTACTAAGCTGTGCTAAAAAGAGGCCGGTGACGCTGTCAGTGTATGGGTTTCCTGCTTGCTGCGGCCACTTTTTATCATGGCAGTAAAATGGCGGTGTTCTGTTTTTTTTCCCCCCTTTTCTTTTGTAACAGCCACGTGCTAATTTCCATATTTGGGGTGTGGCCATTACCACCGGGACCCCTTACCACCACCTATTCAGGAGGCGGTAAGGGCTCCTGCACTAGTCGGGTAGCCCGTGGTAATGTGCCCATGCAACCCGATTAGCACAAGCACGCCAACTCTCTGCCCCCAGACGTGTCTTCTGCACTGGAAAATAACAAAAAAAATTATTTTCCGGCATGTGTGCGCGCTAACTGGAACCAGACTGTGGGGACACCTCAACACATCCAGTGGTTGTGCTGTTTTAACGCGCAGTAAGTTAAAGGGCCCTTGATGGGCCAATGATCAAATTTCCAGCGCTGTTCCAAACAGTGCTGTAAAACTAGCACCGGAATAGCGTGGGGAAATAAAGCCCCGATGATCAAAAATTAATAGCATGCAAATTTGTGCGCGCTGTTAGGGTTGATCATCAGGGGCTTCTGTGGGAGGTTTGTACCTGGGTGTGCACTCAGTTGCAAATCCTCCCGCAGAAAAAGTTTGACAGGTACTGAATTTTCTCTCAGGCCTGTCAAACCTTGACTTAGCCCCCCCCCCCCCCCCCCCCCCCCCCCGAAAACTAGCTCTATCGGCTAGCAGTGGGGGGGAGGACCCAACCCCTAACCCCCTCTCCAGTACCTCAAATGTTGGAGGAGGAGTGATCAGCAATCCCTCCTCAGGGTGCCACCTCAAAATGAGGGCGCCCTGCCCTGCCCGGGATGCACTCGGCGGGACTTGGTTTCCATATAAGGGAGAAACTTTGACTGTGAAGGTATAATCAATCTTCTATCTTGTGTTGAGCACAATACCCGGGCAGGACCCGGATCTGTTCCTGAACATGATGTAGTATGTTGTTTTTGATCATGTCCCTGCAGCGCCCACTCCCAATTGTGATGATCAAGATGATGATGATGGAGGAGGAGGAGGAGGAGGGGACTTCTTACCTTGCAGTGAAAACCATGAAACAGATGCAGAAATGGATATGGTGACCAGAGAGCACATTGAACGACAGAAGGTAGTGGCTTGCACTCTCTTTAATTAGGCTATAGTATTTCTCCTGCCTGCATCCCTCTCATGTCCTAATTCTTTTGGAGTCAGAAAAGAGAGGGAAAACAGCATACAAATACAACAAGGCAAACAAAAAAAGCAAACACTGGGCCTTCAGGATTGAGAAAAATGTAGTCCTTTAATATCACAAATACCCGACACGGGCCGTGTTTTGGCGTACAACCGCCTGCATCAGGGGTCTTGCCCGTACTTGGGACATACAGTTCAGGCTTCCGGTCTCCAGGCTCCCATCTCCTCTCCCTCGGGAGTTGCCCGAGGGAGAGGAGATGGGAGCCTGGAGACCGGAAGCCTGAACTGTGTGTTCAAGGGACTGTGTGTCCCAAGTACGGGCAAGACCCCTGATGCAGGCGGTTGTACGCCGAAACACGACCCGTGTCGGGTATTTGTGATATTAAAGGACTACATTTTTCTCAATCCTGAAGGCCCAGTGTTTGCTTTTTTTGTTTGCCTAATTCTTTTGGAGTCACACTCAATAATTCTGTTTGCTTCCTTCCAAAATTTATTGTATTAAATTTGCAGCATCTCTGCTTGTAGTTTTAAGTGTAATTCTTTATCTGCCTGCCATGTCTAATATTAGCAATGCCTGATTTACCTCTAATCTGATCTTTCCTGTAAAGTCCATTGAACCAACTCTTCTGCTGCTTATCGCCTCATTGTCAGTGTCCTTCTGTTAATACTACTATTGGATTGTTTCAGTCATGAATTATTAATGAAATTTGACTGTCGGTTAGATTGGATGAACCATGCAGGTCTTTGTCGTTATTTACCGTGTCTGTTTAGGAACAGAATTATAATCCCCTCTTCAAGCAGAAGCATCAAGGAAGTACCCACTTTGGAATAAAATCCTTGTCTTCTCTCCAGTTATTTTCTCATTCTACACAACATGCTCACTTTGTTGGTGGCTACTGACCTCTAATCTGCAGAAGAAATTGGAAGGACTCTGATCAGTCGTTGATCCTCGGAGTGGCCTAGTGGTTGGGGTGGTGGACTTTGGTCCTGGGGAACTGAGGAACTGAGTTCGATTCCCACTTCAGGCACAGGCAGCTCCTTGTGACTGGGCAAGTCACTTAACCCTCCATTGCCCCATGTAAGCCGCATTGAGCCTGCCATGAGTGGGAAAGCGCGGGGTACAAATGTAACAAAAGTAAAATAGATACTATTGGAGATTCTACATGGAATGTTGCTACTATTGGAGATTCTACATGGAATGTTGCTACTACTGGAGATTCTACATGGAATGTTGCTATTCCACTAGCAACATTCCATGTAGAAGGCTGCGCAGGCTTCTGTTTCTGTGAGTCTGACGTCCTGCACATACGTGCAGGACGTCAGACTCGCAGAAGCCTGCGCCGGCCACACTGGTGATCTGCAAGGGCCGACTTCTACATGGAATGTTGCTAGTGGAATAGCAACATTCCATGTAGAATCTCAAATAGTAGCAACAGTGGAGGAGTGGCCTAGTGGTTAGGGTGGTGGACTTTGGTCCTGAGGAACTGAGTTCGATTCCCACTTCAGGCACAGGCAGCTCCTTGTGACTCTGGGCAGTCACTTAACCCTCCATTGCCCCATGTAAGCCGCATTGAGCCTGCCATGAGTGTTAAAGTGCGGGGTACAAATGTAACAAAAATAAAATAAAAATAAATTTCAGTCTATACATCAAAGACAAATTCAGAATAAATTCCTTGGCAATGTTCTACTAGAGGAGCGCTATAATAAACTGGTTGACTTCCCTGTATCTCAAGGATACCTGTGCTCACATGCCCATCAACTCTTCTCAATGGAAGTTCCACTGAATCACTGTCATGAACTTGCATTATCAACACTAAGTGCTCCTTTTTTGTTCTTTCATCGGCACTTGGGGTTTTCATAAAGTGCCTAGTTGTGGTAGAAGCCCATTTTTGCAAGCGGGGTTTCTTTGTTACCCAATTATTAGTCAATCGATGTAACACATTTCACAATGAAGACATTTCAAACTCTGGGTTTTCTGATCCATAAAGAAAAGTTTTTGTTGATCCTTACTCAGAACACCCCATTCTTAGGTGCACATCTGGATACTTAAGCCACAGAATTACTCTGACAACTGCTTGCCATCAGAATCATGTGCCTGAGGCTCTCCACTACTACAGTGGCGAAAAGGTTGTACAGGATATCTTATTACAAAGGCCAGCCTTATAAACTAAGGCATCCACCTTCGCGACCTTCGGCTTCTTTCCTCAGGGTTGAGGGAGTAGAAAATGTCTATTGCTCTGGTCACCTTCAACCCATCTTTCAGAGCGTTGCCTTCAACCCATCTTTCGGAGCATCTCACTCCACCTATATCAAGTTCCTGATGGATTGGGAAAATCTTTTGTAAGCTTCCACTATCCCTCAAGGATCAGGTCCTCGGACAATTTGAAGTCCTGTCCTGCACCTGCTGCTTGGTGATGTCTAAACCTCCAAGAATCTGTGGATCACAGAAGGCAGCTCCTAAAGGGGTGCATCACCATAAAATCACCCCACCTTACTAGCTGGGATCTTCCCCCCCCACCCCCCTCCAAATTCCATTCTCTCCAGATCACGGTTCTGGTCTCCTCCTTGACTCCCAAAATCCTCTTGCAGAGCAAGTCGGAGAACATTTCTCATAGTCCTAATCTGTTTCCTATCTGGGTCTCCTATTGCCTGGGCCAAGGGCACCTTGCATGAGATCAGTCTAGGGGGAGAGCTCTGAGGATTCCCCTGAGGAAGAGAGGAATATTCCCTGCTTAAGGCAGAAGGCCTGATGAAGTAGCGGAACAAATTTGAGGTCAAAAGATGAAGAGGCATGTTGGAAGGAATCATCCCTCCACCTCTGACAGTGTGGATCCTCCTCCTGTCACTGCATCCAAGACTCCTGAGCTATTAGCAGCAATATAGGGGTTCTGCAGACAGCAAATCCTTGAGGTTGTTTGCCACCATCATGGCCAAAATGGTACAGAGATGGTCTGAACATGGATTCCTTTGGGAGTTTGGAAGCCAGCTGCCACCAGCAAAGAAAGTGTGCTATGCATGATGTTAAGACCAAGAAGTCTCGTCAGCTGAGGGTTGATTGAAGTAACTTTATTGCACCAAATACATGTATGTGACCCGACACTGCTGCCTTCCACTGAAATTTATTTTTTAACTTAAATTTTTATTGGTTAGCCTTCTCTTATAGAACTGTCTAAAATACAAATAGAGCACTTTCTTTCACCAATATTAGAAAACAACTTTCTTAAATCTTGCTGTTCTAATGGACACTAATTTGCAGTGCAAAGGGTGCCTATTTAACTTTGCAAAAGGAACGATATGGGCTATGACCTAGGAGTGTGAGCATATAGCAGTGGAGAGCTGATGGCCTTCCTTCAAGAAAAGGAAAAAAAAAAAGCCTGTAGGCAGCTTCCTCAACTTATGTACAGGATTCTGCTCAGTATCTATAGGTCACAAATACCTTCAAAAAATCAGACCATTTGTTTGTGCTGTACGGTAGCCTACATAAGTATTGCCATACTGGGAAAGACCAAAGGTCCATCAAGCCCAGTATCCTGTTTCCAACAGTGGCCAATCCAGATCACAAATCCCCTATCAAGATCCCAAAAAAGTACAAAACATTTTATACTGCTTATCCCAGAAATAGTGGATTTTCCCCAAGTCCATTTAATAACGGTCTATGGACGTTTCCTTTAGGAAGCCGTCCAAACCTTTTTTAAACTCTGCTAAGCTAACCACCTTTACCACATTCTCTAGCAACGAATTCCAGAGTTTAATTACACGTTGAGTGAGGAAAAAGTTTCTCTGATTCGTTTTAAATCTACTACATTGTAGCTTCATCGCATGCCCCCTAGTCCTAGTATTTTTTGAAAGTGTGAACAGACGCTTCACATCTACCCGTTCAACTCCACTCATTATTTTATAGACGTCTATCATATCTCCCCTCAGCCGCCTTTTCTCCAAGCTGAAGAGCCCTAGCCATTTTAGCCTTTCCTCAAAGGGAAGTCGTCCCATCCCCTTTATCATTTTCGTCACCCTTCTCTGCACCTTTTCTCATTCCACTATATCCTGAATAAGGGCAAGGCTGTGTCAAGGTCTAATATAGCCTAGTGAATTAAAGAGACAGAGAGCTTGGCCTATGCCTTGAGTACACATCCTTTTCCTAGGGCACTCTGACTGCATTTGACCAGGGCAAAAGTATTGTCTTGGTCAGGGCATTGTATGGTTCTACCATCTGAGATCTGCAGGGTTGTTACTTTGGAACCCTTTTGCTTGTTTACAAATCTTGATCACTTAGGTAGACTAGCCACAGAAGGTGCTGCTTTGGGACAGGCATCCTGAAGACAGGAATAGCGGATCTTTCTCAAGTTGAGAGTTGCTTGGGTATATCCCATATATCTGGTGGGACAATAAGGAAGGAAAGATTAGGTCTAACTTGCTAATTTTCTTTCCTTGAATCCTACCAGACCAGTCCAGGGACCTTCCCAAGCTGTATTCCATTTCCTGCTTATCAAGTGAGATGTCTGCAGATTTCTTTTCTGAGGTGCTTTTATTTTTAGCTTCTGGGTAATTTTTGCTCTTGGCTGTAGGCACCCAGAGTTCTATAGGGCCAAGGGCAGTTGGTGTATGATGTTACCTTGTCTGCTTTTAAGGTGAGAGGCAGTAGTGGGTTCAATTGTATTGATACTCAAATACCGGAAAGCTGAATGGGACCCTATATATGGTGGTGTCGGTAATCTCCATCTCTGGTAAGGGAGCAAAGCCTATGCATCCAAACTGGTCTGGTAGGACTGAAGTAAAGAAAATTAGTAGGCAAGCCCACATTTTTCCATTGGTACCATGATTATGGTGCTGTGATAAATATCAGCTGTAGATAATGAAGACATTTGAGTAAGGTGTCCGTCCGTTCCCAAATTATCATTTTTATGATACTAAAATGATATTTCACATTTTTGAAGATAATATCGTGATCTGGATTCTTAAGGCTCTCTCTTTGTTGGTCATACATTGGTGGCGATTTTATGACCTTTTTTTAAAAATTCTTCTTCTTTTTTTTTTTTTTTTAAACAAGATTGTGTTTTACAAAGACAGGCTTATAGGATAAAGATGCCTCAGATGGATATCTGGTTCGAGTATTAACACTGAAGTGGACTTGCTAAGTCATTCCTTCTGGTTATGAATCCATCTTTGAGTAATGTTACTGGTCTTCATTTACAATTACTAAGGGGGTCCTGAAAAGTCCCCTACCCCTTACTATTTACCTAAGTGTCTTCACAGATACTTGCCGGTGTTGTGATGTTATGGAGAGGATGTAGTTATCTTACATATACTCCATATATCTCCATTGAGAAGAGTTTGGTAGGGAGCTTCAGTGTGAAGTGCCCAGGTTTTCAAGGAGTGGTACTAAACATGGTGTCCAGATATTCTTTGTGGGAGAGACTTGGAGGTGATCTTTGTCAGAAGGGAATGAACACTGAACTTCTGTGCTGGAGAATACCCGTTTCTGCTTTAAGAGATGGATTTTCAGTCTGGAGCAAAGGTAGGCTGCTAGGTGTGGAAAACTTATTTCATGGAGTTCCTATATTAGAATTTTGGGGAACTTAATAAGAAAAGAAGAGGATCCTTTTGGAAGAAAATTCTCTCTTGAGTTGCATTCTCGCTTAGAGGAGTGAATCAGCAGCTGTTCCCTGGTGTCCAAATAGGGAGAATCTCTATTGAGTACTCCTGCTAGGGGTATGAGGGAAGAGAAGCCTCTTAGTGTTGCTAATAGCTATATATATTTTGGACCGATCTGAATTTTGTTTCTGTATGGATATTCCTGAAAAAAATTTGTATTTGTATAAGGTTTTTCCCTTCCTAAATACTTCATTAAACTTTTGGAACAACCCCAGCCTGTTGTTGCTATGTGGTTGGCTTATCTATGTTCTGATGGAGGGTTTAAGGTCTAAAATTCTAGAACATCAGTTCCTCCATACACCCCCATAAGTGAAGAAGGAGACCCTGAGGATTAGAAGTGGTCCCATAACTCGTAGAAATGCTCCTGGGAGACTGGAAGAGGGGGGATCAGGAGTTATAATACGAAATAGGAGTGGCGTTATCCTATCCTATATAATAAAACGCACCTCCAACATTCTGAAGCTGACTGTATGGCTGAGGCATTCCTGCTCTCTGTATCCATCTCCTGAATTGAAATCATGTACTTCCGGGTTCGTCACAAGCAGAAGTGACCAACCACACGAGATTTCTCAGCTTCAGAATGTTGGAGGTGCATTCTATTAAATAGGATTGGTCAGTTCCTTGAAGCACAGCCAGAGCTCAGCGTCCTGCACAGTAACGCTCAGACACCAGAGAGAGAGGGAGAGGGGCCTGACACCAGAGAGAGAGAGGGAGGGAGGGGGGCCTGACACCAGAGAGGGGGGGGGGAGGTATCTCTCTGTCACACACACACTCACTCTCTCACAGTCAATGTCTTTCTCACTCACTGTCTCTCACACACTCTATGTCTCACACTGTATCACATTCACTGTGTCACACAGTCACTCACACACTCTCTTGGTCTCATACACTCAGTATCACAGAGAGTCTGTGTCTCACACACACTCTCTCTCGCACAGACACACTCGCACCCAGACTCTCTCTCTCTCTCTCTCTCTCACACACACTTACATATTCACTCTCTCTCTCACACACAATCACTCTCACATACACTCTCTCAAACATACACACTCCGAGGAAAACCTAGCTAGCACCCGTTTCATTTGTGTCAGAAACGGGCTTTTTTTACAAGTTTAATAATATATTTCTAGGCATTGCTCCAGACCATTCCCCACGAGTAGGTATATGTCCTTCTACCAGCAGATGGGGAGACTGAGAGAACCTCACATATGGCCCTGTGAAGACCTAGCCCCCTCAAAAAAGGCAAGAGCATGGAGAAGCACCATAGCTCACAATCTGTGGACAGGCATTGCCTACGAGTTGTTTGGTTGTTCCTTTCTCCCCTGTGATGTTATTTGGGAGCTGTTACTCTTCTGCGCCTGATCACCTTGGTTCTGGTACCATCTTGTCTTTGTCAATAGAAAATATTGAGGGGGCTAGGTCTGCTCAGGCCTATATGTGAGGTTCTCTGTTCTCAGTCTCCCCATATCTTGGTAGGAGGACATACACTCACTCATGGGAAATGGTCTGGAGCGACTAAAGGAAAGAAAGTTAACAGGTAAGACCTAATTTCTCCTTAGCCCATCAAGAAACTAGTTATGAAAGGCTTTGCTATTGGCAAAAAAATTGCATATGTCAATGTTGGAGATCTATTAAACCTCCTTTCATTGATGCAGTGGGAAAAGGTTTTGGCTAGGAGAGTTTCCTAGGTCTATCTTCATCCGTTACCTCAGAAGGCATGAAGTGTGGTGATGACGACTACTAAAAGGTTAGGCTGAAACGAAGAATGTTGAATGCAAAGAATTTGTTATTCTTGATGACATGGTTTAGTTTGTGGGAAAGGAGAGAAGGTACTTGGGTACCTCAGGAGAAAATGTAAAGTGGATACAATTTTAAGGTATGGAATTCAAAAAGAAACATTAGGTATTATTAATAAAGAGATAAGCATAAGAACATTTCAGAAATATTGATAAGATGCTGCTTGACACAAACTCTGTTGTACAGAGTCTTCTGAATATGATGTCTCTTCTCCATTAGGCTTTGCCTGAAGAGAAAGCATACATGCTACGAGAGAGGATGCGAACTCCTGGGTCTGCTGCTAAAGTGAAGGTAAAACAAGAAGTAAAAGTAAGAGCTCCCTTATTTCATGTGAGATTGGAAAGATTTGCTATGTTTGCCTATATGCCTGGGCAAATATGTATTCCTCCACTGGAGTCATGGGAAGGACAATAATGAATCTCCCCATGAAGTTTGAAGTCCTACAGGTACTGCAAACTCCATTTTCAAAGGAAAATTCAGTAACATACAAACGTGTAACAAAATTACAAAAGTGTACACGCATGTGTGTGCATATATATATATATATATATATATATATATATATATATATATATATATATAAAATATGCACCTGCATTGGGATGGGGGAGTAATCAAAATGAATTTTTATGCTACAAAACCATATATTTATTGTTGATATTCTTGTAATTCAGATTTGGACTTAGCTTGCACCTTTTTCATTTGTAGCTCAAGGTGAGTTACATTCATGGAGTGGTCTAGTGGTTAAAGCAACGGTCTTGACGTTCAGATGTGCCTGGTTCAAATCCCACTGCTGCTTCTTATATAAGATCTTGGGCAAGACACTTAACCCTCCATTGCCTCAGGTGCAAACTTAGATTGTGAGCCGTCCACGGACAGGAAAATATCCAGTGTACCTGAATGTAACTCACCTTGAGCTGCTACTGAAAAATTGTGAGCAAAGTACAAAAATACATACAATTAAAATATACAGTAGGTATTTTCCTGTCCCTGGAAAGCTCACAATCTAAGTTTTTGTATTTGAGGCAATGGAGGGTTCAATGACTTGTCTAAGGTCACAAGGAGCTACAATAGGATTTCAGTCAGGCATCCCTGATTCTTGGCACACTGCTCAAACCATTATGTTACTCCTCTACCAAATATTTGTCCAGGGTTGATCAGAATTATACACAATATAAAAGCAAGCAGGTAATATCTCTCTTTTCTACTGCTCTTTTCTCTATCTTGTCTCTATTATTTTAAATATGTAAACGACTTAGAAGCCTTTATTTTTTTAGGCCAATTGCAGTACATTAAGCCCAATAAAATAAATATACAGTGAGCTGCTAGTAGTAGATAATTAATTAATGAGCTTGCATTTTAAGGGATACTTTTTTCTTAAAGTGCTAACCACGTAAGAAAAACCCCAGGTCCTGAAGTACGTTCACTTTATTTTGTTGGTTTCCTTTATCAATCATCTGTAGTTTATTCTGGAGCATTCCCATCAAATATGAATCAGGTGTCTTCCTGCCCACATTTTCTCCAACACTCTAAAGAGACGCATACATCGATTTTTGAAGTACCATCAATAAAGTATTGTACAGCTATTCTTTAAAGTTGTTAAAGACAAGAGGCCTTTATTCCACTTCTCATTATTTTGTTCTGTTATTTTTCATAAAGAGTTAATCATCTTGCTGTTGTAAACCAAACCAAGAATTCAGTGTTTAATTCCTGTTCTAGGAATTTCTTGATCCATGGCGAAGTCTTGATCCCTTTGAATCTACAGAAGATAAACCCTTTAAGAAAGGTAAGGGAGGAAGGGGGTAATGTAGCTTTTACCTGTTGATTTTTCTGTTTTCAGCTTAGTAGCATGTGATCATATGTCTCATCTTTGAGAATTATTAGAGAAAGCAGTAAACTTCATTGCTACAAAAATTATACAGATTTGTCAATGACAATTGTCATCAAAGCAGATGAATCCAGAGACTTGTGGGTTATGACTGTCTACCAGCAGGTGGAGATAAAGAGCACTAAACAAACTCTTGTCATATAGAATGGTATGCTCCTTGGTCAGTCAGTATATCTCTAGCTCCTGCAGGGGGTGCAAGGTCTGTCACAAGCTCTTGATTTGGGTCTCCAGTTCAGTAGTTTGGGGGTGTTTAGACTAGGGGGTACACCTGGTGGTGCCAGGTGCCTTCCCCCCCCCCCCCCCCCCCCGGGTTGTTCCTCATTTCTCTTTCAGATACAAAAAGAAAAGTGTGAAGATTTTTTGTCAGCAGTTCTTGCTGCTGTGAGGCTTTATATTGAAGGGCAGATATCAGTTGTGCTGCTACGTAGCACAGCCTTTGCCCATTCCTGAGGTTTCCACCATTTGGGTGAGTACAGCTTTAAATTTTGTTTCTCTGTCGGGCTCACTCTTGGTTCTGCTGTCACTTTTGTTTTTATGGCGGCAGAGGTAACTGTGTTTTCTGCTACTGAAGCTGTTACTATGCTCTTATTTTTCATGTCCTTCTCGGCTCGTGGCCTCTCTGGGCTGCCATGAATGTGGTATTTCCATGCCACAAGTCTCCCTCACTCCTTGCTACTTCCCCCTCCAGTACTCTCTTAGCCTTCTGTATGCCTATCCTCCCATACCTCTAGTAGGAAAGACTTTGCTGAAACTCAAGCAAGACTGGGGAACCATGATTCTCATTGCTCCCTTCTGGCCTCGCCAGATTTGGGTCCCTCTTCTTCTGGAGTTGTCCTCCGAGGAACTGTGGAGATTGGAGTGTTTTCTGACCCTCATTACCCAGAATGAGGGGTCGCTTCTACATCCCAACCTCCAGTCTCTGGCTCTCATGGCCTGGATGTTGAGAGCTTAGAATTCGCCTCCTTGGGTCTTTCAGAGGGTGTCTCCCGAGTCTTTATTGCTTCCAGAAAAGATTCCACGAAGAGGTGTTACTCTTTCAAATGGAGGAGGTTTGCCGTCTGGTGTGACAGCAAGGCCATAGATACTCTTTCTTGTCCTACACAGACCCTGCTTGAATACCTTCTACACTTATCAGAGTCTGGTCTCAAGACCAACTCCGTAAGGGTTCACCTTAGTGCGATTAGTGCTTTTCATCGCCGTGTAGAGGGTAAGCCTATCTCTGGACAGCCTTTAGTTTGCTTCATGAGAGGTTTGCTTTTGTCAAAGCCCCCTTCCAAACTTCCACCAGTTTCATGGGGTCTCAACGTCGTTCTCACTCAGCTGATGAAAGCTCCTTTTGAGCCACTAAATTCCTGCCATCTGAAGTACTTGACTTGGAAGGTCATTTTCTTGGTGGCTGTTACTTCAGCTCGTAGGGTCAGTGAGCTTCATGCCTTAGTAATGCATGCACCTTATATCAAGTTTCATCACAACAGAGTAGTCCTCTGCACACACCCTAAGTTCCTGCCAAAGGTGGTGTTGGAATTCCATCTGAACCAGTCAGTTGTCCTGCAAACATTCTTTCCCCGTCCTCATACCCACCCTGGCGAAAGCAGTTTGCATACCTTGGACTGCAAGAGAGCATTGGCCTTTTACGTGGAGCGGACGAAGCCCTTCAGACAATCCGCCCAGTTGTTTGTTTCTTTCGATCCCGACAGTTGGGGAGTCGCCATCGGAAAACGCACAATCTCCAATTGGCTAGCAGATTGCATTTCCTTCCCTTATGCCCAAGCTGGGCTGACTCTAGAGGGCCATGTCACAGCTTATAATGTTAAAGCCATGGCTGCGTCTGGCTCACTTAAAGTCAGCCTCCATTGAAGAGATTTGCAAGGCTGCAACGTGGTCTTCGGGCCACACATTCACATCTCACTACTGCCTTCAGCAGGATACCTGACTCTACAGTCGGTTTGGGCAGTCAGTGCTGAAGAATCTGTTCAGGGTTTAGAATCCAACTCCACCCCCCTAGACCCATTTTTGTTCTGTTCCAGGCTGCACTCTGTTAGTTGTTTATAGTTTCAGGTCAATCTATGTTATGTTCTCGCCGTTGTGAGGCAAAATTGACCAATTTTCATTATTTTGAGTGAGCCTGGTTGCTAGGGATACCCCATTTGTGAGAACAAGCAGCCTGCTTGTCCTCGGAGAAAGCGACGATACTTACCTGTAGCAGGTATTCTCGGAGGACAGCAGGCTGATTGTTCTCACAAACCTGCTCACCTCCCCTTTGGAGGAGTTGTTACTTTGTTTCTATGCTTTTTGATTTAACTGAAGAGACACGCTCCTGCGACGGGCGGGAAGTCGTCCGTGCATGCGTGGTGCTCGCTGCTCGCGTGCCAGAAGACTCTAGCAAAACTTTTCCTTTTTGCTTGCAAAAAATTTGCCGCTTCCTGGGCCGACATGGACGTTGACCCACTTGTGAGAACAATCAGTCTGCTGTTCTCGGAGTAAGTATCTTCGCTTTCTCCTAATTGGCCAGGAGATGGCGATTTGTCATTTTTTGTTTGTTTGTTAAAGCTGTACCAGAAGTGAGTTTTTTCTTCCCACCAAAATCTGTTAGCTTAAGCTATGAGGTAATTTTTTTAGTTTCAGATCAGGGAGTGGAAAGAGGCTCTCTTCCTCAGACCCTGTGAATAGTTAGACTTCATAACCTGTGAGCAGCTATATCTTGTCCCAGGTACTATTTAGGTTGTAGATAAATGTTTTATATTTGATCCATATTCAGTTAATCTGTTATTGCCTGTTCTTTTCCACCTGTTTATATGGTTCACTGTTCTACTCTGACATGGGGTTAGTCTAATAAATTATGTAGCAGCTTTTAAAATAAACCATGAAGTATTTTTTTTTCCACTCAACATGCAATCAAGCTATGAAATCAGTTGCTGGAGGATGTGGTCTAGGCAGTTATAATAGCTGGGTTTAAAAAGGGTTTAGACAAGTTTGTGGAGGAAATGTCTGTGAACCATTATTAGACACAGAAATAAGAAAGCCACGACTTATCCCTAGAATTGGGCAAGGAATGAATGTCCCCTTCTTGCGAATCTGCTGGGTATTTGTGATCTGGTGTGACTATTGTCAGAGACAGTATGTTGGGCTCAATGGACTCTGGGTCTTATATTACTGCTTCCCTGGGAAGAGTGTTTTCCTGCATACAATCAAGTGTATGACAGAATATTCCTTCCAGCAGTGGATTTTTTTTTTTTTTTAAATAAGGTGACTTTTTTTTCTGTTTTTCGTCCTAATTTGTGGTTATTTTTTAGGGAAACACTTTGTGGTACCACGAAGCATCGGTGATGACACAGGAAACAAAAGGAAGAGGCGGTACCCTACCAAACTGCAGGATTTCATGGCGTGGTTCTCGGTGGCATGTGAGTGACACGGCTCCAGAATTGTGCAGTGCATTTTTCATATTGTACCCCATTACTGACAAGCATGTATCTCTCAAACCCAAATAATTTCATAGATGCTTATTTGCAATAGTTGATTTTAAATCTTTTGTTGGTGAATACTGTACCATCAAAACAATAATTCCATTTTTTTCAGCTTTCTAAAACTGGAAAATCTGATAACCTCTCCATCAAAAGTAATCACCAATACACAATTTACTTTTTCACCCCCACCATTGCAGCATACCATATTTGCTTTATAACGGAAGTGCATGCTCATAAACACAGTTCTATACAGGTATTTGTTGCTTTTTATGCTTCTCATTGTATATATTTATCTTTTAATCTTTTATATATTACTAGCCATTAAGCCCGTTAAAACGGGCGAGATTTGTAATTCTCACCTCCATGTCCAGCAAACCTGCTCCCTCTCCCCCTCCGTGCCAGGCCCCCTGCACTGACATGAGAGCGCCTCTCACCTCCATGTGAAAGCGGCGGTGAGAGGCGCTGTCATGTCAGTGGAGGGGGGAAGGAGCGACAACGTCGGGGATGGGGTGGAGGTTGGTGGAGGTTGGTGTGCCGGCAATGTTCCTTTCCTTCGTCTCCAGGCTCTCCAGCGGCAGGCCGGCAGCATCCGTTTCCCTCTCTGTTCCGCCCTCTGACATCATCACGTCTTGGACACGAGGACGGGACAGAGAGGGAAGTCTACTGCGCATTTGCGGGTGAGTCGGTCACTTGTCTTTTATATGTTTGATGTTTGACTTTTAATGTGTTTAAAATTTCTTATATATTGCTTTCTATAGATTTTTTTTTTTCTTTATAACCCTTTTATAATGTGGTTCACATTTGTATTGGTTTTTACATTTATCATATTTTAAGTATACATATACTTATATAGGATTTTTGTGAGCACTTTCATTTGTGTATGTTTTTGGTTTCATTCATATGTTTTTCATTTATATTTGTGTTTGTTGTTGTTGTTGTTGTTGTTGTTTTTTTTTTTTTCATGAGGATCCCTGACGAAAGCTACCGTGCCAAAACATGGCCCGTGTTGGGTTTTACCGTATGCATCACTGATGGATAAACAATTTGGAACATGAAACTGAATGTCCTTGGAATTTTTTGTCTTTGAACTTGTTGCTTAGGTGGCTTCCACCACTTTTGGTTTCTTTCAATTTTTTGTAGAAGATATTTTGTTTGGTTCTTCTTTTGTTTTTAGTGTGGAAGCAACACCTTTAGCAGGGGTAGCTGAGATCTTTGATGGTAGAGGCCCTCTAAACCCAGTAGTGTTGCCCCTGATGAGCTAGCAGAAGCAAGAACTTTAAATATAGTTCCAATGCTTTCAACTCAACTAGAATGTAGCATTAGGATTCATTGTTTAGGTGCTATTTGTGAGAAGTTAAATTCCCAGTTGAAACTATACCACTTGGTAGCTGGGGTCTAAACTCTTCCTTCCTTAGCATCCTTACCAGACCAGTCCAGAACTTGTGGCAGTTGTCCGTCGACTAGCAGGTGGAGATAGAAAATACACAATTGTGTGCTTTGTACCATAAGTGCACCGTATAGCTCCAACTCCTCAATATTTCTCTATCTCCAGTTGGTAGAGGATGGTTCTGTGCAGCTTTTGGGGTGATTTGCTGAGGCCCACTCTTAGACCAGTTAGTTAAATGGTCCCAATGGAGCATGGGGTAGATGTTGTGAAGCGAATTTGTCTTTTTAAGGGGTATGTTCAGAGGAGTCTGCTCCCCCCTCTTTCTCCTCCTTTCTTCCTTGGCAACCAACCAAAAAAAATAGGAAAAAAAACCTGGAGAGATTTTATACAGGAAGGATTGTGGGGTCTGACAAGTTTTCAGTGTTAAGAGCCTTCTTCCCTCTTTCAGTCCCTCCTGGGAGAGCTTAGGAATGGGGATAGTGTGGCTGTAATTAAGAGCCAGCCTTTCCAGAAGTTATTCACTCTATACTGAGTTTTGCCAGCAGTAGTTATTCCTTTGTTCAGCCACCCATCACCACATGGCAGTGCCAGTGGAAGGAATGAAGTGCCGCTCCTAGTACAGTGTCTTGGGGCAATGTGCTTCATGCAGATTTGCTTCATTTTCACAGCCAGAGCTGGGGGACAACCTCGGGGAGAGCCCAAGTAGCACTGGGAGATGCAAATCTATGTCTAAGGGGAAGCTTCAGCTCCTTCAGGGCTAGCCTGCGGTTCCCTCATAGAAACAGTGGAAATGGCAGTTATTTTGTTTTCTTATGCTCCTTCAGCTGAAATAGATCTGATAATTCAGGCACTCCCAGCTGCTTAAAGTTCCTCTAGATATGAAGTGATGAGGGAAACACAGGTTCTAGAATCTGGAGAAGCTTTGAATATTAGTAACCTATTCTCTCCAGACTTTGTTTTATTGCTGAAAGGGCTCAGGGCTTTCAGGAGGTTCTTTCCACCTCCAGAACTTCTAAAAAAGGTTAAGCTTCAAAATGTATAAGGTTGGAGTAGTTGGATCATTGGGAATCCGTCCTTTGCTTTGGCTGCTACTTTTATCCAGGCGCCTTCTGTGGCTTCGAGGGCTTCTTGTTTAAAGGAACCTTTAGAAGAAGGGGAAATTCCCATGAGACCCCATAGTGGTAAAGACTGGTTTGTTTGTTTGTTTGTTTTAGTAGGGAGGGAGCTCCCTGTTCTGATTACTACATTTCTAGAAGTCCTTAGCATTTCCTCTACTGCACCTTAGGAGCCCTGTGTTTGGGGATTCCGTTTTGGAATGGAATAAGAGAGCCACCTAAAGCTTCCTTTTATGCATCAAGCTATTCAGGCTCATACTACAGCCAAATGGGATTAAGTTACTCTTCCCATGTCTAAGATCTATCCTTTAATCTCTGAGGGAAAGGATAAGTTCAAGCATCCAGTGGTAGGTGCCTTAGTAACAGCTATTACCAAGAAACTACTATTCCAGTAGGAGAAAGTTCAGCTCTTAAAGACCTCCAGGATCCCAAGGTGGAAGCCTCCTTGAAGCAATCTTTTGATGGGGCTGCCTTAAGCTTCCATGTTTCAGTCTGTAGTGCTTATGTTACCAAAGCTAGTCTTTGATGAGATCAGCAGGCTAGTAGCCTGGAGCAAGGTCTGGGGCCTCAAGAACCAGATGAGTGTACCCCTCTGGAAGCAGGGCTAGCCTACATGGTTGATGCTGTTTGAGATTTAATTCAGGCTCTGGCAAAAGATATGACTCCGGCAGTGTCGGCGAGATTTCGTAGCTAAGAAATTGGGCTGCAGACTCAGCTTCTAAGTCGTACTTAGCACACTGCCTTTTAAAGGCAAGTTATCATTCAGGGAAGATCTGGAAGAATTAGTTAGAGGCTTCCAGAGGATAAACCTGGAAGAATTAGAGGCTTCCCGAGGATAAACCTAAGTCTTCGTCTCTGTTTCAGAATGCCAAAATTATAGACCAGGCCAATATAACACCTTTTAATGTTCCTATTTCAAACCTAGGCAGTTCTATTTTTGGGGGGACAAAAAAGAAGGAAGTCAAGGAGGTTGAACCGCCAACGTCTCTGTGTCCATTCCTCAATGTTGCTAATAAGAGGACATTTGTCCAAGTTTGTCAGAGTGGACCAGAATAACATCTGATCAATAGGTACTAGACAAGATCAGAGAGGGCTACAAAATAGAGATTCCCTACCCATTCAAACATTTATTTTTAGAGTCTTCTTGCAGAGCTTCGACCAAAAGGCAGGTGGTGTAATCCACATTACTGAGTCTCCTGGATTTCCTGAGAACTACAACCAACATCACCCACAACAAAAGGACACCCGCTAGACATGCTAGCCTACAGAATGGAAAATCATCAGAAGATGAAAATCTGAGATGCACTATGGTCACAAACCCCAAGGTCAGACCATCACATACATTCTGGAATGACCAGAAAGGGAAAAAAAAGAGAACTCACAATGCCCAACCCAACGCAGAAAACAAGAGGAAAAATAGACGCTGACCAATTCTAGCACAACATAAACCAGTCATGTGTTAGACCAGCATGATATAACTACCTTCCTGATTCAATGGGATGAGGAAAGTTGTACAATATTGGACAAAATAGCACCAGAGAAGCTGAAAAATCACCACAGGAGAACAATGCACTCGTGGTTCAAACAGGAACTATCACAAATGAAAAAAGCATGCAGGAGACTTGAAAGGAAATGAATTTGCAATAAATCTGATTAAAACAGACACAATGGCGCAACATGATCCAAAAATATAAATTGGAAATCAAGAAAACCAAAGTTAAATATTATGAAAACAAAGTAGGGAGAAATCAACTAAATTTCAAAAACCTCTTCAGGCTAGTGAATGGTCTGCTGGACACACAAGATCTGACAACAGACAACATCCCTAGGCCCAAGAACTGGCCAACTACTTAGAACAGAAAATCTCCAACAGAAAATGAGATCTCCCCACCCCCATTAACAACATAGTAGAATACCTGGACATAACATTCTGACCTACTGTATTGTTTACTGTTGAGAGCTGAGGTAGTTGTTGCTTGTTTCCTAGCAGGCATCGGGGGCGTGGCTGTGAGGAGTTGGGTTGTTTTTGGCTAATCTTGCATCTTTGGTGGGGGGGGGGGGGAAGCCTCAAAGAAGGATTGAAGGTAATTGAGCACATTTTGGGTGACCTTTCATGGTTGCTTATTTGGGGCTGTCTTGTTGGCAGTCTATGGCAGCGGCAGCCCAGGAGTTTAGGCTGTGTTGGCTGGGGACTCTGCATGTTGAGAGGAGTGCTCTTGTGGTTTGTTTTTTCTCTTTCTCTCCCCTCCCCCCCCCCCCTTTGGGGTATCTGCTTGGCTATTCGTTGTCTGGTTTCCTAAAGACTTCACAGCTTACTTGAAACTCAGTGGTTCTCGGTCTCTATCTATTGGTAGAAGTGCATAACCCATCTATCTAGGTCTAGAGGGATTAAAGGAAAACAAATTAGCAGGTAAGACCTAATTTTTCCTTAGCTGTTACCTCAGCTGGAGGAGGAATGCTTTGGCAGTCAAAAAAGCCTTGGCTTGATTTTCATCAAATGAAAAGAGTAGACAGAAGGAATCTAAATGAAGAATAAGAACAGGCACATAATTTATTAGCATTGTCCTATGGCCCTGATGGCGAACCTATGACACGCGTGTCAGCACTGACACGCGTAGCCATTTTCAATGACATGCGGCGCCGCCGCAGTGTGGTCCGCCCTCCCTCCTCGCCCCCGGAAACTAACCTTAAAGCCTCCTTTCACGTCGCAGCAAGCAGCAGCAGGGCAGGCCACTCCTTCCTTCCGTGTCCCGCCCTCGCCTGACGTAACATCCGCGAGGGCGGAGCACAGAAGGAAGGAGGAGAGGTCTGCCCTGCTGCTGCTTGCTGAGACGTGAAAGGAGGCTTTAAGGTTAGTTCTGGGCCCGGTAGCGGGTGGAGGGGGGGCCCAGCGACCTTGGGTGGGCAGCAATCTCGGGTAGGGGGGGGCCGGGGCGGTCCTAGTAGCAGTGATTTTTCTCGAAGTGACACGCCACCTGAGTTATGCTCAGTTTTTTGGCGAATTTTGACACACCAAGCTCAAAAGGTTGCCCATCACTGTTCTATGGTATTCAGGACCATCACCATGAATGGCTCAGAAGACCAAAACCTTACCCTCTGGGAGATTGAAAGCCAGTTTCTGACTGCCCTGTTTATGATGCCAGTGTTTAATCATGACGAAGTATAACCTTCACAGAGTGCCAGATACAACTCTGGCCACCTTGTTGGGCAGACTGTATGGTCCGTTCAGGTTCTTATCTGCCAACATTTACCATGTTATATTACTATATAGGAGCCAGAGTCAAAGCACTTAGACTTTTACAGTTCCATAGGTTACAATGTAACTTTCTAAGTCTAAGTGCTTTGAAAATATCCCTCCACATGTAGAATGAATAGTAGAATGTTTATCCTCTGAGAACAATAGTACTCTCAGCCTTTAGTTTTGGTTATTGTTATGTTTTCATCCTATGAACTTTCCATTTCAGCCAATATTTGTGTAATATCTGGTCCTGTTATTTTCCATTTTGTCATATATTTGTCTTTAAATTCGCTTGCCTAATTTATAAGATCTTTCATGGAGATTGTTAGCTCATCTACAATTTCATTCTAATAACAGAAATAGGAGGTCATCTTCTATCAAAGGGATAAAGCTATTCAAGATATTTAATCGGCTTCTGGCTGTTCAAACCCCCAAATTATAGAAATATCTGTATCCTTGTGTAAACCTTGAACTAAACTTTTCTTACTTTAAGAACAGTCTAAAAAACTCTCTTTGGTAGGTTTGTTTCTCCTTCAAATCCCAAGAATTTGACTTGGTTTCTTGTATGCAAACCACTTTGAACATGGAGGTATTATGCGGTATAGAAGTACAAAGTGAATACATGTAAATTCAGTAATCCCTGCTCTTATCATTTCTAGATCACGATGGTGAAGATACTAGGAAAAGCAGGAGGAAAGGGCCCACGTTTGCTGGTAAGTATAGGTGCTTTGTGAGCCTGCTGATTAAGTTGTGCAATGAATTGGGGGCTTCCCTGGTGACAAGTTGTATTCTCTGTAGATTAACTGATGAGGAATTATGTGCTGCGGTAGCTTGATGCAATAGAAACTTGTATTTTTGGTTGTAAAGTTAGTTATCCTATAGGAAATGACCATTAATTTCCCAGAAGTTTTGAATTTGTAAGGAGGATAAAACAGAAAGAAATGGGAAAATTTGGAAAGAATTATACTTCAATAACAATATAATGCATGGTGTATACACATTTTACAGCAAAAGAGGGGGAGAAGGGAAAAACGTCCACAGTATACCAAAACAGGAAAGAAAAAGGTGGAAGACAACAGCTGTTCCAGGATAAAATCCAGACGTCCAAATGTGTCCTGATGTACATAATAGTTCGAATGTACATAGTAGTTCAGAGGCTGCTTATTTCTGTGCTGTGCATTCTGCGGCTGTTTTCCCACAGCAGGTGGCAGAGTTTTCATTTCTCTTTGTCACATTATTCTCCAATATTTTTATTGCGTTGTTGACAGTAAAGACCCCTGAAGAAGGCTTTTCTCAACCAAAGCACGGCCCGTGCTGGGTCAAAATTGTCTGTGCACTCTACACACTTTGATCAAGATTGTCCATGTACTCTACACACTTTGGAGAATTTTTTTTTTTTTACTTGTTTGGAATAGGGGCGGGCATAGATTAAAATTTTTAATCGTGATTAAAACGGCATGCGTTTTGGACCATGAAGTGTAATTCCACAAAATATAATACTGAAACTGAAGTGAAAATCAATATTTTAATGGGACTGTAACTTAAACTTTCAAAACTGTCATATGCCTTTTTAAAATTCTTTTTTTTTTTTGTTTTAAAGACTTTATTTAAAGTATAGGAACATCATTACATGCAACAAGAAAAGGCGACGGGGACACTTCATTGCCTTCGCACTAGACTGAGATAAATACATAGAACATGTCCAAAATTACCCCCCCCCCACCCTCCCTATTCCTTCAAGTACCTCCACCGTCAACACTCAACCAAACCCTGCATCATAGACACCTGCCTGCCCATCTTCTCACTCCCAGCCCCCATAAACCCCAGTGAAACCAACAGTAATACCTAAAATCGGTAGGTACAAATATACAAGCATAAACAGAAAAGCAAAAGAAGGGTACAAACTGCTGCATAAGTGCAAAGCAGCAACCATCATTCTCCAGCTCCAAATATCTCATCCATATACGTAGGTATTGAGACAAAGTTCTATTTTGGGTGCTGTTCACAGAGCCATCCCAGCTGTACTCTCATATGACAGAGTTTAGGTGAGTGCTGCTTCCACTGCTGCGCAATGACCATTTGAGGCTGGGGACTGTACTGGGAGAGAGAGAGGAAAAGGGGTATGGCTGGAATTGTGCTGGGAGGGGTGGGGGAAAGAAGTGCCACGACCTTCAGGGAAAGACTTTTTGGTTACAATGCTGTAACCAAAAGATTTTCCCTGAAGGTCCTGACACACATTATTTTGTATTAGTGCAAGCTAAACAGAATAGCATGTGCTTGAATGAAACCAAAATGCACATTATTCTATGAGACATGCAGGTTTTATTCTCACTTCTCATGATAACATTTCTATATAGCAATATATTTTGGCTCCTATGCCAACAAAACAGGAGAAGTCCGCCTCACAGATCTCTCATGATCTCATGCTTTTGTCTCCCTGGAACAGCACTGGTTGTTGTCTTCCACCCTTTTCTTTCCTACACACATTTTACAAAAGATAGTAAAGAGAACAAAATAGAACTTTCATCATTTGCTTTACTGTGTTAACAAATGTTGGAAATTCTGGGCATCTGAGGATTGTAATTAATTTTCTGAGAAATTATTCTGAAATTAGTTTTAGAAACAAAGTTGTCTTCAATTTCTGATTGAACCAACTGCAAACAAAAGGTATATCAATGCGCTATATTTGTTTAAAGTCTTTCTCCCGTTTCATGGTTGGCCCAGCCCACTACTGAACTCCTTTTTTTTGTTTGTTTTTTTCTGTGCTGGACTCCAAATGAGGTTCCTTTATAAGGTGTGTGCCACTGTGTATAAATCCGGCCACTCAGTCTATTGTACCAGTGCTATTCAGGAACTGGCAGATGGGGTAGCAGGAACCCATCTTGCAGCTTCTGGCCAATGGGTACAATTTATGCAGGAACCACAAACAAAACTCCTGGACTTCCTGACTGCTGATTGTAATATCCTTGAAAGACATGTCCTTATTGTTCCAAACAGGATTTATTTCTGTTTATGCTGTACCTTAGATTTTGGAGACAGCAGCAGCAAGCCGCCAAGGATCACACAGGCAGATTACCCTACCTGTAAGCTACACTACATGTATTAAATTTATTTTTTTCAGTCTTAAATTCTGCATTAAGATATGACACCTGTTATGCCATCCAGACACTCAGTATAACCTTTTTTGCCAGTGAGACAGGCTTTACGAATCAGCTGATAATCACCCCTTCCCTGTAATGCAAATTTTATCTAAAGGAGTCCCACTGCTGAAAAAGGTATCCTAGAGGCTATGGGAGTTTCCAAATATTGTAATATTGTTTTCCAAAAAATTGTGTGTTCTGACAGTCCCAGAATGCATGAAAAATGAATTGTTCTCCAGGTTACATTTTGGGCAGAGTGGAGTCTCTATATCACCCCCCCCCCCCCCCACCCCAAAAAAATTATTTAAAAAATTTTGGAATTCACTTCTGTGTACATATTTCTCCTTTCTTGCAACAGAGATTAATGTTTCTATGTATCATTTGTAGAGCTGTACCGAATTGCATATGTAATCCCCTATTAGGTTGGGGATTACTAGCAGAGTAAGTCCCTGTAGTGAGTCACTGGAGGGAGTAACTGGGAGGTTCCTGGATGGGAGGAAGCTAATCCCGAGGGGAGTAGTTTTGAAATAAAATGCAGAAAGAAAAGGCACCGAGAAGAGTGACAAGAGGGAGGAGACTAGGAAGAGATAAAGTTAAGTGTTTGCTCTGTGGGGGTGGGGTTGGGGGCTTTTCTTTCTTTTGGGTTTTGGGCTTTTTCTTTTTGGTTTTCTGTTTCTGCTTTGTGTCTTTGGTTGCCTGCAAGCCTCTGCCAAGTGACAAGAAGGAGAAGGGGGATCCCATATAAAAAGAAGTGAATCCATTGGCTAAGGACAAGGAGAGTTGCTACTAAGAAAAACAGTAACTCTGAAGGAGAGCTCTGGGTGGGCAGCCCAGCCCAGGAGCGCAGGATAGGAGCCAGGGAGTGTCCGTCCTGTAGCCAGGGTGAGCCAATGCAAAGGTCACCCTGGTTGTTGTTGTTGTTATTATTATTAACATTTGTATAGCGCTACCAGACGCACATAGCGCTGAACACCTGACACAGAGAGACAGTCCCTGCTCAATAGAGCTTACAATATAAAATAATACAGACAGACAAGACAATTAAGGGCAAGGGAAGTACTGGGCGAGAAGGAACAAGGGGGGAGGCAAATGAGTAGTGGCTAGGAGCCAAACGCCGCAGTGAAAAGGTGGGTTTTCAGCATAGATTTGAAAACAGGTAGAGATGGAGCTAGACGTACAGGCTCAGGAAGTTTATTCCAGGCATAAGGTGCCGCGAGAGAAAAGGAACGAAGCCTGGCGTTAGCAGTGGAGGAGAAGGGGGATGACAAGAGAGATTTGTCCAGTGAGCAGAGGTTACGAGGAGGAATGTAGGGAGAGATGAGAGTGAAGAGGTAATGGGGGGCTGCAGAATGGATGCATTTAAAGGTCAGTAAGAGAAGTTTGAACTGTATATGGAAGCGAACAGGGAGCCAGTGAAGTGACTTGAGGAGTGGGCTAGTGTGGGTATAACGATTTTGGCGGAAAATAAGCTGTGCTGCAGAATTTTGGACAGAGCGGAAGACCAATGAGAAGTAAATTGCAGTAATCCAAGCGAGAGGTGACAAGGGTGTGGACAAGGGTTTTGGTTGGAGGTTAGACCAGGAGGGTCTGAACCTGAAGCATAGAGAGGAGCACAGCCTTTGGGGATAGGCTCAGACTGGAGCTGTACAAAGTGTAAATAATCCTGTTTCAGAGTGCCTTGTAAAATATACACTAAGGGAGGAGAATACAGAGGTTCCCCTGGGGAACATCAGAAGGACAACTTATTTAAAGATTGCACAAAGTGGTGGAGAGTTTATGCAGTGAGAATGTTCCTGTGGTTTCAAGTTGAAGAATAAACTGTTTGAGTTTTAAGATGCTGCCTACGGAGTGGTCATTTTGGCTGGCCCCCAAGACAGCCTACTTTAACTGCCAGCCCTACTTCCCACAGGGGTTTTGGACTTTGATTTTTGAGTTTCTGGGGGCGAAGAGGGTAACCCTACCCGCTAACATTTCTTTCCCCAGGTGGAGGCACTGTGCGCTGAGTGAGTGAGGGTTCAACGGAGTCTGCCCTTCGTGGGGGCTGCATCCCACTCGGACCCTGGACCCAGAAGTGCCCAGGCAAAGGGGCATTGCACATTTTTTACTATTCGGCTGAATAAGAATAATGAAAAATATTATTTGGCCGAGTATGAATATGAATAACGGGTACTGAACTTTAACATAAATAATAAATAAAGCAATGTGAAATCAGAGAGAGAGTGCTATTTCAGTAGGATTTAGCACAATAGAGCCCCAAATTATTTCTATTTGAATTTGAATCCGTATTTGGCCGAATACAAATAATGTATTCAGGGCCAAATCAAATTGTGGTGCAGACTTCATCGGTTCCCTTGATTGGCAGAGGTTTTTTTTGTCTGCCTTTGTGGTTTCAGGTCTCAGTATCTTCGCATATGGTGAATTCCCACACAGAAGTCTGGACCTTGCTGCTCCCAGGTCACTCAGCTTCTTGGCTGCCCTTGCAGCCTTTCTTCAGCCGCCTTCTCCAGGCTACTCCTCCTGCCAGCATTTTTAGTCTGCCGCTCACGTCTGTCGAAGCCTTGGCTATGCTGGCGTGAGCTGACCTCTTTTCCTGGGGGGAGTGTATTTCCCACCTCAAGCTAAGGGGCAATGTCTCCTCAGGGTTGCCTGGCCTTCTCTTTCCAAGCTGCATAGGCAGCTTTCAGCTCGTGCTGCATTTGCAGGGGTGTGTGCTGCCCTCTGCTGCATTTACTGGATTGTGGGGTTCCTTATTTTGGTAGCTGCAGTTCTAGGCCACTTGGACTGCTTTTTCTCCTTCCTGAAACATGACCATTTTTCTCCTCTCTGATGTAGGGGCAGCTGGCGGCCCCTGTCTGCATGATCATCTAGTGGTGCGCTGCTGCAGTGGCCGTTTTTGGGGCATGTCTGTCATTCCAGCATGGCCTCCGTAAGGTGGCGATCCCATGCGGCATCGGGAGCATTAGAATCCTGGTTGTCTGACCTGTTTTTCAGTCCTTTGTAGCATTGTCAGCTTTCTGCTCCTGACTGCATTTGGGGACTTTGACTTCAGCATTTGGAGCATTTCCACCTCGCAGCTCTCTGCACCTTTAGCCATCTTCGGGCCGTTCTCTGCTGGGCAGGTGGCATGGTTGTGTCTTTTTGCTTCTACAGGCACTCCAGTGTTATGAGCTCTAGCTGTGTTGGCCTCAGGCAGTTCCTATAACTATTGTCGGCCTTTGCCTCACAGTGACAGCTTCAGCTCAGTTCACGGCTATGGCTGCTTGGTTAGCTTGTGGCTCTATGGTATCAGCAGAATTCGATTCTTTCATGGCTGTTGATCTTCTGTTGATACATGTGGAGTGTGGCTCCCATCACTATACAGCACAGTTCCCTTTATCCACATGCTATGCTGCTCCGTATTTTGCTGTGGAACAAGTTTTGTATATACCTGTTGGCTACAACACATTCTCCGAGGACAAGCAGGCTGCTTGTTCTCACTGATGGGTGACGTCCACGGCAGCCCCTCCAATCGGAAACTTCACTAGCAAAGTCCTTTGCTAGCCCTCGCGCGCCCGCGCGCACCGCGCATGCGCGGCCGTCTTCCCGCCCGAAACCGGCTCGAGCCGGCCAGTCTTCTTTTGTCCGCACTCGGTACGGTCGTGTTTTCGCCGTGTCGAGCCCCGGAAAGTCGACCTCGCGCGTCCAATTTGTTTTGAGCGTGTTTTTTTTTTCCTTCGGGAAAGCTTTGTCTTAGTCGGGAAGTGCTCCGGAAACCCCCCGCCGGGTTTCGTGTAAATCCTCCCCGTACTTCCAGCTTTTTGCCCCGGTAAGTTTTCTTTCGTCGACGGGGTAGGCCTCTTTTCGGCCTCGGTCGAGATTTTTTCTCCCTCTAAATTTTGGTGCTTCAAATTTCGCCATTTCGGCTTTTGATTTCGCCGGCGTGATTTTTCCGCCCATGACATCGAAGCCTTCCAGCGGCTTCAAGAAGTGCACCCAGTGTGCCCGGGTTATCTCGCTCACTGATCGACACTCGTCGTGTCTTCAGTGTCTGGGGGCCGAGCACCGCCCTCAGAACTGCAGTCTGTGTTCCCTGCTTCAAAGGCGGACTCAGGTAGCGAGACTAGCCCAGTGGAACGTGTTGTTCTCGGGCTCTTCGTCGGCATCGGCACCGGGATCTTCGAGTGCATCGACGTCGTCAGCGTCCAGACCATCTTTCTCGGCCGCCCCTGCATCGAGTGCATCGAGGCATCGGGCCTCTGCATCGGCGCCGAGACATCGGATAGCTGCATCGACGTCGGTGGTACCAGGACCTCGTCTGCGGATGTCGTCGGACGGTGGTGCATCGGGTGGAGTGCAGGTGAGGGCTGTCCATTCCCCTGCTGGTGGCGGTGAGCCCTCGGGTGGGTCTCCTCCTACCCTGAGGGCTCCTGCGGTACAGCCCCCCCGAGATCGACCTTCTTCAGTCTCGGCCCCGAGGAAGCGACGGATGGATTCGACGTCCTCCTCGTCGGTGCCGGGGAGCTCCGGTGACATGCTTCGGAAGAAATCGAAGAAGCATCGACACCGGTCTCCTCCCCGTGTCGGCACCGAGAGCTCTGGGTCGCCGAGGGATTCGGCACCCAGCAGGCATCGGCACCGAGAGGACCGCTCACCCTCTGTTCAGGAGGTGTCGATGCGCTCCGCTCTGGACAGCCCGGAACAGCCTCCACGCCCGGAACAGGTACTGACGTCGACGCCTGCATCGACCTCTCAGCCTTTCTCTGCAACCACTCTAAACGAGAGCCTCCGGGCCGTTCTCCCAGAGATTCTGGGAGAGCTGTTGCGCCCTACCCCTCCGGTACCGGCGGTGCTTGCGCCACCGGTACCGTCGAGCGTGGCGCCGGCTGGCCCATCGCCCAGGTTGAGGTCCCCGACGTCGGTACCGCGTGCGGTGCCGACCGCGGCCACCTCCCAGGAAGGCTCCCCGACTACGTCGGCGGAGGGAGCTTCGCCGATGCGGGCGAGGGAGTCTACCTCTCGACGCCCCCATCGTGGACGGGGTTCCACGGAGTCGAGCAGGGCGAGGTTGCAGACACAGGTCCGTGAACTTGTGTCTGACACCGAGGGTGAGGCCTCGTGGGAGGAAGAGGAAGATCCCAGATATTTCTCTGACGAGGAGTCTGAGGGTCTTCCGTCTGATCCCACTCCCTCTCCTGAGAGACAGCTTTCTCCTCCCGAGAGTCTGTCTTTTGCCTCCTTTGTCCGGGAGATGTCTACGGCCATCCCCTTCCCGGTGGTTGTGGAGGACGAGCCCAGGGCTGAAATGTTTGAGCTCCTGGACTATCCTTCTCCACCTAAGGAAGCGTCCACTGTTCCCTTGCACCATGTCCTGAAGAAGACATTGCTTGCGAACTGGACCAAGCCGTTAACTAATCCCCACATTCCCAAGAAGATCGAGTCCCAGTACCGGATCCATGGGGACCCAGAGCTGATGCGCACTCAGTTGCCTCATGACTCTGGAGTTGTGGATTTGGCCCTAAAGAAGGCTAAGAGTTCTAGGGAACATGCTTCGGCGCCCCCGGGCAAGGACGCTAGAACCTTAGACTCCTTTGGGAGGAAGGCCTACCATTCCTCTATGCTCGTGTCCAAGATCCAGTCTTACCAGCTCTACACGAGCATACACATGCGGAACAATGTGCGGCAGTTGGCGGGCTTGGTTGATGCTCTTCCCCCTGAGCAAGCCAAGCCTTTTCAGGAGGTGGTCAGGCAGCTGAAGGCGTGCAGAAAATTCCTGGCCAGAGGAGTTTATGACACTTTTGATGTTGCGTCCAGGGCCGCTGCTCAAGGTGTGGTGATGCGCAGGCTCTCATGGCTGCGTGCCGCCGACCTGGAGAATAGAATCCAGCAGCGGATTGCGGACTCGCCTTGCCGTGCGGATAACATTTTTGGCGAAAAAGTCGAACAGGTGGTAGAGTCTCTCCACCAGCGGGACACCGCATTCGACAAGTTCGCCCGCCGGCAGCCTTCAGCTTCTACCTCTACAGGTAGACGATTTTTCGGGGGAAGGAAGACTGTTCCCTATACTTCTGGCAAGCGTAGGTACAATCCTCCTTCCCGACAGCCTGCGGCCCAGGCTAAGCCCCAGCGCGCTCGCTCTCGTCAGCAGCATGCGACTCAGCAAGGCCCCGCGGCTCCCCAGCAAAAGCAAGGGGCGAGCTTTTGACTGGCTCCAGCAGAGCATAGCCGACATCCAAGTGTCAGTGCCGGGCGACCTGCCTGTCGGAGGGAGGTTGAAAGCTTTTCACCAAAGGTGGCCTCTCATAACCTCCGATCAGTGGGTTCTCCAAATAGTCCGGCAAGGATACACCCTCAATTTGGCCTCAAAACCTCCAAATTGTCCACCGGGGGCTCAGTCTTACAGCTTCCAGCACAAGCAGGTACTTGCAGAGGAACTCTCCGCCCTTCTCAGCGCCAATGCGGTCGAGCCCGTGCCATCCGGGCAAGAAGGGCTGGGATTCTATTCCAGGTACTTCCTTGTGGAAAAGAAAACAGGGGGGATGCGTCCCATCCTAGACCTAAGGGCCCTGAACAAATATCTCGTAAAAGAAAAGTTCAGGATGCTTTCCCTGGGCACCCTTCTCCCCATGATTCAGCAAAACGATTGGCTATGCTCTCTGGACTTGAAGGATGCCTACACACACATCCCGATACTGCCAGCTCACAGACAGTATCTGCGATTTCAGCTGGGCACACGCCACTTCCAGTACTGTGTGCTACCCTTTGGGCTCGCCTCTGCGCCCAGGGTGTTCACAAAGTGCCTAGCTGTGGTAGCAGCGGCGCTTCGCAGGCTGGGGGTGCACGTGTTCCCATATCTCGACGATTGGCTGGTGAAGAACACATCCGAGGCTGGAGCCCTGCAGTCCATGCAGATGACTATTCGCCTCCTGGAGCTGCTGGGGTTTGTGATAAATTACCCAAAGTCCCATCTTCTCCCAGTGCAGAAACTCGAATTCATCGGAGCCCTGCTGGATTCTCGGACGGCTCGCGCCTATCTCCCAGAGGCGAGGGCCAACAACTTGTTGTCCCTCGTCTCGCGGGTGCGAGCGTCCCAGCAGATCACAGCTCGGCAGATGTTGAGATTGCTGGGCCACATGGCCTCCACAGTTCATGTGACTCCCATGGCCCGCCTTCACATGAGATCTGCTCAATGGACCCTAGCCTCCCAGTGGTATCAGGCCGCCGGGGGTCTAGAGGACGTGATCCACCTGTCCACGAGTTTTCTCGAATCCCTGGATTGGTGGACGATTTGCTCCAATTTGACTCTGGGACGTCCCTTTCAAATTCCTCAGCCACAAAAAGTGCTGACCACGGATGCGTCTCTCCTGGGATGGGGAGCTCATGTCGATGGGCTTCACACCCAAGGAAGGTGGTCCCTCCAAGAAAGCGATCTACAGATCAATCTTCTGGAGTTGCGAGCGATCTGGAACGCTCTGAAGGCTTTCAGAGATCGGCTGTCCCACCAAATTATCCAAATTCAGACAGACAATCAGGTTGCCATGTACTATGTCAACAAGCAGGGGGGCACCGGATCTCGCCCCCTGTGTCAGGAAGCCGTCAGCATGTGGCTCTGGGCTCGCCGTCAAGGCATGGTGCTCCAAGCCACATATCTGGCAGGCGTAAACAACAGTCTGGCCGACAGGTTGAGCAGGATTATGCAACCTCACGAGTGGTCGCTCAATTCCCGTGTGGTGCGACAGATCTTCCAGGCGTGGGGCACCCCCCTGGTGGATCTCTTCGCATCTCAAGTGAACCACAAGGTCCCTCAGTTCTGTTCCAGGCTTCAGGCCCACGGCAGACTGGCGTCGGATGCCTTCCTCCTGGATTGGGGGGAAGGTCTGCTGTATGCTTATCCTCCCATTCCTCTGGTGGGGAAGACTTTGTTGAAACTCAAGCAAGACCGAGGCACCATGATTCTGATTGCTCCCTTTTGGCCGCGTCAGATCTGGTTCCCTCTTCTTCTGGAGTTATCCTCCGAAGAACCGTGGAGATTGGAGTGTTTTCCGACCCTCATCACGCAGGACGAAGGGGCTCTTCTGCATCCCAACCTCCAGTCCCTGGCTCTCACGGCCTGGATGTTGAGGGCGTAGACTTTGCCTCTTTGGGTCTGCCAGAGGGTGTCTCCCGCATCTTGCTTGCTTCCAGGAAAGACTCCACTAAGAGAAGTTACTTCTTTCATTGGAGGAGGTTTGCCGTCTGGTGTGACAGCAAGGCCCTAGAACCTCGCTCTTGTCCTACACAGACCCTGCTTGAATACCTTCTGCACTTGTCTGAGTCTGGTCTGAAGACCAACTCCGTAAGGGTTCACCTTAGTGCAATCAGTGCATACCATTACCAAGTGGAAGGTAAGCCGATCTCAGGACAGCCTTTAGTTGTTCGCTTCATGAGAGGTTTGCTTTTGTCAAAGCCCCCTGTCAAGCCTCCTACAGTGTCATGGGATCTCAATGTCGTTCTCACCCAGCTGATGAAGCCTCCTTTCGAGCCACTGAATTCCTGCCATCCGAAGTACTTGACCTGGAAGGTCATTTTCTTGGTGGCAGTTACTTCGGCTCGTAGAGTCAGTGAGCTTCAGGCCCTGGTAGCCCAGGCCCCTTACACCAAATTTCATCACAACAGAGTAGTCCTCCGCACTCACCCTAAGTTCTTGCCAAAGGTCGTGTCGGAGTTCCATCTGAACCAGTCAATTGTCTTGCCAACATTCTTTCCCCGTCCTCATTCCTGCCCTGCTGAACGTCAGCTGCACACATTGGACTGCAAGAGAGCATTGGCCTTCTACCTGGAGCGGACACAGCCCCACAGACAGTCCGCCCAATTGTTTGTTTCTTTTGATCCCAATAGGAGGGGAGTGGCTGTAGGGAAACGCACCATATCCAATTGGCTAGCAGATTGCATTTCCTTCACTTACGCCCAGGCGGGGCTGGCTCTTGAGGGTCATGTCACGGCTCATAATGTTAGAGCCATGGCTGCGTCGGTAGCCCACTTGAAGTCAGCCTCCATTGAAGAAATTTGCAAAGCTGCGACGTGGTCATCTGTCCACACATTCACATCTCATTACTGCCTGCAGCAGGATACCCGACGCGACAGTCGGTTCGGGCAGTCAGTTCTTCAGAACCTGTTTGGGCTTTAGGATCCAACTCCACCCCCCGAGGGCCCTGTTTGTTCTGTTCCAGGCTACACTCTCAGTTAGTTGGTAAATTTTTTAGGTCAATCTCAGTTATGTCCTCGCCGTTGCGGGGCCCAATTGACCATGGTTGTTGTTTTGAGTGAGCCTGGGGGCTAGGGATACCCCATCAGTGAGAACAAGCAGCCTGCTTGTCCTCGGAGAAAGCGAATGCTACATACCTGTAGAAGGTATTCTCCGAGGACAGCAGGCTGATTGTTCTCACCAACCCGCCCGCCTCCCCTTTGGAGTTGTGTCTTCCCTTGAAGTGTATTGTCTTGCTACATACTGGACTGGCCGGCTCGAGCCGGTTTCGGGCGGGAAGACGGCCGCGCATGCGCGGTGCGCGCGGGCGCGCGAGGGCTAGCAAAGGACTTTGCTAGTGAAGTTTCCGATTGGAGGGGCTGCCGTGGACGTCACCCATCAGTGAGAACAATCAGCCTGCTGTCCTCGGAGAATACCTTCTACAGGTATGTAGCATTCGCTATATCTAGCGTGGTCCACTTGTGCTTTGCTGGTCCCAGTCTCAGTTTGGTTCCGTCTTGGGATTGTTCCCAGTTTGTTGATTGGAACAGCTCTATATCTGAATGGGGAGCAAACTCCTCCTTTTGTCATAGTGGAACGCAGCCCTAGTTCTGACTCTGAACACAACCACCTGTGCCTGGTGGCCACGGCTCCTTTGTAGAGCACAGTTCCATTTCTGATGACTGGTCACAGCTCTATTGCTGCCCATCGGGCATGGCTACATCTTTATGTGCTGAGCCATCTATGCTGGTTGGGCATGGATCCATCTAAGAATGTAGAGTGCAGCACCGTCTCAGATAATCCAGCAAGGCTCCATCTCTGCTTCTTCTATATCGCTCCAGTACAGTTGCCTCCATCTCTGTCTATGGGACACAGCTTTCTCCTTGGTTTTGGGGCATGGCTCCTTCTCCCCAACTCCACCTCTTGAGTGCGAGCTGAGGTTTCATTGCAGGAAGTGGATCGCCTTCTTCCTCTGGTTATGCCTCATATCTTCATCCTTCGAGTTGTTCAAAGCTCCATCCCTGGACGCATAGTTCAGTTCCATCTCTGATTATGGAGCAATGCAGCTCTATCTCTGGTTCAGGACACAGCTGCATCTCTGTATAGGAGTGCTGCACCATTTGTGGAGGTGGAAGTGCACCCGTTTCTGAATGTACACATCCATTTCAATGCTGTTCATATCTGATTCTTGGACTGGTCTTGTTCTTGTCCTCTGCAACTTCCCCCTTTGTTGGGGAATCTGTTCTAGCTGGGGAGTGTGCCTCTGGTGTTACGTAGTGCACAGCTCAGCCCTTTCTGTGTGGAATGTTACTAGCTGGCTTCATATTTCAGCTCATCTTATTTCTGTAGGGTTCTGCTTGACAATTTTCTTTCCTTTAGTCACAGCATATGGATCCAGAGTCTCACCCTTTCATGAGGGTGACACTATCAATTCAGTCTCTTTTTCTGCTTAGGTTTCTTACTGTGGTTGCCAGGGCATAGTTCTGCTAGTTGACAGGTTTATGCCTCATGTCTGTGATGAGGGAGAAATGTTTGCCTTGTTATTCCTTCTGCTTTGTTACGAGAAATACTGACTGACCAAGCAGCATACTGTCCTATGTGGCAGAGTTCAGTTTGGTACTCTATATCTCCACCTGCTGGTAGATGGTCCTAACCCACAAGTCTCTGGATTTGTCTGCTGTGACTAAAGGAAAGAAAATATCAAGTAAGATATAATTTTTCCTTTACCAGCAGCAAAAATGCAAGACTATTCTTTTATTGTTCAGTGCACCTATACCTAGATCAGCAGGCGAGGGATGTGCTGGCAATTAACTAGAACTGGCTGCTGCTTCATGCTTAGCCTTCCATCAATCGCATAGCAAAGACCCTGTACAATTTTCAAAAGAGGTGTGGTACAGTGATTTGCATAGCAGCATACTGGCCTCATCAGAACTAGTCATCTCTCATTGAAAGACTTCTGTCATTCAGGCTTCAGATATTTCCATCATTGAAATGTAGAACAAGGCTTCCTGTCTACATCTAAATCTTGACTCACTACTCCTGACAGCATGGGGATTGAGACGTTTTAGTTTCTGCCATTAGGGCTATCTGCACCTATGTAAAATATCTTGGTACTGGATGGGGAGAGTAACACCTCTTAGTGGGGTTTCATGGAAAGCTGTTTCCTGCTTTACTACTGGAAGACATTACTGAACTTATTTCCCTGTATGTGGATCCAGCTCGTTGATCCACTGGGGGAGGCTGTTGTGTTATTAAAAGATTTACTATAAAAGGAGTTACCAGTAATGGATTTTTGAATATTATTACTTGTTGTGAATTAAGGTGTTTGGAAGCTCAATTAGTTATATGTTGTACTTCTAGTTACATCATATCTGTGTATGATAATATGCTATTGCTTTTCGTGCTGCTGTAATTTGGAAGAGCCTCTAATAAAAAGTCCTCTGAAAAAATTTTAAAATCAGTAGCTGTAAATGAATGTTGCAACATCTCAGCTATAAACCATTTCCATTTCAAACCCTCCTCCCTTCCCATTTCAGAACACAGCAGTCAACAGGAACTCTATAAAGTGTATATGTCCCAAAATGTACCTTTTATTTATTTTTTTCAATGTTTTTCTTTTGTTTCTCCAAGATATGGAAATTCTGTACTGGAAGCACATAAAAGAGCGGACAGCAGCACAGAAACAACTACAGAAGAGAATGGTGAGCTTCAAGCTATGCTTATTTTGAAATATGAGCTTTGTGAGTAATAGTTCTGTTCAGGAAGGTGGCAATATAAAATTAATGCTTGTTCGTTTAGTTGTTGAAGAATGTGGCTTGAGGTTAATCTTGATCTTGCTTTGTACCGTGCGCAATGTAGGGGAGTTAATTGTTATCTCTACCCTTTTCTGTAGAAGGTAATGTGTATAAAGCTTCTGCCTGGTGGTAATCTTGCCCTTATTCTCTAGGGGGCACAGTTCATGAAAGGGGTGCTAGAGTTGCAGCAGGTTGAATGGGAGAATGCAGAAGATCAGCTACCTGGTGTTGAAGAAGAGCGTGCTGGAGATTACCTGGATCATGATGGCCTTGCAGGTAAGGCAAAAAAACAGAAGAAACACTTCTTAGCAAGAAAGTCAGAAGAACAATCAAACAGTAGTTGATGATGGAAAGACCAAAGCAAACCAAGGATTTTTAAAATAATTTATTGTGTTGAATACATTGTAGACTCAACGCGGGCTTGTGATACATTCTGTGATGCTATGCGTTTCTGATACACTTGGATTAGTGACTTCTGAAGCAGGCCTTTTGGCCAAAACATGGCCCCTGTCAAGTCTAGAATGTATTGACGCAATAAGTTGTTTTTGAGCATCCCTGGTTTGTTCTTGTGGCCCTGCAAAATCTCAAAGGTAAGGGTAAAAAGTTCTTGTGGAGAAGAAATAAGTTTTGGAATACCAGAATCTTAATGGGAAGAGAGAGCTTCTGTGGAGAAATATTAAGCTATATACCAGTCATTATCATCCTCTGGCAGCTGGTCCAGGAGATGGGATTGGGCGGGTTGTGGTCTAACTTGTGGAGGCACACAGAGTTGTATTTGAGTGTTATTTCAGAAATAGACTGATCTGTCAGTTTGTTCTTCATTTCTGCTATTACTTGAGTCATGAATAATCTTCTGCTTATAAGCTGTTTTGAGATGTAATAATAATTTATATTGTTTCATACAAATTATTGCCAAACACTTCCTTATTATTCTTCCAGACCAATCTAGACACATAGAGGCATATTTTCAAAGCATTTAGACTTACAAAGTTGCATAGTAACTTTTGAAAATGAGCCCCATAATAACATAAGCATTGCCATACTGCCATATTGACCGGTTCATCAAGCCTAGTATCCTGTTTCCAACAGTGGCCAATCCAGATCACAAATACCTGGCAAGATCCCAAAAGAGTAAAACAGATTTTATGCTGCTTATCCTAGAAATATACAACAATAATTAGGTGGTACCAAAAACAGCTTACTGTGAAGTATTACTATTAGATAGGGGATGTCTCATATATACATACAGGCACAAGGTATCACGTTGTTAGCAAACTTCTGATTTAGTGCCAGTTTTTATAATCATTGACTGCCCCCAGCTTCCAATAGTACACTGAACTTGCTGAGCATTCATGTCTCTTAGTGTATATAAGTGTTAGAGCCACATTTTCATGTCTCCATAATTTCACTTTTTTTCTTAGTTTTTCTCTGTGTACTATCCATATGGTTCACATATATAATCTCTCTGTAGTAATCTACACTTGAGCTTCAACTGGTGCAGAAAGGAAAGTTTTTTACTTATCTTCGCACTGCTGAAAGCCGCAATTTGATCTTTGAAGGACATAGTTTTGAATATACACTATGACCAGATCAAATTGCGGCTTAGTACTTGTTGAATTCTTTGGCACTGTAGACTGGATGTAAAAGCCCGACAGGATACTGCCTTTGGAACTAGGATGTTAGTGGCAGGCTTGGCTTGACCCTTCCTCAGTAGATGCTGCTTTGGTATTTTCCACACATATGGAGTGGATAATGAGGAAGGAGAAATTAGGTCTTACCTGCTAATTTTCTTTCCTTGAGTCCCTCCAGGCCAGTCCAGAACCCATCCGTAGTTCGGCGCATAAAGGAAAGAATGCAGGTCTGGAGTAGAAATATTTATAGTGCTGTTTGTCTTTAATGGGCTGCTGCTGCAGGGGTTTAGAATAAACTGTAGGTTGTAATTTAGTTTTTAGTTGTTTCTTGTTACCTGATTTTATAGGGGTATTTTTATCACCTCTTGCTTTATCAAAATACTGACCGGTTTGGGACTGCACAGGATACTTATAATGCAATGCTATCAAGTGGGTGGTTCTTAGTCTCATCTGCTGGCAGGAGAGAATATAACCACATCTGGACTGGTCTGGAGGGATTCAAGGAAAGAAAATTAGCAGGTAAGACTTCATTTCTCCTTATAAAATATTAACTCTAGGAAGCTCGTTAGATCCAATTGATTGTTGGAACTTGCAGTTGATTAGTGCCGTATTCTCCCCATACTTCTCCACTTTCCCAGTGTTCACTGGTACCCTTACAAGTAGTTCAGTGTAATATAGATAGAGAACAGTGCCTGCTTAGGAGGGAGACTGCCACAAAAAGAAGATCCTTACTGAGAAATTCAGATAATACATTTCCAGGCTTTTAAACTAGAGGGGGTGGCAAATGGAAGCAGATGAGTTCAAGAAGTCACCACCAGAAAAAAAAAACGTGACAACAGTGGGGAAAAATAAACCATCTTAACAAAGCGTTTATCAATAAAAAAAGAAGGGACTAGGCAAAAAGCTATGCAAATGATAGTCAATAAAATATAGCTGGAAAGCAATGAGCACAAATACTCAGTCTAAGCAACAAAGTGCAGCATCTGCAAGCCCTGATGTTAGATATTGTTGTTATGAAGATAGTCCAGGAAACAAGAAGAAAATGCAAACCTCACAAACATAAGAATAGCTATATTGGGTCAGACCAGTGATCCGTCTAGCCCAGTATCCTGGTTTCAACAGTGGCCAATCCAGGCCACAAGTACCTGGCAGAAACCCCATTAGTGGCAACATTCCACACTACCAATCCCGGAGCAAGCAGTGGCTTCCCCCATGTTCATCTCAGTAATAGACTATGGACATTTCCTCCAGGAACTTGTCCAAATCTTTTTTAAACCTAGATATGCTGTTATCACATCCTCCGGCAATGAGTTCCAATCTAGGCCCTACACATCCAATCCCTACGCCCCTTCCCGTGCACTCCGCTCCATGGATAAATCCTTCTTATCTGTTCCCTTCTCCACTACTGCCAATTCCAGACTTTGCGCCTTCTGTCTCGCTGCACCCTACGCCTGGAATAAATTTCCTGAGCCCCTACATATTGCCCCTTCCTTGTCTATTAGATTGTAAGCTCTTTAAGCAGGGACTGTCTTTCTTCTATGTTTGTGCAGCGCTGCGTATGCCTTGTAGCGCTATAGAAATGCTAAATAGTAGTAGTAGCAATCCCGGAGCAAGCAGTGGCTTCCCCCATATTCATCTCAGTTTTTTGAAACATACACCATCCGGGAATACCGTCCCAATGTTATCATGGCGCTGTTCACATCGTCATTGATCTACCCGTATATCTCATATGTTGTAACTATCTCCACTCAGGATTGTAGACCTCAATCAAGTGAGGCAGCAAAAAAAGAAACGTGGATTCCAGAAAGATGACTATGGACCTTTTATTCTTGTAAGCAAGTCTGATTGTTAACATGTAACGGACTTGACACAGTCATGTTTCGGCATGTGTGCCTGCGTCAGGAGTCAAAGTTCCTGTCACAGTCGCTGGTGCTTTATTGTTCTGTATGTATATGTAAGATATACTTGTAACAACCAGTGATTAGTATCAACAAATACAAGATCAACAGTGTTTTGGCTGCAGAACGCTGCCAGATTTCCCGCAGCCGAAACGATGTTGGTCTTCTTGTATTGTTTTGTTGCTAAGCACTGGTTGTTGCAAGTATATCTTACATATACATACAGAACAATAAAGCACCAGCGATTGTGACAGGAACTTTGACTCCTGACGCAGGCACACATGCAGAAACATGGTCCTGTCGAGTCTGTTACATGTTAAACAATCGGACTTGCTTACAAGAATAAAGGTTCCATATTCATCTTTTTGGAATCCTTGTCTCTTTTTTTTTTTTTTTTTTTTTTTTTTTGCATCATCATCCTCATTTGTTTCTGTTACATATTGTTGTTATCACAGAGACATGGTTCAATAATTCCCATGAATGAGATGCAACCATACCAGGCTATAATCTTTTTAGAAAGGAAATTTTTTTAAATGATGAATCATCGTATAACATTCCAAAGCGGCAGTGAATGCATTGAATGGCCTTCAGGGGGAGGTATTTGGAGGCAAAAACAGCAATGAAATTCAAACAAGCATGGAATAAGCACAAAAGATTTAGTTGAAAAGTAAACTGAGCAGACCATATGGTCCTTTTCTGACATTATATTCTCTGTTTCTAATAGGTTTGTAAGGGGATGGTTACTGGTCAAAAAAACTAGCAGGAGAGGGGGCCAAAGGAATACAGAAAGGCCTATAGGGTCAGTCATCATACTTGGGATGTCTTACATGATTAGGCATGCTTTCTGCAACCGAGTTAAGAGTTGTAGAGAAATACCGATTATTTTCTAATGTGATTTTGTTTGCTTTCCCTAGATAACTTTTCAGACCATGAAGATTTGGCACTGGATGTGCCACCTTGCCTGATGGAGGATCCTGTGCTGGGTGACCTTGGTAAAGTGATCAGTTTGTTTTCCAAGTCAAGAGCTAACTGTGTGGTGAGGGAGGGGGCTTAGCTTCTTGCTATAGGGGGGGTTAGTTAGGTCTCAGACCTTAAAACTTCTAGGACTATCTTATTTATACAGTGTTATGACTATTTCTGAAAGCCAGAAAAGGCAAAACAATTGTAGCCAATTCTACACCACAATGGAAAAATTTATTCTTGACCCCAAGTTTAGCGATCAGCATGGTTTCCTAGAGTCTAGCTACATCTTTATACTCAATGATTTTTTTTCCTGAGACATGTAACCACTGTAGTTCTGCTTTGAAGCTATTTAAATATCAGATACCAGGTAGTTGAACTCGTAGGTGTTTGCCCTAGTACCACTTGAAAGGCTGTTGGTCAAGTTAAAGGAAGTAGGGTTTGGCAATCCCATCTGTCTTTGTATTACTGATTTTCCAGAGGGCAGTTTCTATCAGATGGTGATGGGTGGAAACTATTCCAGTTAGCAAGGGGTGACCATTAATGTTCCTCCAGGACCCTAGAGTTGCTGATGTCTGATCTGTTCATACATGATCAGAAGAAACTGATCATTAGCAGTACAGCCATTTTAATTGAAGATGGATGCCAAGCTTCTTGGCTGTTCAGGATGTAGTTGCTGTCTTGAAGGATCTGAGAGAATAGGCAGATGAGGTTCATTTAGCCTAGAATAATGGATATGCAGAATACATAATGAATGGGTCAGTGCTTTCTGCTATAGCACTGGAAAGGACTTCAAAGTTACAGTGAAAAAAACTTGGAATAAGCTTTCAAAGTAAAGAGAAGCTATTAAGGTTGGACAAGTCTCATGCTTTGACTGAGCACGTAAGATAATTTCATTACACTTAATCTTTGTTTGCAGAACCTGGGCATATGCCAGAGAAGTCAAGCTATGAGGACCTTGTAAGGAAGAATGTGGTATGTATGGATATTTCACATCAGAGGATTGACAGGCATTTTCCAAGTGTGCACAGAGTGGATCTCAAAGGCTACAAACTGAACATCATATTTTTCAGACCTTTGAGAAACTGCACTTTTTATCTTGTCAGAATAATCTTGCCAGTGTTAGCTCTGTCCGTGCTAGAATAACACTTGCCATCCCCTCCCTTTTTGGGATTCCTTTGCCATGGTGGTGTGCCTCATTGCCCCTACAGTTGTGTTTGTATGCTATCAGTCCCCTTGCTTTACATTTGGACCAATTACATCTCAAAGATCAGCAAAGTTTTAAAAAATCATGGTAATTGCACCTCAGCACTTCAACCATTACAGAGAACATCTTTTTCCACTAGTCAAATTATATCACTTGCAAGGGTTAATTTTGTTAATGTGAAGTATACAAAATGGCAAAACATCACTTTTATGAAAATAGTGCTATCAAATAAGAAGGTGATTGCAAAAGGTTTTGTATGTACACAAGCATCCACTTCAACTTGCAACAGAAAATCCAAATTCCTTATTGTCTCATCAGACCAGTCCAGAATATATGGATTATAATTGTCAGCCAGCAGATGGAAGCAGATTATAGAGCTATGAGCTCTGCCCTGTATAAAAACATTCTGCATCCACAGCTCCTCATACAAACTTCTACTCACAGGAAATCACTAGGTCACAGTAAAATAAGCTTTCAACAAATCACATAGAAACAGGAATTCTAAAAGTTGACTAGAATAGAACATAAATCCAATAAATAACATAAAGAATCAAAAAAACATAATAGTTAATAAATAGGCAAAATCATTCATTCAGTAATACAATCAAATAACATACAAGCGGCAATAGCAACTTTGACAGATACCAATTTTAAAAAACATAATGGTTTAAAACAAATTATAGATAATAACAGCAGAGTCACTCACACATCAATGACAGTCAAATGCCATACAGAAGGCAGCAGCAGCTTGTAACAAGTAGTAAATGGCAAACAGGAAGTGAGTAATGCTTTTATCTGTTTGTGATCGCGTACAGCAGCTTGGATCAATAATACTGACAACTCAGTTCTTTAAAAAAAAAACAGCTCAGGCCTGGTTAGAAACAGCTAAATAAACCCTAATTTGACCTAAATTTCCTATAAGCTTATAGGACCCTAAAATCAACCCATAATTGACTGTAATATATTTAGTTCTGCTGTTACTTTTTATTTTTTAAACACCATAGCCATTGTTTAAAAATATATAGTTACTGCTGCAGCTGAATATTAAACTTTGTGTGTGTTGTTTTATTTTTTTAATTTCTGCTCATTTCTCTTTTAATGAGGCATGCTTGGAGCTAAGAGAGGGCTCCTGTGCAAGCATGAGCCACTAATGTGGCCCTGCATTAAAAACGAGCAAACAAAAATAAAAAAACAAAACCCCCAAAATAACAGAAAAAGTTTGCCCACTCCTGGTGAAGAGAGAGGAGTGGAGAGATTACAGTCGCTCTGCCCAGTAGGGTTTAGAGAGAGTGGTGTGCAGAGTACAGGCATCATAACCTCCAGCATGGGGTTAGAGAACTGCCAAGAGGGGACAGAACAATTCTTGTTGAACCAACTTATGGAGAAAACTTTTTTAAAATTTGGTTTGGTTTTTCTTGAGTGTTACAGTCTTATAAAGCTACATTACAAGTTGGGCTTGAAAGAATGCTGCTTTAGATTTGTATGTATACTAAAAGGAATATCATTTTCCTTTTTGTCCTACCAGTCCAGAACAAATGGGTTATTTCCATCTACCAACAGAAGAAGACAGGGAAAAAGTAGTTCTAAATAATTTGCCCCTAAAGGGTATTGTGCAGCATGGAATGTTCAGTATTTTTCTCTTGTCTCCAAGTGGATGGTTTATTTATTTACAGAGGCTTGATATACAGTAAGGGGCCAAGTTGGCTTCTATACGGTTTACAATAAAACCAACTAACTGCCTTAAAGAAGAAAGCACACGCAAAGAAACACATACATTACCATTGATTTGAGGAGTAAGCAGTTGCAAAGAGGTTGTTTTTCAGTGCTGCTTTAAACCTTGCATAGGAGAATTCCAAATGGAGTTGAACAGGGAGTGTATTCAAAAGCCTGGGTCCAGCATAACTAATAGCAGTAGAACGAGTAACATCAAGGCAAACAGCAGAAGGAGGGGGTAACCAAAGTGAACCGGATGCAAAGGAACAAAGAAAGCTGTCTGGAAGGTGCATAAGGTATGAAAAGACATACTAGATAGTCCAGTGCTGATGGAAGATGAGATTTATAGACCAAAATACACAGTTTATATTGAACACAGGCAGAGAGAGGCAACCAGTGTTCTGACCGGAGCAATGGTGTAACGTGAAAAGGTTTTGACTGATGAAGTAAATGAACCGCGGTTGATTGGATGAGTTGGAGCCATTTAACAGAAGAGATAGGAAGACCTGCATAAAGAGAGTTACAATAGTTGGGACACGTGATGACTAAATTGAGCAGCAATGATTGAACAGCAGGAAAAGAAAAAAGTGGACAGATGGAACGAATTCTGTGAAGCGCAAAGAAAAAAAAGCCTTAATGACTGCATATATTTGATCCTTGAAGGTGAGGTGGTAAAAAAAAAAAAAAACACCTAAGATTTTAACAGACTCCTTAAAAGACAGTCTCTGTTCACAAAGGGTAGGGACAAAGTAGAGGAGGAAGGACTCCACTGAGTAACAGCGTAAGGAGTTGGGAAGTGTATAGATTCACACTTCTTTGAGTTTAAAAATAGATGTTCGGAGAGCCAGGAAGCAACCTTTTGAAGACAATGGTTAAGATCAATGAGATCAGAGCAAGAAGGGGGAACACGATATAAAACCTGAATATCATTGGTGTAGCAAAAAGGAAGACAGTGATTAGATTGGATCGGGGTAAGAAGTGGAGCCAAAGAAACATTGAAAAGGATGGGTGTTAATGGGAAAGGTGAGTGAGTGAACTTTATTGTGAGCAACTTAGCACGATTAGATAAATAGCTTTTAAACCATAATAGGACAGAGCCAGAAAAACTAATAGACTGCAAGCATTGAAGGAAAAAAGTATGATCAACAAGGTCAAAGGCGGAAGATAGATCAAGCTATACTAGAACTACAGAGAAACGCTGGCCAAGTGAAGTCCTGATAGTATCATGCATAGCTACTAAGAGAGTTTCTGTGCTATGTTGCTTCCTAAAACCAGACTGATGTGGATGTAAGACAAGTGCAGAATCAAGAAAGGTGGTAAGGAGATGATGCTCCACCTTCTCCAAACCTTTTGAAAGAAAAAGGAGATTGAAGATCAGTCCATAATTACCAGGATCAGCACGATCAAGTCTAGGATTCTTCAGAAGAGGTGTAATCAGAGTGTGCTTCCAGACAACTGGGTACATGGGCAAGTGCTAAACTGGCCTGATTCAAGGGCAGAACAAGTGGAAGAACATAAGTGGTCAGTTGCTTGAAAAGGTGCGCTGGTCATGTGTCTAGTCCAGAACCAGAGGGGTTAATGGAAGAGACTTAAGTGAATTGAGAGTAGGAGTACTAAAGGAGGACCAAGAAGAAAAAGAGGAAGATTGTTCACCAGCAGTGTTGGCATGGGGGGTGAGAGAAGAGGGAGAGATAGTGGAAGAGGAACCAATGGGGAAACAAGCTCGAAGAGACAAGTCTTCGTCTGCCAAAAAGAAGCTAAAGTAGATGGTGATAAAATGGATGGGTCAAAAGAAGGAGTCACCTCTGAAGGAGCAATAGACGTTAAAAGCTGAAAGAGAGTCCAGGATTTATTAGTGGATTTGAGAATGCATTGTTTAGCAATGTCATAGATCGCTCATGTAGCATCTTTTGCAGAGCCCTTTTATTCAGTAATTCGGTAGTAAGCTGCCTTACAGACCCCCTTTGTCAGCACAGTAGCCTTAGCCATCAAGTTATATGGCTTGTGGACTTCAGCTTTGGATCTTCTATCACATTCTTAAGGCTGCTATTTTCACTTTATAGGCTTTCCTTCAGTTTACATAGTTGTCTCATGAAGATCCATGCATGCGACTCTCAGCTCAGGCCTTGATTTGCTGTGTTGGCTCTTGCTTCTCTTGCATGTTGTTTTTGCCATTTTGTTCCAGAAAGGAAGTTGGTTCTAGGTTTCTGTACAATTAGAAAGATTTTAGTCTTGGCTAAAGAGGGACACTGCTTTGCTACATCCCATTCATTCTGGACTGGTCTGGTATAGATGAAAAGGAAGGAAAAAATGTCTTACCTGATAATTTTTCTTTACTTTAGTCCTACCAGACCAGTACAGAAACCCTCCCTGTTTGTTTTCCATTTTTGTTTATTTCTGCACAGAATATCTTTGCTTGTTTTTTTTTTTGTTTCTGTCATGAATATCACACATCTGCTGACTCGGTGGACAGCTGTATGTTGTTGATATATATGCCTCACTATTTCATTAAGCTAACACCCAAATGGCATTTTGGATGTCGAGCTTTCTTTGTGGAAGGATATAAGGGTTGTGGGTGCCATTGCTTGGCTATTTGAAAGACTGAACATTCTATGCTGCATGATACCCTTTAAGGAAGAACTGGTTGGAACTACTTTTTCTCTGTCTCCTTCTGCTGGTAGATGGACATAACCCATTTGTCCTGGACTGGTAGGACTAAACGAATGAAAATTATCAGGTAAGACATAATTTTTCCATAATCGATCACTTTGGATTCTGGAGGGGGCATTTTCTATACAGGTATTTTCACACAAGCTGTGATGACCATCTGTGTTTTCTTTTGTCCCCAGGAGCTGTTTATTGCAAACTCGCAGAAGTATGCACAAGAGACAGTTCTGTCCCTCAGGGTCAGGGACTGGGAGGACAAGATGGGGCCACAGTTACAGGAACAGGTAAAAAGACAAATTCCTGTATAAACTGATACGTGTTTTTTTTTTAGAGCAGTGTTTCTCAAAATTTTTAGGCCATGTCCCCTTTATGTTCTCTGGTAAAATTAGCTTTTTTTAAACTGTAGTACAATGTACTGCAACTTTTCATGAAATCAAATATACACTATCCCTTGCCACACTCTCTGCACTGCCCCGTATGATCCAGTCTGCTTTCAGCTGTGGGTCTCACTCCCCAGTTTGAAAGCAATTAACTTGGGGGGGGGGGGGGTCTGCTAGTCGAGTGTTCCACCCCCTTGTTGAATGCCAGAGCCAAAATTGCCAGACTGCCTAACTAAAGAATATAAAATACAATTGAAGAGGAAGAAGCATGATGGAAATTATATGCAACTTTTGAAGCTTTGGCTTTAGTTTTCCTGATGGGCAGTTTATATAAGAAATGCTGAATTTGCATTTGGAGTCTGTAAAACATTTATACCAAAGTTCAGTATACTATTTCTCTGGGATCATTATTGGGAAGGTTTTGAAGTAACCAAAGATCAACTTTCAGAGGGAATTCAGCTGCAGTTAATTATTCAGGAGGAGAAATAGAATTGGGGGAATTCAGCAGTTGTGTGCAAACATTGCTTAGCTCCTGTCAAATTTGTAACTTGCACTGAGGTACAGCTGGGGCTGAATCTGAACTTTACTCAACAATGAAGAGATGATGGATTCTAACTGAAACTTAAGTAGAGAGGTGTGGTAGCCGTGTTAGTCCACTCTTAAAGGTTATCAATAGAAATCAAACAAAATAAAACATGAAAAAGAAAATAAGATTTAGTTTTCCTGATGGGCAGTTTATACAAGAAATGCTGAATTTGCATTTGGAGTCTGTAAAACATTTATACCAAAGTTCAGTATACTATTTCTCTGGGATCATTATTGGGAAGGTTTTGAAGTAACCAAAGATCAACTTTCAGAGGGAATTCAGCTGCAGTTAATTATTCAGGAGGAGAAATAGAATTGGGGGAATTCAGCAGTTGTGTGCAAACATTGCTTAGCTCCTGTCAAATTTGTAACTTGCACTGAGGTACAGCTGGGGCTGAATCTGAACTTTACTCAACAATGAAGAGATGATGGATTCTAACTGAAACTTAAGTAGAGAGGTGTGGTAGCCGTGTTAGTCCACTCTTAAAGGTTATCAATAGAAATCAAACAAAATAAAACATGAAAAAGAAAATAAGATTTAGTTTTCCTGATGGGCAGTTTATACAAGAAATGCTGAATTTGCATTTGGAGTCTGTAAAATATTTATACCAAAGTTCAGTATACTATTTCTCTGGGATCATTATTGGGAAGGTTTTGAAGTAACCAAAGATCAACTTTCAGAGGGAATTCAGCTGCAGTTAATTATTCAGGAGGAGAAATAGAATTGGGGGAATTCAGCAGTTGTGTGCAAACGTTGCTTAGCTCCTGTCAAATTTGTAACTTGCACTGAGGTACAGCTGGGGCTGAATCTGAACTTTACTCAACAATGAAGAGATGGATTCTAACTGAAACTTAAGTAGAGAGGTGTGGTAGCCGTGTTAGTCCACTCTTAAAGGTTATCAATAGAAATCAAACAAAATAAAACATGAAAAAGAAAATAAGATGATACCTTTGGGAAGAAGGGCAACCTTCGAAAGCTAATCAAGAAATGTATTAAGTTATGTCCAATAAAAAAGGTATCATCTTATTTTCTTTTCCATGTTTTATTTTGTTTGATTTCTATTGATAACTGAAACTTAGAATTGACATTGGCGTCCTGTTTGTTCATGCTGCTCCTTTAAGGGGGGGGGGGGTAATTGTCGGGGTGGGTGTGACCCACACCACTACCATATAGTGTAGGCAGAGGGTTTCCCATCAAACGCTGTTTACGAAACCACCATCCACTGCTTACCGCAGTGTAAGCCGAAATCCATACACTGCTTGCTGAAATACAAGCCCAATTCGCCATCTACCGTTTACCAAAATGTAAGCCCAAATCCAGAGCACTGTTTTGCTGCAAACCAAATCCACCATCCACTGCTTACCAATATCTAAACCAAAGCACTGTTTGTTTAACTTTCCTGGGCTGCTAGGTATTCTTAACAGGTCCCTTTCTCACTCAGGGTGAAATGGTTCCATATCAATCACCACTCGTCCAGGTCACCCCAGATAAGTCTAGGGCTTCAGTTCAGCCCTGAGAGCCAATGGGTCCAACTCCCCTTCTCTAGGGGTTTTAAATCAGTCCAAACTCTTGGTTAGTCCAAGTATGCAAATACTCATGTAGATCACTATTCCAGTCAATGTTATTTCTTCTACAGATTCATCTTAGGCTACTAATCCACTCCTTGCCTTTCAGGACTGGGTTACTCTGTCCCTGCACCTCCCATGTAGTCTCTACCCTGGACTACAACCACCCCAGCAGGGTCCCAGTGGTCTACCCTGAGTAGAATGGGAATGGACTACACCCAGGTGGTTTTCCTACGTTTGGCTAGAGGCAGTCTGCCTTTTTTGGGGAATCTATTTCCTAGTGACGGGACATATACCTCGTTACAGTGGGGCTGGGAAGATTTTGCTTTGGGTTTTAAAACTTGCTTCTATGGATATTGTAGCTTAATCTTTATCTACAATTATACTGTTGATAAGTGAAAATAAAAGAAAGAATTGGCATTGGTTCTCTATTATTTTCTGTTCTCTGAAGAGGGTGTCCTATGTGCACTTTTAAGAGCCCCCTATAACACTCGCTGTCCTCTTTGAGGACTTGTGATCCTAAGCACTTCATATAACCAGAGCATCCAAGTTATTTCAACAGCACATGATCAGAAATCCATATGTCTGTGGGCTGTATGAAATTTTTTTTTATAGTGGGCTATATAAGAAATCCATTAGTCTGCAGGCTGCATAAATATTTTAGCATTAGTTATAGCTTGGAGGTTACACCCTTTCCTTCAAGAAAAAATCTCAACTGAAAATGCTCATAGAAAAAAAAAAAATATATATTTTTTTGTTATATTTGTACCCTGCGCTTTCCCACTCATGGCAGGCTCAATGCGGCTTACGTGGGGCAATGGAGGGTTAAGTGACTTGCCCAGAGTCACAAGGAGCTGCCTGTGCCTGAAGTGGGAATCGAACTCAGTTCCCCAGGACCAAAGTCCACCACCCTAACCACTAGGCCACTCCTCCACTGTTGCTACTATTGGAGATTCTACATGGAATGTTGCTATTCCACTAGCAACATTCCATGTAGAAGTCGGCCCTTGCAGATCACCAATGTGGCCGCGCAGGCTTCTGCTTCTGTGAGTCTGACGTCCTGCACGTATGTGTAGGACGTCAGACTCACAGAAACAGAAGCCTGCGCAGCCTTCTACATGGAATGTTGCTAGTGGAATAGCAACATTCCATGTAGACTCTCCAACAGTAGCAACATTCCATGTAGAATCTCCAATAGTAGCAACAGAATCTCAATAGTAGCAACATTCCATGTAGAATCTCCAATAGTAGCAACATTCCATGTAGAAGTCGGCCCTTGCAGATCACCAAAGTGGCCACGCAGGCTTCTGCTTCTGTGAGTCTGACGTCTTGTCAGACTCACAGAAACAGAAGCCTGCGCAGCCTTCTACATGGAATGTTGCTAGTGGAATAGCAACATTCCATGTAGAATCTCCAATAGTAGCAACATTCCATGTAGAATCTCCAATAGTATCTATTTTATTTTTGTTACATTTGTACCCTGCGCTTTCCCACTCATGGCAGGCTCAATTTACATAGGGCAATGGAGGGTTAAGTGACTTGTCCAGAGTCACAAGGAGCTGCCTGTGCCTGAAGTGGGAATCTAACTCAGTTCCCCAGGACCAGAGTCCACCACCCTAACCACTATAAAAAATGCAACATTTACAAGTTAGAAAGAAGCTCCTAATCCAATAACAGAGGAACACAACTCTAAAAACTTCTTCCATCTAGACTGTGTCCATTTAGAAACATCGGGAAAAAACACCTGCACTTTCTCACCCATGAACGAAGTATCAGAAGTCTTAAAATATAATCCCAGAACTGAGTCCCTATTGTGATGAAAAACAAAAGATACCAATAGTGTAGCCCTGGTAGTCACAATTTTCTCTGAATCTGATCATTCCAATATATCAGAGAGATTTAAATCTATAGGGACCTCAGATGTTCTTTTTTACAGTAGAAGTCACATAGAAAATCCTTTGCAAAGGTGGCTTAGCTGCTTCCAGAAACTTCAGTACTGTTTATAGAAAACTATAAAAGAGTTGTCTCGCTGGAGTCATCCTAGTCTGAGAATTCAAAAATTGCAAATTTAAGTCCTCTTTGCATGTTTCCAGATTTTCCACTTTCCTTATTATCATGGACTTATCCTGTATTAGCAAAGCTTGTGAAAATGTTAAATCCGTAACAGTTGTCCACCAGATCAGTTTTTTTTATTTTATTTGCATGAAGTCTTTATTTAACAGGATAACAGTACAATATTGCCTCGTGCATATCCAGCAAAGTAAACTACTACTATTCTTTAAACAGGCAAATATAGTATTCCTTATTCACTCCAGTACACCATCCATGAACATCGTATATTAACCTCTATAAACTTCAATGTTTTAATGTACATTTTCTATAATTTTTCACCAGATCAGTTTTTGCAGTGCAGGAATTAACCTTAGACTCCAAATCTAGCAATTTAGTTGAAAAGGCTATAGAAACAGGAATGAAAGGAGCAAACGGTATAAACTCGCAATAGTCTCCCAAAGTGTGCTGAGAACTGGAGCAATATTATCATGTCCTCTATCTCCCAGAAAGCGGCAACGATAAAGTATGTACTACTTAATTAGGTAAATCATTTTTTTTCTAAAACTTTAAGTGGACTGCATCCTGAGATCCGGTGGGTTGCACAATGGATGCCTCCTGTGTATAGTATTCACTTGAGGCTAATTCTTGTCTTCTTTCTTTCTTATACCTAGGAAGAGAGAGGAGCCTTTGATATACATGATTATGGAGACCGTCTAGTGGCTGGGTATGGCAGCGTTGGAGAATGGCGCACCTTTGCCAGCTTGATGGCAGGGAAGCAGGCATATGAAGTGTGCCGTTACATGTTGGCATCTCTACAGCTGGTGAGTATTGTGCCAGCTAGATGTGTATTCCATACTTTTCAGTCATATCTACGCATGACTTCTGTTTTTGCTAGGTGTTCTGTTTGTAATTTTTTATGGTTTCTCATGTTATCCCTCTGATAGTTCTGATATTTTTATTTATTTAAGAAATTATATTCTGCTAGTACGGTCCACAGGGCCATTCCTAGCAGGGCACAAAAATATCCAAACATAATTAGATGACATACAAAGGCAACAATTCAATAAAACTACAGCAAATGCCTAATGCAAACTAAGACTATTCAAAAGACTTCAGCTGTTTCCCAAAAAAATAGTTCCTTTTCTCTAAAGACAAGCAGGACAGTGAAATTCTCACTCGTGGGTGGCATCATCAGACAGCGCCCTGTGTGGCAACTTTCTCCAGTACTGGAAAGGAATTTTTGAGAACATTTCAGCTGCACATCTGTGTCTCTTGCTGTTATCACATGGGGCCAATTCAGTCCTTAGTTTTCCACAAAGCCAGTGGATGTGCCATAACACCACAGTCATCCAGCATGATTTAGTTTGTTTGCTTACATAAGTAATGCCATACTGGGAAAAGACCAAGGGTCCATCGAGCCCAGCATCTTGTCCACGACAGCGGCCAAACCAGGCCAAGGGCACCTGGCAAGCTTCCCAAACGTACAAACATTCTATACATGTTATTCCTGGGATTTTGGATTTTTCCAAGTCCGTTTAGTAGCAGTTTATGGACTTGTCCTTTAGGAAACCGTCCAACCCCTTTTTAAACTCTGCTAAGCTAACTGCCTTCACCACATTTTCTGGCAATGAATTGCAGAGTTTAATTACACGTTGGGTGAAGAAACATTTTCTCCGATTTGTTTTAAATTTACTACACTGTAGTTTAATCGCATGCCCCCTAGTCCTAGTATTTTGGAAAGTGTGAACAGATGCTTCACATCCACCTGTTCCACTCCACTCATTATTTTATATACCTCTATCATGTCTCCCCTCAGCCGTCTCTTCTCCAAGCTGAATAGCCCTAGCCTCCTTAGTCTTTCTTCATAGGGAAGTCGTCCCATCCCCGCTATCATTTTAGTTGCCCTTCGCTGCACCTTTTCCAATTCTACTATATCTTTCTTGAGATGCGGCGACCAGAATTGAACACAATACTCAAGGTGCGGTCGCACCATGGAGCGATACAACGGCATTATAACATCCTCACACCTGTTTTCCATACCTTTCCTAATAATACCCAACATTCTATTCGCTTTCCTAACCGCAGCAGCACACTGAGCAGGTTTCAGTGTGTTATCGACGACGACACCCAGATCCCTTTCTTGGTCCGTAACTCCTAACGTGGAACCTTGCATGACATAGCTATAATTCGGGTTCTTTTTTCCCCACATGCATCACCTTGCACTTGCTCACATTAAACGTCATCTGCCATTTAGCCGCTCAGTCTCGTAAGGTCCTCTTGTAATTTTTCACAATCCTGTCGCGAGTTAACGACTTTGAATAACTTTGTGTCATCAGCAAATTTAATTACCTCGCTAGTTACTCCCATCTCTAAATCATTTATAAATATATTGTTTGTTTGTTTTTAATTTCCAAACTGTTTTTCATGCATATAAATCCTGTTGCTCTTAGAGGTTTGGGGTTTTTTTTAAAGGATTTTTTGCCTATTAGCTTCTTTAGGTGGGTTTACTGGCTGTTAGAAAATTGCATTATATACAACAGCTGATAATCCAAATATTCCTGCAGTCGGTCTGCAACTATTGCTTCGATAACTTTTGTAACAGAGGGCAAATTAACCACTAGGCAATAATTTCAACTCTTGATTATTCAGAGAAGCGTTCTTTAAAAGTGGCGACTTAATAATCCTTCCCATCTGCTTCAAAAAATCCCATTCTGTAGTGATTGGTTCACTATAAGAAGCAACCATCTCACTATAGAATCTGGTAAAACTTTCATCAATTTAGCATGACATGGCTCTAATAAACAACTGCCCTTAGCAAAACATGCTATAAAACTGAATTGTATTTCTGAAACCAAGATTTCCAACTCCTGTCTTCAGGAATACTCTCCATTTCCAAACTCTGTGAGGAAAAACTCATATTCTAATTTCTTTTGATCAATACTAGGAATACTTTGTGTTATATTCCTAATTTTCTCCTGAAAAACAGTTATAAAAATCCTGAACAGTAATATTTATGAATAACTGTTGAGTTGGGGATGTTGTCAAAGATCTAATTAAGCAAAATAATTCTGTGGAATGATTGTGTACTTCCCCTTATCTGCAATGAATAATACTTCTTTGCTAACACTATTTGATCTTTATAACATTGTAAATTAATTCCTCCTTCAATTCCACATTTCGCAATTTCTCCCATTTACGCTCTAACCTTCTACAATCCTGTTTTAGTTGACCCAGTTCCTCAGTGAGCCTGGCACCCTGTCTCTTGGGTGTGTTTTTTTTCTTATCTTTTAAAGGTGCTATTTTATCCACAGCCTCTGCAGCAATGTGGCACTTCTCCCATATCAATGAACACTTAGAGGGTAATTTTATAACAGGTCACCTAGGTTAGGCAACCACATAGGAGCCCATTTTAAAAAGATGCATAGGTGCTTGGTCTCTTTATAAAATTGTCCCATAAAAGCAGCTGCAAGGGTGGCTAAAATGCAGCTGTATACATTACGTCTGGTCCCAAGCTGAAGTATGTAATAGATATGTATTATAACCTATATGTATTTTCTAATTCTGCCCAGAATATATTCATGAACACAATTACATGTATGTGCCTACTTGTCAGCATTTACTTGTACATGGGCCATACATTTATAATAGACCTTTATGCACGTATAAAAGCTTATACATGCAAAAATGCCTTTATAAAGTTACCGCCTACTGTTTTTTGGATTTATTGTAGTTCATCATTTTCAACAATATGCTCTTTTTAGTATTTTCAGTTACAAGGTTTTGGAGGTTTTCTTAACTAGAGGCAAACGGGGAGAAGCTGCAATAAACCCATGTGCTGAGTAATGAAAATATCCTATATATCAGTTACTGTTTAGCTATGCAAGGTATACCCTGCGCCTCAGGCAGGTAGGAGGAATAATAGAACAAGAATTGACAGATAAAATGAAATTTCCCTTTGGACAACTTCATCCTCCTTTCACTGTGACAGAAGCATGTGGGAAGAAGGAAGGCATAATGAATGGAGCACTGGATTTTTTCCTGATGAAAACCAGATAGGAAACAAAGCAGCTCATTGTCAAAGCACATAGACTTACAAAGTTACATAAGTTCCTATGTAACGTTTGTAAGTCTATGTGCTTTGAAAATGAGCACCAATGTATCCTCATGTGAGTCTTAATGATTAATTATTTGCATTTATAAATCTTTTTCAAGTGTTCAAAGCAGTATAATTAATACCAGGCTTCCTTTTTACCCTTTTACAGGCCAATGATTACACAGTGGAAATATCCCAAAAGCCAGGACTGTATGAATCTGTGGACACAATGGCACTCCGACTCCTCAGCAGACAATGTGCCCATGAAAGATTTAAAACTTATGCAGCTCCTTCCATTTCTGACAAGTGATTTGGATAAAGGGATGCATCTTGCTATAATGTGACACTGTGTCGGACTGCCTTCTCATTCTGCTTCTTTTATAAGACTGTCTCAGATAAACAGATGAAGTGCTTTCTGGCTATGTGACCATCTCTTTGATACAGAAGCTGCCCATGGAGACCTTTACTTCAGTGTCACTTGTAGTATTTTATTTTTATCTAAAACCAGCAGCTATGTTCGTGCAAGCTCATTTTGCTCAAATGTACATATGGAGTTACATGCTGGAGCACCTCAATTGTATAGAAATTATATAACTCTCTTCCTCCTTTTTCTTCCATAGCTCAAAGCAGTGACTTTTTTATTAAAAAAAAAACATTGGTATTTTCTATTACAAGTAATATTAATATTGTATGAAAACCTCTTCTTATTTCATACCAGGTTGTATTTTAACAACCGGAGCTTGCAATGAGTTTTCTGAGGAAATGCAGTCTTCACACATGGGTGATGTCATTTGATGGAGCCCAGGCTACGGAAACACGAACAAATCTCTCAAAACTTTCTGGAGTGGTGGAGCACACGTGTGTGGGACTTCCTCATTTGTGCTGACACCTCTGGTTACCTCCATTCGCTCTCATCTTCAAACACCACTGAACATCCTTTTCCAAGTAAAAAGGGTTCAGTGTGTGTTTTTACATCTAGTTAACTCCGCTCCCCTTTAGAAAAGGCCTCATTAGCATTTTTGTTCAAGATTTATTTTTGGCATGGCCATAACCTGTTCCAGCATTGGTGTATATCAGCCAAGATCTTTTACTATCAACTCATTTTGATTTTGCTTTTAATTTTTTTTTATACCATTGTCTCAGAAGCAAAAGCTTCTCAATAGCTTAATGAATTGTGGTTGATGTAGCAGGACAGTGTTGATCCCTATCACTTGTTAAATGTGCCTTAGACCCAAACATGCTCTCTCTAATTATGCCACCTGTCAAAAGATTGTACCTAAGATCTTTATGGGCCATCAAGACCAGAAGGTAAAAGATCTTTGTTTCGACTAAGTCTGGCATATGTACATTGGAATCCTTGACCTCCATGGACCCTGGAACTGCACCTGATACTTGGGATGCATTAACATTGAAGAAACATTGGTCCCCATCAGTGTTGAGCATTGATAGACGTTATTATCTTTGTAACTTCCCCCCAGGTCATTATAATCATAGGTCCAATACTCACGCAAGTGTTTTTATCAAAGAAGGTATCACCCATATTTTTAAGTATTTTCAATTTTCACAAAAAAAAAAAAAAAAAATTCTTGTGTGATGAGTGTCTATGCCGTTTATATCTCATGGAATAGGTATCCATTCAATGTGATACATTTCAAAATATATATATTGCCTTAGGAATGTCATATTTTTATTCGCTATGGTTCTTGCTGATAGTGTACGGCTCTGAACTTTGCCAAGAATTAGCAGCTGTTCAAATAGGCACATGCTACTTTTCTACCAACCACAGATTTAAAGACCAATTTTCATTTTATAAATATTTTTCAGCACAAAGAAAGAGCTGCTCAATTTCTGTATTCACATTCAAAACATTTAAGCAATAAATGATCTCATGATGGTTATAGATTATTAAGGAGCTGAAGGTATTTTTAGACAAATGGAATGCCATTTTAAATGTGCTTTGAATGTAATGGTATTGATTGTGGACACCACTGCACAAGGTGAAATGGACATTCATGATTTGATTGCACAAGAGATCATAATAAAAAATATCAATGGAAAGATTTGAGGATTGTCAAGTGCTTCAGCAAATGATGAGCATAATTCAAGGAGTCATAGAAACAATTCAAAATTAAGAAATTTAGACAAGAAGGGATTTATTGATGTGGTAGAATCTACTCCTGGGTAAATAAAAATACATGAGTTTGATTAAAATAATGAGCTTTGAAAATTCTTCTGAGGAATTAGAGGAAAGTATTGAAGAAGCTAATCACCCTCCTCCCCTCTGAATTATTTTAAACAACAGTTGAAAAACTGGAAGAACATATTAGAAGAATCAAACCCAAGCCAGGGGAGGGTACAATAAGGAAGGGTGGTAATGACACCTTCTACCCCACTTACTACTTGGTTAGGAGCAGATATTGAATTTGGAGATGTCATTTGTGCCTTCTGCACATTTTGATGTATTAGTTTATTTACATTTATCAGGAAATTTCAAATTAGGTTTTTTTTTTTTAAGTTATGGAACACAACTGGAAGTATCTGTGGTGAAACCACTATCTTCCATATCATCATGCTGATCAATCCATAGACTGGTGGGTTGTGTCCATCTACCAGCAGGTGGAGATAGAGAGCAATCCTTTTGCCTCCCTATATGTGGTCATGTGCTGCCGGAAACTCCTCAGTATGTTCTCTATCTCAGCAGGTGGTGGTCACACACAGCAGCAGCTCTGGCTAGGCCTCCAAGCCTAATTTTTAGGTTTTGTTGAGTGCCTGGGGTTGAGGGCTCTTCTTGAGCAAGTGCAAACCTGGTGGCGCCAGGTCCCTCCTTTTCTCCCCCCTCCCGCTGGCTCCGTTAAAAAAAAAAAAAATTTGAACGTCCTTAAGGGCGTTTATTTCGACGTTTATTGCAGCTACTCACTGGGACACCAGGTCGTTACAGCTCGGAGCGAGAAGCAGGTAATTTTTACCTTTTTATAGCGGGCAGGGGGTTCCCCGATTGATCTCCACGTGGCCTATGGCGTCGGAGGGCGAGGGCGCGAAGAATCGCTCCCCGGACCGCGTGTGCGCTTCTAGCGGGGATGCGGGGGTTTTAAAGTCTGATTCACCCTTGTTGGGTGTCAGTTTGGAGGCCGGTCAGTGTCCCGGGTCTTCCTCCGGTGCGGCGGTTTTTCCCGCCATAAACGCCCATCCCCCGCTGCTCGCCTCCGCCATCTTGGCCGGCCACTCTGCTCGGACGGCTTCTTCTTGGGCCGCCCTTGAGCTGGGAGACGTTCATGCCATGGCCGCCCTTGATTTGGGCGACGGCAAAAAAGCGGCTAAAGTTAAGCGCCGTTCTTCCCGTGCGGCTCCTTCGCGGAGTGTCGCGCCGGACGCCATCTTGGATGCGCAGCATGGTTCTCCCCCGCTCTTGCGAGCGCCGGTTGAGGGTGCGTCTAGGGCTGTGGCCCAAGCTGCTGAAGTGCACAGTCTGGGGGGTTTCTCCCCCGAGTTTATTTTGCTGCTGCATCAGGTCTTTCTTATGCAAAACGCTGCCCCTTCTCTTGTCCGATAAAGGGGTTGAGGCCCCCGGAAGTAAACGCCCTCGGGTGGATACCCAGGCCTTAGAGGACGCTGTTTCCTCTGATGTAGATGAGGGCAGCGTATCTGAGTTCTCCCAACGGTCCTTTGGGGATTCCTTGGAGGAGACGGATTCCCGCTCGGATGGAGCGGATGACCCCTCTGCAGCACGGATCTTTCGCTCAGAGGATTTGCCCAACCTGTTATTGCAGGCCATGAGCATTTTGAAGATTTCCTCTCCGGAGGACATCTCTCCCTCAGCCCCTGTTGGCTCCGCCATTATGCTGGGGACGAAGCGCCCGCCTAGAACCTTCCACGTGCATGATGCCATGCACACCTTAATTTCGGCTCAATGGGATGTCCCGGAAGCGAGCCTCAAAGTGGCTAGGGCTATGTCCCGCCTCTATCCTTTGCCTGAAAGTGAGCGTGAGGCCTTTGTTTGGCCTACCGTAGATTCTTTAATCACTGCGGTGACTAAGAAAACGGCGTTGCCGGTGGAAGGTGGCACGGCACTAAAGGACGCCCAAGACAGAAGATTGGAAGCGGCTTTAAGGTCGTCCTTCGAGGCGGCTGCCTTAAGTTTGCAGGCCTCAGTTTGCGGCTCCTATGTGGCCAGGGCGTGCCTGACGTTGGTGCAGCGGGCTTCCGCCTCGGATCCTTCCTTGAGGGCTGACTGGCTGGCCCTGGAATCGGGCTTGGCTTATTTGGCAGACTTACTGTATGATGTCTTGAGAGCCTCGGCTAAAGGCATGGCTCAGACAGTCTCTGCGCGGCGCTGGCTTTGGCTGAAACATTGGTCTGCGGACCACGCCTCTAAGTCCCGCCTGGCTAAGTTGCCTTTTAAAGGCAAGCTGCTCTTTGGGGTCGAGCTGGACAAAATCATGACCGATCTCGGCACGTCTAAGGGCAAGAGGTTACCAGAGGTCAGGGCTCGGGCCAGTGCTCGCCCCGGTATCTCCAGAGGACGGTTTCAAGAAGCCCGTCGGTACCGCCCGGGCAAGTCGGGCTCCTCTGCCCCCTCTTCCTTCAAAAGGAACTTCTCCCCCAAGCAGCATTCCTTTCGCAGAGACCGCCGTCCCGGAGGTACGCCCTCCGGTCCTCCCCCAGGGTCTCGTACCCAATGACGGGGTCTTGGTCCATGGCCCAGTGCAGATTGGAGGACGCCTGTCCTCGTTTCTGGGTGAGTGGACCAAAGTAACTTCAGACGCTTGGGTGCTGGAAGTCATCAGAGACGGCTACAAGGAGGGAGTTCTGCCGACCCTTAAGAGACGGGTTTGTACTCTCTCCCTGCAAGTCTCCGGTCAAAGCTGTGGCAGTGCAGCAGACCTTGGACAACCTGATCCGCCTGGGTGCGGTCGTTCCGGTGCCAGAAAATCAGATTGGCAAGGGACGTTACTCCATTTACTTTGTGGTACCAAAGAAAGGAGGTTCTGTCCGGCCTATCCTCGACCTCAAAGGGGTCAATCGGGCCTTGAAAGTGCGGCACTTTCGCATGGAGACTCTCCGCTCTGTTATAGCGGCAGTGAAGGCAGGAGAGTTCTTGGCTTCCTTGGACATCAAGGAAGCGTACCTGCATATTCCCATCTGGCCTCCTCATCAACGCTTTCTGCGTTTTGCAGTCCTGGGACGACACTTCCAGTTCAGAGCCCTCCCTTTCGGGTTGGCTACTGCTCTGCGGACCTTCTCCAAAGTAATGGTGGTCATCGCGGCCTTCCTGCGAAAGGAAGGAGTACAAGTCCATCCTTATCTGGACGACTGGTTGATCCGAGCCCCCTCTTATGCAGAGTGCGGCAAAGCTGTGGACCGGGTAGTTGCTCTTTTGAGCTCCCTGGGATGGATCATCAACTGGGAGAAGAGCCAGCTGCGCCCGACTCAGTCCCTGGAGTATCTGGGAGTTCGATTCGACACCCAAGTGGGCAGAGTGTTCCTGCCAGACAATCGGATTGTCAAACTTCAGGCTCAGGTGGACCAGTTCCTAGTAGCCTCTCCTCTTCGGGCTTGGGACTATGTGCAGCTGTTGGGCTCTATGACGGCCACGATGGAAGTAGTGCCCTGGGCCAGGGCTCATATGAGACCACTACAACACTCTCTGCTGCAGCGCTGGACTCCGATGTCGGAGGATTATGCTGTGCGCCTTCCCTTGGACCCAGCAGTGCGCAAGGCGCTGAGCTGGTGGCTGCAGACAGACAAGTTGTCTGCAGGAATGCCTCTGGTGACCCCGGAGTGGATTGTCGTCACGACGGACGCCTCTTTGTCGGGCTGGGGAGCCCACTGCTTGGGAAGGACAGCGCAGGGGCTCTGGTCTCCTGCAGAGGCAAAGTGGTCTATCAACCTCCTGGAACTCAGAGCCATTCGGTTGGCGCTTTTGGAGTTCATCCCGGTACTGGCGTTGAAGCCAGTACGGGTCCTGTCGGACAATGCCACGGCTGTGGCCTATGTCAACCGCCAGGGAGGTACCAAGAGCGCCCCTCTAGCCATGGAGGCCATGAATCTATGCCAGTGGGCGGAAGCGAACCTGGAACAGCTGTCAGCGGCCCACATTGCCGGAGTCATGAATGTCAAGGCGGACTTTCTCAGTCGCCATACCTTGGAGCCCGGAGAGTGGCAGCTATCTGCTCAGGCGTTCTTGGACATCACGAAGCGCTGGGGCCAGCCGAGCCTAGATCTGATGGCGTCATCGGCCAAGTGCCGCGCTTTTTCAGCAGAGGACGGGACCCTCGATCCCTGGGAGTAGATGCTCTTCTCCAACAGTGGCCGACACAAGAGCTTCTCTATGTGTTCCCGCCCTGGCCCATGTTGGGCAGGGTGCTAGACCGGGTGGCAAAGCATCCGGGCTGGATAATCCTGGTGGGTCCGGATTGGCCCAGACGTCCCTGGTATGCAGACTTGATCAGGCTCTCAGTCGACGATCCTCTGCGGCTGCCAGTGGAGCAGGGACTGTTACATCAGGGTCCCGTGGTGATGGAGGATCCCTCCCCCTTTGGTCTTACGGCCTGGCTATTGAGCGGCAGCGTCTGAGAAAGAAGGGCTTCTCAGACAAGGTCATCGCCACTATGCTGAGAGCGAGGAAGCGCTCTACTTCTACTGCTTACGCCAGGGTTTGGCGTATCTTTGCAGGGTGGTGTGAAGCAGGCTCACTTTCTCCCTTCACTGCTCCAATTTCTTCAGTGTTGGCGTTCCTGCAAGAAGGTCTGGAGAAAGGCCTGTCGCTCAGTTCCCTTAAAGTCCAGGTAGCGGCTCTGGCTTGCTTCAGGGGCCGCCTGAAGGGTGCTTCCCTGGCTTCGCAGCCAGATGTGGTGCGCTTTCTCAAGTTAGTTAATCACCTGCGCCCTCCTCTGCACTCAGTGGTGCCTGCGTGGAATCTCAACCTGGTGCTAAGAGCATTGCAGAAGCCGCCTTTTGAACCCTTGTCGAGGGCATCTCTGAAAGACCTGACGTTGAAAGCAGTCTTTTTGGTGGCTATCACTTCAGCCAGAAGAGTTTCCGAGCTCCAGGCACTCTCATGTCGAGAGCCTTTTCTGCAGTTCACTGAGGCAGGAGTGACTATTCGCACAGTGCCTTCCTTCCTGCCCAAGATTGTTTCTCGCTTCCATGTGAATCAGCAGCTCTGTCTCCCTTCCTTTCGTAGGGAGGACTACCCAGAGGAATACTCTGCTCTCAAATATCTGGATGTGAGACGTGTCATCATCAGATACTTGGAAGTGACCAATGATTTCCGGAAATCGGATCATCTGTTTGTCCTGTTTGCAGGTCCTCGTAAGGGTCTGCAGGCTGCTAAGCCTACAGTGGCAAGATGGGTCAAGGAAGCCATTGCAGCGGCTTATGTGGCCGCGGGGAAGGTGCCGCTTATCCAGCTGAAGGCTCACTCCACTAGAGCTCAGGCAGCCTCGATGGCAGAGGCCGGGTCCGTCTCCTTGGAAGAGATTTGCAAGGCGGCAACTTGGGCTTTGGCCCATACCTTCTCCAGGCATTACCGCTTGACTGTGGCTGCTCGGGCGGAGGCCCGGTTTGGAGCTTCAGTGTTGCGGTCAGGGATTTCAATGTCCCGCCCTGGGTGAGTACTGCTTCGGTACATCCCACCAGTCTATGGATTGATCAGCATGATGATATGGAAGGTAAAATTATGTATCATACCTGATAATTTTCTTTCCATTAATCATAGCTGATCAATCCATAGCCCCTCCCAGATATCTGTACTGTTTATATTCTGGTTGCATTTCAGGTTCAAGTTTAGTCTTCAGTTCCTGTTCAGGAGGACTTCGTGTTCAAGTTTTTCAATGAATTCTTCAAGAGTTGAGACGAGTTTGTGTTACAGTGAGCTGCTGCATTCCTCTCCCCTCCGTTTTACGGGGCTGGAGTGAGACTTAAATTCTGCCGGCACTCCCTCCCGCTTCGTGCGGCAGCTTTGTACCCCTCCCGCTTCGGCAGTGTTAGGGTCAGTCAGCTCCTCCCGCGGTTGCGGTTGCAGGATAAGCCAGATCCCCCTGCATCAGCGGGGTGGTGTCCCTCCCCCGCTCCGCGGGGATGAGCTGGACGGATTCCCCTCCCCCACTTGTGTGGGGATGAGCTGGGTTAATTCCCCTCCCCCGCTTCGGCGGTGGTGAGCTGGGCAGAGTGTCCCTTTGTGGGTGTAGTTCTCTAAGTGCTGAGTCCTGCGGATGGAGCTTGGATATCGACATACTGAGGAGTTTCCGGCAGCACATGACCACATATAGGGAGGCAAAAGGATTGTTCTCTATCTCCACCTGCTGGTAGATGGACACAACCCACCAGTCTATGGATTGATCAGCTATGATTAATGGAAAGAAAATTATCAGGTATGATACATAATTTTACCTTCCTCTACGATGGTGAATCTAGAGATAGCAGCATTCAGGAATTTGATATTAAGAGATATGAAAGAAATAGAGAAATTTGACTCAAGTACAGAAGGAAAATCTAATGGATTTAAGTAAAAAATCAGGAGTTGGTTATTAAACAAACAGTTCAAGGGAGGAGTGGTGGTGGTACAAACAAGACAGCAGTATATAATGGAAATTAACAATGGCTTCAAATATTATTTAACATTAGTTGGGAATCCTACTCCCACTAGTCAGAGATCAATCCAGGAATCTGTGACTATGGCATTAAGCTCACCATACAGTCACAGTTAGGACAATTTGAGTTGGAGGAGTTTCCTTTGCTCTTAAGAGATTGGATACCCAGGTCTCCACAATGATTATGCATAAGATAAATTTTCATATACGACCTCCATTGTATGCAAGTCTATTTCCTGTATATTCATTATAAGTATCCTGAAAACCTAACTGCCACCTCAGTTCCATCACCACTTCTCTTGCTAAAGCAGCAGCTTGGTTACTGGTTCATACCTCCACAAACTAGCACAGTCTTCACCAATGTAAGAATGATGGTGGCTTTGGGCAGATTATTTTTCAAACTTGGTTTTAGTATGTACTTCAATTTTATCCTCTGGAGACCATAAATTAGGTCACTTCAAAGGCCCTCTGTTTTAATGTCATCATCTGTATGGATGGATTGATCCAGCCACCAAATATAAGGGAAGGGTGGATAGATCCCAGGGGGGTGGGGTTTTGTCTTGAAAGCTGGGGGATCTTTTGGGTAGGAGTAGGTGTCTTGGGCGGGGGGGGGAGGGGGAAGAGAGAGATGTCTGTGCACACATTGTAAACTCCAGCCCTTTTAATATAGTACTGTTGACAGCTCGGTGCTCCTCAGAGGAAAAATAACCCCAGCTCACATCTGGCTTATTTTTCCACAAATAATATAATTGTTATAATGATTTGCTTTGCTTGTTAGTAACTACCCCCTTCAGTTGCCAAATATTTATGCATATTTTGCCACCTACTACAAAATCTTTGTTCCTTTGCAATTGTGCTTCAGGCAGAGGACATCCCTAGGAGCTGGAATTCCCTCTAGCTCTGATGCCCCTGCCTGCCCCCAACAACAGTTAGTAGGTTGAAGCAGAAAGCTGCCAGGAGCCATCATTCAATTTCAAAGAGGGATTACCCACACCTAGTTATGGCCTAGCAGTGATGCCACCATGGGCTCTTGTGTCAAGAGCATGTAATTATACCCAGATCATGTGGTGTGTGGCAGGAACTTAACTGATGGGAGTGCCACCTCATTTTGTGTTGCTGTGGCATTCTTAAAACTTGTCACCAATAATTCTGGCAAAACATGAACTGTATACAATAGCAAGTACAGTTTATTGCTCAGGAAAGCCCAAATGGCATGGTGAACATGACCCCACTGGAAATGTCTCCATAGCCTGCTGAGAGCCTGGATTAAAGGCCAGAAACTGAACTGGAAGGGTCAGAGTCAAAATCTTTCACTGGCGATCCCCTCCGGGATACAACATTAAACACTGGACCAGAATAGGTAAAAGAGGTGGAGGCATTGCCATAATCTACAGATCCCATCTCACTTTAGAAACCACTGCTGAATCAATCACACCTCAACTACAAATTGCCTCAATCAAATTGCAACATAAAAATGTAGCCGGCAATCTAATTTGCGTCCTATTCTACAGACCGCCAGGCACTTGGAGCGAAGCATATATAACCCTAATGGATTTCATATTGGCCACTTGTACATCTAACTCAAACATACTAGTCATTGGGGACATAAACCTTCATTTAGAAGACACAAACTCAACTGGTGTCCAAGATTGTGAGGAATTCTTCCAACTATGGGATTTCAAATGGCCACATCTGAATGCCACCCACAGAAACGGCCACACACTTGACCTGCTAACCCATAAATTCGCATCCAACCAAATCATTAAAGTCATTGACCACAAATGGACGGAAATTACATGGTCAGATCGCTTCAAATTAAATCTGACCCTACATTGGCTGAAGAATGGGCATCTCAAAGCTGATGAAAAAAAATCTTACCAAACCAGAGGTAAAGTGGACACAACTGCATTTTGGCAATCAATTTACGACAACAATTGGTCTATTCCATCTGACTCCATCAACTATCTTGCAGATTGGGAATTGAAATATATCACCGTTCTAAATGAATTAGCTCCTTTACGAACAAAAAACACACAAACCAAACAGGACCCCATGGTTCAACGAAAATGTGAAAATTAAAATCTAGAACCAGTCAACACAAATGCGCATGGGGAAAAAACAAAAACGATCAAAATCTAAACGCTTGGAAAGAATCACATAGAAAATACAAATATGAAATAAAAAAATCCAAACGGAACTACTATAATAAACAATTAGGTTCTGACTACAAAGACATGAAAAAATTATACAAGCTACTGGATAAATTACTAGACACAAAACCAGTGTCCTCAACAAAATCAGGAATCCCAACAGCAGACGAACTTGTTAACTACATCAAAGGCAAAATTGTCGATCTACGTAAAAATATGTCACAGGACTACACCAACCTTAATGCCTTCCTTAATGAGCTAGACCCACGCTCAGAAGAATACCCAGCCGACCGAACTTGGACAAATTTTGCCCAGATCACACAAGAAACAATAGCACTACCAACCAATAAGATCTCTACAGCCTACTGTCATTTGGACACCTGCCCCAATTATCTAATGAACACCCCCCTCCCCCACACACTCGATTCATCACTGAAATTACCTCCCACCTCAACTTCTTGTTCCAGCATGGCATATTCCCCAAAGACAAAGGTAATATACTACTCACACCATTACCAAAAGACACCAAAAAGAAAACTAGCGATATCACCAACTACCGATCTGTGGCATCCATCCCACTTCCAACCAAACCGATGGAAAGCATTGTAGCTAAACAACTTACTGAATACATCAACAATTTCTCAATCCTTCATGAATCACAGTTGGGTTTCAGATCTCTCCACAGTACAGAAACCGTCCTGGTAACTCTCCTAGCCAAGTTCAAAAAGGAAATCGCATTAGGTAAAAACATACTCCTCTTGCAATTCGACTTTTCAAGTGCATTCAATATGGTTGACCACTATATACTATTAAGAATACTTGACAAGATAGGCATATGATGGAATATATTCAAATGGATCAAGGGTTTCCTAACCATGAGATCTTATTAAGTAAAAGCAAACTCAAACATATCACTATCATGGAGTACCGACTACGAATCACATTGATCTATATTTTAGGGCAATGCAAACTTGATAATCTGCAACTTTGTTTTAACCTAGTGAAGACTCAGATCACATTATGAAGATTGGTTGGATATAATTAGCCAAAGGTTTTCATATGGATGGAGTTTCGATTCACATTACAGATGAACTGAAGAACTAGGGTACGATTTGATTCTTATCGCTGAGACCTCAGTTACAAAATTGGTCTTTTTTAAAATACGAGCATTTTCATCTGAAAGATTAAGTGAACAGATTTTTTGCAAAGTAATCCAGACTTCAGTTACCTTTCATTTTGGTTATTGCAATGTATTGTATTTAGGTCTTCTCCAGTCATCACTATTCCCATTACAAGTACCACTGGCTTTTGCTGGCATATCCAATTCAAAAATTGTGACTTAGTACATAAAGCATTATGGGGTCTTTTTACTAAGCTGCACTTAAAAGGGTCCTGCCCTAGGGGTGGGGGACAGTTTTTGCCATGAACTGTGGCTCTTTTAACCACAGAAGTCACTTGGATAGCTGTGTTTGGTGGCTGGGTTTTAAGAGGGGGATTATTGTACTATATTATTTTTGGTATTTTAATGATTGCATGTTGTAGTTTATATCAGTAACAAAACACAATTTATAATTGTCGGTATGTAACAGTGTAAATAAATTTGTTTCTGTGACTCCATACTGTGCACTGTTCTTGTGTTAGCCTCCGTTCCCAATCTGGCAGCAGTCTCTTGCACCAAAGAGCTATAGACCATGCCATAAGGCTAGATAATCAGAACTGCTTTCACAGTGACACATGACCATAAATGAAGATCTTGGCCAGCACGAACCACTGGCACCTTCTTACTAAATGTGAAGAAGACTTTAAGAGCTCTATAAATGTGCTAACAAGACTTTAGACTTTTCCAGATATAATGTAAGTTTCAGTTTGCATTTGCTTTCCGTTTGCTTGGTTTATTGATGCATGAAGGCACAGTGCCTGCCACAGAAGAACAGCATGTTTGCACGTTTCAAAACAGAAACCCACCCACTCACCCTACCAAATAAATATCTTGCTTGGAGAGCAAGGAAAAAAAATTATGGAAAAATAAAAACTGAATCAAAGAGATTTTAAGTTTGAAAAAGTTAAGCAAAGAAAGAAACGTGAAAAAACAATGCCATAAGAAAAAGCCATAGTCATTAAGCAACACAAATCATAATCATTTTGTTGTTCCCTACCTGCATGCATAATTGTGACAATTGATACGTTCTCCTAAAAATAAAGTGACCACCAGAGACGGACACCTCCAATATAAAGAGGAGTGATTGAAGAACACAGCAGCAATTGCCTTTGCCTGCACTTAAATCATTTACTTTTACAATTAAAAATGTATTGCTATAATATAAGAAGTCAGTCGTTGAAGCATTCAAGCCTCTTATTTCTTAATTTCCATGCTCTTTACCCACACAACTGTCTCCCCTTCAAAAGCACTGCATGGGTGCACTTAATTCCCTCCTCCGACAGAATCGAAGATCTGTCAAGTTGCCACTGTTCCAGTCAATCTTAATCAGCTAAAGAGGGACCTGTAGGTCTGCATGTGTTTCTTCACACTTGCTGCTACTTCCTGTGCTGTTTTGCTGCGGTTGTAATAGTCTGTGAAAAGACCATCAGGATTCAGCAGGTAGACAATCACAGTATGGTCCACAATATAGTCATTATCATCATCTTTGGGCCCTGCACTGTAGTACACTCGATAGGCCTTGCCTGCATCCCGGACCTGCTCGGGGCTACCAGTCAGTCCCAGCAAGCGTGGGTGAAAGTCTTTCACGTACTTGGCCACAGCTGCCACGTCATCTCTCTCAGGGTCCACAGTCACAAAGACGGGCAGCACCTGGGGCACTGAATTGTCCTGGTCTAGCAGGTGTACCACTTGTGTAATCTTCTCAAGTTCATCTGGGCAAATGTCTGGACAGTGTGTGAAGCCAAAGTACAGGAGCACCCAGTGGCCAAAGAAATCCTTCTTAGATCTGGGCTTCCCAGAGTGATCCACCAAATCAAAATCCCCCTGACCCACAGCCAACTGCTTAAGTTGTTGCACACGCTGCAACTTGTGCTTCCTATCCTTCTCCCACTGCACGTAGATCACACCAGCCAGGACTATACCTGCTATCAAGCCTACCACCAGTACGCGTGTCCGCAGCTTCAGCAAGGTGCCAGAACTAGGTTTTGTGCTCCAATTGTTCAAAGATGATGACAGTGATAAGTGCCTACCAGGATCAGCAGAGAAAGTTTTCCATATCCTGTTTCTCCATAGTGTCCATTCAGGCACCCTCACATCCTTACAGATAGCAGTTTTAAATCCTCTCTGACCTCCCAGCAAAATTAGGCAGCCTCTAGGTCCCCTGTCTGCGATACTGGCTTTAGATCTCAGAAGCCATCCGCAGTCTCCTCTTGAGAATTGCCGGGAGCTCCACAATGCCTCTGAGGCATTACAGTATTGAGAAGGGTATGAAGAAAGCCACCTGTGGCACAGAGTCTGAGCATTTTTGAACATCATGAGACTCCTACAAGACACAAAACATGAATTAAAATGACATTACATTTTGCACTTTTTAATGCTTTTATTCTGTGCAACAGTTAGGGCACGCCTTGACAAATTTCCTTTGGATTCAGTTGACAGGCCAAAATCTTAACAGCAGAGAAACCTTTCCTACTGGGGACAGCTGGAGATCTAGCAGAGCTCCTTTAGGGCCTGATTTACAAAGGCTAAGGCTGCTGTCCTACTCCATTGTCCAAGAAAAACAAAATCTTAGTAAATCAGGCCCATAATACATCCCTGCAGGCCACTGGCAGAAATACAGAGCCAGTAGCCCCCTTTTCCCTCCCAGTCTCTCTCTCCCCCACCCATCCTGTCATTATCCAGCCTCACTCTCTCAGCAATCTTTCTCTTTAGCACATTCCTCCACCAATCTTCCTCCCTATCCTGCTATCTTTCTCCTTCCTTAAATCAGCCATTCCTCAGTTCCTACTCCAGCTAGCCCTCACCATCTTTATCCCCACCCTTGCAAGCCAGTCAGCTGCCTCCCCAGCCCCTCTCACCCCAGCAAGTCAGTCTGCTTTGTCCTTCTCTCCCAACTACCGCACCGATCTTCACTCTGATGTCCGTGGAGCAAGAACCCTGTCCTTTCTGATGTGGCCGCTGCTTAAGCGGGAACATCATTCTCCCCATACTATGTGGTTCTGTGAAAACTCTAAGCTGTATGGTGCATGAACTCTCATCAGATTTCAGTTCTCAAATCTTGCAAGACTAGTGTGAGTTCCTGCACTATGCAGCTCAGACTCATGTGGTGCGTAATGGAAGACACTCATGCTCTGGTGGCAGCTGCTTATGAGGCACAAAAATCCAAGGCAAGATGGAAATTATTAATCACCAAGGTGACCTGGCACCTGGGATTTGTTCAGCCCTAACTTAGGGGTTGTATAGGGCTGGAAGGGAAAAAAAAAAGACACCTACACAATTAATCCCTGTACAATTACTCCCTCCCACCCCGAACGCCTAGCATATCTCCCTCTTCCAACCCACATGCCCAGCATCTCTCTCTCTACCAACCCTCCCCCCTTGCATGCCTGGCATCTCTCCCTTTCAACCCTCCCTCTCCCACCTGCACACTCAGCACCTCTCCTCTTCCACCCTCCCTCCAAGCATCTCTTCCCTTCCTCCCCCCCCCCCTCATGCCTGGCATCCCTTGCAACCCTCCCCCCCACATGCCCAGCATTCCTTCCCTTCCAACCCTGCCCCTCCCCACACGCCCAGCATATCTTCACTTCCAACCCTACCTCCCCTGGTCCTTCAAATGTGCCTGTAGCTCCAACAGTGGCTGGGAGAAAGAAACTCTCCTTCTTGCGGCCACCAGAGCCTCTCTCCTGCTTTATCCTGGCCAAGCCGGAAAAAGTAAGTTTAGTCTGAGGGGTATAGGGAGCTTTGTTAATCAACAAATAAACAACTGCATGTTCACATGCACTACGTTAGTGTTCTTCGATGCAAGACCTGGGAGCCAATAGCGGCCCCTATTGTCTTTCTAGATTTTTTTTGCTATTCTGACTCAGGACAGAAAGGGGAACGTGGATGGAGGGCATAGCCATATGCTTAAAGGACAAGGCATTTCTCAATAGAAAAATGAGAACGCATTTGGAAACGCTCACAATCTTGAGGATACAGTCTGTTCTCAGCATTCGTGATGGCATGGTCCCCTCCCCCCCCCCCCCCCCCCCCCCCCCCAAATTGCAAACCGTCAATCTGCGAACACCAAAAAACATACTTATGGGGAAATAGGAATTTGGTTCCAGCTATACCATTTCCCCAAAACCATGAAAAGTGAACATGTATCCCTATAGGAAATACAGGGTTTGGATCACTCATGGGACAACACCTGAGAATCACACAGTGTGCTACAAACTCCCAAAACACAAAAGCAAAAAGATGGTTGTTTTGAAATGCACATGTCTGTGAATGCCGAATTGCTACTTCTATTTGCACGTCTGTGGATAAGCAAACTAGCGAATGTCGAAAGCGCAAATACCGAGAACGGCCTGTACTTCCTTCTCAATGAAGTCTGAAGGTGGGCCGGTAGGTAGGGATGCATTTCATTGGCACACACCGGTCAGCAGTGTTGTGGCCCCGCATTGAAAGACACTTTGCTGCTCTCCTTCAGTTCATTAGATCGAAATGGCCCCAGCTTAAAAATTAATAAAGACCACTGCATTAGGCTTTTTCTATTTTAAGGATCAAAAAAGTAAATGGAAAAATCTCAAATTAAAGAAAGCAAACGCAAAATCGACCCCCCCCCCCCCCCCATCCATCCATCCATCCTTCATTCATTCACATATTTATTCTACACTATAGTGTCCAGTGCTTAATGCTCCAAGTCGTTCACCTCACCTGCAGCATATACTTACTATCAGCGCGCAATCTCAGAGCAGGCTGTAAGTACTGATGCATCACCCAAGTGTCAGAATGCAAGATTACTAGACTTCCCCAGCACCGCGGTTTTACTGTGAAGTGTGAACACAGGTTCAGGACTATTTTTTTTCCCTCTGTGCTACTTCTTTCAGCTTTTCTCCGAGCTTACCTTATCCTGGCAAGCTCGCTGCTTCACTCCGTGATCACAACTCCTCTATTGGCAATAGATAAAGGAGAGATTCTCCAGATCCTCTTCTAAAAAGTTTAAACTGACTTTGTTCTGCTAATGCTTCCTTCTTCCGGTTAGTGGTGTTCCTCTTAAAAGTGTCCCCGTCCCTCATCTTCCGCGTGGAACTAAATGTCTTGTTCCTTCCTGGTTTGTTATGCAGTGGCACAAGGAGCTGTCCTTAGCAGTCCTAACCCTTCCCTACTTGTCTTTGCTCAGAGTTTGCTGTGGTGGGAGAGGTGCTCAGTGCTGGTTCTGACTGGCTCCGGATCCTCTTCTAAAAAGTTTAAACTGACTTTGGTCTGCTAATGCTTCCTTCTTCCGGTTAGTGGTGTTCCTCTTAAAAGTGTCCCCGTCCCTCATCTTCCGCGTGGAACTTACAGCCTGCTCTGAGATTGCGCGCTGATAGTAAGTATATGCTGCAGGTGAGGTGAACGACTTGGAGCATTAAGCACTGGACACTATAGTGTAGAATAAATATGTGAATGAATGAAGGATGGATTGGGGGGGGGGGTCGATTTTGCGTTTGCTTTCTTTAATTTGAGATTTTTCCATTTACTTTTTGGAACACCACTAACCGGAAGAAGGAAGCATTAGCAGACCAAAGTCAGTTTAAACTTTTTAGAAGAGGATCTGGAGAATCTCTCCTTTATCTATTGCCAATAGAGGAGTTGTGATCACGGAGTGAAGCAGCGAGCTTGCCAGGATAAGGTAAGCTCGGAGAAAAGCTGAAAGAAGTAGCACAGAGGGAAAAAAAATAGTCCTGAACCTGTGTTCACACTTCACAGTAAAACCGCGGTGCTGGGGAAGTCTAGTAATCTTGCATTCTGACACTTGGGTGATGCATCAGTACTAAATGTCTTGTTCCTTCCTGGTTTGTTATGCAGTGGCACAAGGAGCTGTCCTTAGCAGTCCTAACCCTTCCCTACTTGTCTTTGCTCAGAGTTTGCTGTGGTGGGAGAGGTGCTCAGTGCTGGTTCTGACTGGCTCCGGATCCTCTTCTAAAAAGTTTAAACTGACTTTGGTCTGCTAATGCTTCCTTCTTCCGGTTAGTGGTGTTCCTCTTAAAAGTGTCCCCTTCCCTCATCTAAGTTCAGCAGCGTGAAACGAAACTGGAACTGAATGTCTTGTTCCTTCCTGTTTTGTTATGCAGGGGCACCACGAGCTCTCTCCTTAGCAGCACATGGAAGTGGAAGAAAACCAGCCCTAACCCTTCCCTGCTTTGCTTGTCTTTCCTCAGAGTTTGCAGTGGTGGGAGAGGTGCTCAGTGCTGGTTCTGATTGTGGCAGCACGGAAAACGGAGAGGGGAAAAGCTACAGACATTTGCTTGAACTCCTGTCTTTCCTGAAGTGACCAGTTAGCACTGTTCATCTAATCTGATGTAAGACAAAAAAAAAAAAAAAAAAGGTAACTTCCTCGTATTTTTTTTTCGAATCTTATTAAATCTCCTTGCTGAGATCTGTATTCTACGGTCACTTCTCCACAAAAGTGTCCCCCTCCCTCACCTACTGAAACTTAACTTTCTTGTTCCTGGCTGGTTTGTTATGCAGTAGCAGCAGCTCTCCTTAGCAATCTATCGGCCCTTCCTGCCTTTTTTTGCTGCGTGAGGGGTATCAGTGCTGGTTCTGACTGGCAGCACGGAAAATGGAGAGGGGGGAAAAGTTACAGATATTTGCTTGAACTCCTGTCTTTCCTGAACTGACCAGTAGCACTGGCCATCTGTGCTGATGTAAAAAAAAACAAAAAAAGTAACTTGCTTTCTTGTATTTTTTCGTGGCAGTGAAATCTGTATTCTATAGAGCTCACTTCTCCACGTTCAAACAAAATCGAACATTCTAAAACTAGTTTTATGATAGTTATGTTTTATTATTATTATTATTTATAGGCCCGCTTTTATCCAAAGCAGATTACAAAAGACATAATCATCCAAATACTCCTCTAACCTAGTGGTCTACAAAAAAATGCATATGTCGATATTCGGTGCTCTGGTTTAGAAAGGAAGGGAACAAAAGTCAGGTTTGTTGTGGGATTTATTTATTACACCCCCATTTGAATACGTAAAGTATGTGTACATAATCTTTAAGCATGCACAATTGATTAAATGACTTTAAACTTGGTTACTACAGGGGGAATAGAGTAAGGAGACTGGATGTATTCTTTGAGCAACTTCATTCATTGCATACTCGGGTTAAAGTTGCAGGTTCCTGTCAAGTTGTTTCAGGTCACATCTGTGACAAGTTCCTCTGCTTTTGATTGCTGAGTCTAGTGGTATCTGCAGGTTTGACCCTTGCCAGCAGAGACAGAGGGTAGACTTAGATTTAAGACATGCTCTTGACAGCCAATAATTTAAGCAAAATAAACCTTAAGCTTGTTTATTATCGTCTCAAGAAAAGGCAGCTTTGTATTTTATTCCCTCAATGCAATGCAGTGTTAAACAGTAGTTTTAAAGCCTTCAATTTCTTTGTACACCAAACTGATTTACAGTACCCTATTACTTCCACCCTTCAAGTGAGGAGTAGCTTAATGGTTAGTGGAGTGGCCTGAGAACCAGGGGAACTGGGTTTGATTCCCACTGCAGTTCCTTATGACTCTAGGCAAGTCACTTAACCCTCCATTACCCCAGGTACAAAATAAGTGCCTGCATATAATATGTAAACCATCTTGATTGTAACTACAAAAAGGTTTTGCAAAACAGGAAGTTATATCAGAAGGCAGGAGCTGGCAGAGGAGGGAAGGCCCTGGAGCAGCCCCATGGAGGATCTACTTGGCGAAAATAAAAGCCTGGACTCACATGGGAGAAGGCAGCGCTGGAGGGGGGGAAGGAGGGCTGGACTGAAGGGGGCAGGGGCATCGCTAGAGGGAAGGCTGGACTGAAGGGGACAGAGGCAGTGCTGGAGGGAGGGAGAGAGGGCTGGAGCTGAAGGGGACAGGCAACGCTGGAGAGAGGGAGTGCTGTAGCTGAAGGGGACGGAGGGAGGGCTGGAGTTGAAGGTGACAGAGGCAGCGCTGGAGGGGACGGAGGGAGGGCTGGAGTTGAAGGTGACAGAGGCAGCGCTGGAGGGAAGGGAGGGAGGGCTGGAGCTTAAGGGGACAGGTGCTGGATGGGAGGGAGGGTGAGATGCGTGCAGATGGTAGATGGACACAGGGATGATGCTAGATGTGGGGGAGAATAGGAACATAGAAGGGAGATTCTGGACTGGGGGGTATAGGGACACGGGGGGACGGGATAGGGAGTGGTGATGATTGCAGGGAGGGAAAGGTGGGAGTGATGGATTGGTGGGCCAGAAAGGAGGAAGGAAGGGAAAAATGTCACACTCGTGGAGGAGGCGGGAAGAAGAGAAGACTCAAGGGAAGGATAGAGGGGTGGCGGAAGGGGAGGGAAGGAGAAATGTCAGATGAGATGGAGAGGGAGGGATGGACGGCAAAACAGAAAGGAGGGGAGGAAGGGGAGAGGGGAGGGATGGATGGGGGGAACAGAAGGGAGGGGAAGAAGGGGGAGAGGGAGGGATGGAGTGGTAGGGGGAAAGGGAGGAATGGACTTGGGGAAATGGAAGGGAGAGGGAGAAAGGGGGAGAGGGAGAGATCAGGCTTCAAGCGTGTGGGGTGGGGAGAGAGGGAGTAGATGCTGGACTACAAGGGTGGAGCGAGGTATATGGAGGGGAGATGCTAGGAATGATGGATCCATATGGGAGAGGATGTCTTTATACTTACATAGATTACCTTGGTGATGGGCCTGTCAAGCAGCTCAGACATACCATTCCTTCCCCTATCCCTTCTGGTACCTATCTTTCCTATCATTTATTGTAGTTCAGTTTCTCCCTCCCTACATGCTTTCTCCCCCTATTTCTCTTCTCCCGATTACTTCTTTCTAGAATTATAAGCTACATAGATATTTTATTCAATTTGCGTGATAGCAAGATTGAAATAAACTTAGAAACTCCATCCCCAATTGGGCATTCAGCCTCCAGCTTTCTCCTCCCACCCTCCACTCACCTGTTCTCTATTCCTGTCTGCCAGCAAGACTTGCAGCAGGGACATAGCCAGACTATAGATTGTGGGTGGGCACCAAGTGTTCTCCCCTCCCCCCCCCAAACCAAAAAAAAAAATCTCAGCTGGCGGGAAAACACCTCTTCCTACATTGGCAGTCTGTGGCAGGCATGTGCTTAAAACTGAGCATGCGCAGGTAGGTGCCAGTATCGTGGAGAGTAGCGTTTTTGTTACCATCAGGGGAATGTCTTCAGCTGGCCGAGCTTGGGATCCCCACCAGCTACCGCTAAAAGTGGGTGGGCCCTGGCCTACCCTCTCAGTAAGACTACCAGTTCACTCCGTCCCCAAGTTCGCTCTTCCTCCCTCCCTCTGCTTCTCTCCTTGGGTTTTCTGTCTCTCCCCAGAGGTACAGTTTAAATTCAGCAGTTGGACTCTGGGCAGCGGAGGAGGATATGGTGTAATGTGCATCCACTGTCCTCCTCTTGCTGGGTGATTTGAGGAAGCGTGGTGTGGCATGGCGTAGCGAAGGAGAAGAGAGGGACCATGCCAGTCTCTGTTGCTTCCTTGTTTCTGCATTGTACAGAATTCCTTCAGGAGTAACTTGTGGAAAGTGCTTAATAAAATGACTCTCAAAGTGATTAAAACAGGTAACATATGTGTTTCTTTCACAACTCAAAGGTAAGCCGCTATTTTCTCTCTACATATATTTCTGTATCTTCTTGCGGCCTCAGCTGTTTTCTCTCATCCTATTAATGCTTTTGGATGTGGTGCAGATTCACAGTTTTCCTGATTCTTATTCTTCAAAGAGTCGCATTAAGGACAGAGATGGATTTCATACATGCTGTGGAGATCGGCAATGTGCAGCTCGTTAAGCTCTTCACTAAGCAAGAAATAGATGTGAATTACCAAGACCAGGTGAAGACATTCTCCTTTTCACATTACATGCCATGTCATTATCCCCATGTTAGATAACACTGCGTCCTTTCACATGCCTTGCTCTATATTGCATAACTGTGCATAATGTACAGATTGATAAAGGTTGTTTTTCTTTAAAAATAATTTGTAGAAGTTTCATTTTTATATGACAACCCAGTAGATCAGGTTGAAGGGAGACCAAAAATGTATCACATTTAACCTTTTTCAGCAGCTATTCAGTTGTAATACAAAGAAATTCAACAATCCAAAAAAACCCCAAGGGGATCTAAGCAAAACAACTTCAAAAATAGAAAAAAAAGTAACCCTAACAGTGTTGGTGAGATTCAATGTGAAAATCAATAAAATATACAAAAAACTAACTAAATAATTTAGCAATGGGAGCCCTCAGAATCCTTACCGCCTCCATCTTAAAAGGGGAAAACCAGGGAAGATTACACAGAATAAATCTAAGCCTACCAGTGAGTGGGTAACAATATAACCCTTAACAAAGGCAGGTAACTCCCTGTGTATATCAATTTTCACACCATCATAGGTACGTACTCCCAATGTGTTGCAGAAGTGTTGGCTGGCCCAGGTCTAGGGTTTGTCTAGAGGAGGGTGAGCTGCAACAGAACTGGGATTTGGCTGCCAGGTGATGTAGCAGTGAGTCTTTTGTTTTGAGGAATGAGTCATGTCATTTGCATGTCTGGAGGGAGGGACAACAAAACTATTACTTACAGATTGGATGTTGCAGACCCAGTTTTTAGGTGCAAATGCTAGTCAAAAATTGGCCTTTTGGCACACATGTTTCGATGCCATAGAAAATAAAGTAGCTGGTTTGAAAACTGGTCTGCAGCACAGCCAGGGAGAATTGCTGGTGAATCCTGAACTTGTTTCAGATTTGGTCCATTTCCAACTTGCAGTAAATTGATGCTTCTGAATGCAGAACCCTCTTTTGTGTAGAATGTCATTATGAAAAGAAAAAAGAGAGAGATGTGACTTGATATTTTTGTGTTCCAGAATACCAACACAGCCCTTCATTATGCAGCATTCACTGGGAATCTAGAAATCGTGCGATTACTGCTGAATGCTGGAGCTAACGTTCTGAGCAAAAATAAGGTAATCATGTTTCACCAGCTCCCCCCCACCCTTTCTATGCATATTCAATCTGACCTGCAAGAATTTCAATCCTGGAGCCAGTCTGGTGGACCACCAGCCTATATGGGCTATGTGGGTCCCATGCTGGGATGCACACTCAGTAGGCTATGTGGGCCACTTGTGGCACTATAATGGAGTCAGGTAATTGGTGACCTGGAGGGTGGTATTTGGGATTTATCAGGCTTGGAGGTAGTTGCCATTTAAGGGGATGACTTTTCTATGAGGAAAAGCTAAAGAGGCTAGGGCTCTTCAGCTTGTAGAAGAGACGGCTGAAGGGAGATATGATAGAAGTCTATAAAATACTGAGTGGAGTAGAATGGGTAGATGTGAATCACTTGTTTACCCAAAAATACAAGTGCAAGGGGCACGCAATGAAGCTACTATGTAGCAAATTTAAAACAAAAATGGAGAAAATATTTCTTCATTCAGTGTGTAATTAAACTCAGGAATTTTGTTGCCAGAGAATGTGGTAGTTAGCAGGGTTTAAAAAAGGTTCATAAACCATTATTAAGATGGACTTGGGAAATTCCACTGCTGATTTCTAGAATACCGCCAAAATCCAAGGGCACTTCTCTACTGAAATATAAATGCAAAACAGCACAAAAAGTAGAGGATATCTGAAAGTACAGTTATGTTGTGCCGGGTGAGTCTCATATATATGCCACGGCTAGTATCACTTCACTCTCGTAGTGAACCTCTGTCCGTGTAAATATTATAATCACAGACTCTACCCCCGACCAACCAGTGCTTAAGTTTCTAACTCTTTATTAGTAGCATTGTATAAAGAATGAGGCAATATATCACTTATCTTATTTTAAAACCGGTGTGCTCACAAACCCCGACAGGTTGCCTGTTTCGCAGTACTTGCTTCGTCAAGGGGGAGCCATCCACCAGGTTATCAATTATAACGCCTCTGGTCGTAATCAGATACGTAAAATAAGATAAGTGATATATTGCCTCATTCTTTATTCTTATAATTCTCTTCGAGTTCAGGTGGTGGTGCCTGCCTGTTTTCGAGGGCACGTGTCCGGTTTGTCTCTGGCAGCGCATTCTGATGTGGCTCGGTTTTTGAAGGGTGCTCTTCATTTTTGCCTTCCTCTTCATCACCCATGTCCAACTTGGAATTTGAATTTGGTGCTTAAGGCGTTGCAGCGGGTGCCATTCGAACCTTTGTGCAAGGCTTCTGACAAAGATCTGACCTTAAAGGCAGTATTTTTGGTGGCCATGGCTTCGGTGCGTAGGATTTCCGAGCTTCAGGCCTTCTCATGCCGATCCCTTCTTCCTTTTCTCGGGAGGATTACCCGGAGGAGTTTGTGACACTTCGGTTTTTGGATGTTTGGAGGGTGCTGCTCTATTGTTTGCAGATGTCTAGTGACTTCCGGTGTGCGGATCATCTGTTTGTTCTCCTGTTAGGGCCTCGATGGGGCTATGCTGTGTCCAGAGCAACTGTGGTGCATTGAATCAAAGGAGCGATTTGTCAGTCTATCTTTTAGAAGGTTGGATGGCTCCTCTGGTGTTGCGGACCCATTCCACGAGAACTCAAGTGGCCTTGTGGGTGGAGATGGGCATTTTTTCTTCTGAGGAGATTTGTCAGGCGGCAACTTGGGCCTCTTTGCATACTTTTTTGAAACATAACAGACTGGATGTGTCCATACGGACGGATGTCAGTTTTGGTGCAGTGGTGTTCTTTTGGGAAGCGGTGGCTTCCCACCCTCATTAGGGAGTGCTTTCGTACATCTGTTCAATTTTTGGATTCACCTGCTGCTGGAAGGTAAAATTATGTCTTAACTGATAATTTTCTTTCCTTTAGTAGCAGCAGATGAATCCAGGATTCAGCTGCGTTGCAGTTCTTTGATTGATGGGGTCTCTCTTGCTATTGATTTCTTGTCTATGATAGTGCAATGTTAGAAGAAGTGAACACATGTAAGGATCAGGGGATTCGGTTATAGTTGTTCAAGGAGAACCATTTGCATTGCCACGTTCGGCATGGCTATGTTCCTGGTGTTTTTTCTGTTTTGCGTTTTTTGTGAGGTTTTTTTTCTTTGTGGCTCTGCTTTGTGATGCAACATATACTGCCTGACTAGGGGGGCTAGCTGTCCAGGACCACTGTCTTCAGTACAGTATTTACCTGCTGATAGATGGACACAACCCATCAGTTTTTGGATTCATCTGGTGCTACTGAAGGAAAGAAAATTGTCAGGTAAGGCATAAGTTTTGCTGTGCGCCTCAATTCTAAATTGACACTGACTGCATAAGTCACTTTGGGAGTTGTTTAACAGTCTATGTGAAGTACTTAACACAGAGGTCAAGAAAAATTAGCGCACTGCATTAAATACTTAACATGGAAATTCATATTAGGAGGTGTGGAGTGTGCCTTGCAGCTAATGCAGGCTTCTTTAGTATGCATCAGCTGCTAACATGGCAGATAACAAGGAACGGTTAGTTGCATCTCTAGAGGTTTACTTAATTGCATTCTGCATTAATGACATTGCAACTTTCCCTTAAGTGTCTGAAACACTCTGTACATTTACTGTGGCAGTTTTGTACCTTAACTTTGGCTGTTAGCAGGCATTCTGTATATCGTTCCTTGATTTCTGCATGGAAATTGAAGTGTATTCCATAACAATGCACATAACTTAATTAGTTAACACGCTAATCAGTGATAATTGGATGTTAAGCAATTATAGCACTAAATGTCATTAACTAGGATTTATGCGCACTAGCTAAGCGTATTCTGTAACATTGTGTGCGTAAATTCTATGTTGCATAGAGGAAAAGTGGATGTGGTTATGGGCGGGGCGTGGACATTTCTAAAATCTATGTACACTAGCCGTTGAGCCTGTAAAAACGGGCTAGTATAGGACCGGGGGGGGGGAGGGTTGAAAGGCCCCTTCTCCCCGCCGCTGCAAGGCCCCGCCGCCGCCGCTACGCCCCCCCCCCCACCCCGGAGTCGCCGCCACCCCTCCACCCGGGCTGGGCCCTCGCTTCGCTATTGAAACAGCGCGGGAACGCAGCACACAGCTCAGATGAGCTGAGCTGCCGTCCTTCTCTGCCTGTGTCGGGACACAGGCAGGGAAGGAAGGCCGATGGCAGCTCAGCTGAGCTGTGTGCTGCGTTCCCGCGCTGTTTCTATAGCGGAGCGAGGGCCGGGTGGAGGGTGGGTGGCGGCGGCGACGACTCCGGGTGGGGGCAGTGGTGGCGGCGGCGACCGGGGGGGGGGGAAGCGGTAGCGACAGCGGTTTCGTCTCTCCCCTTGCGCAGTAGAGACCCTCTCTGTCCTGCCCCCATCATCACGTATTGACGCGGGGGCGGGACAGAGAGGGTCTTTACTGCGCATTTGCGAGTGAGTTCGGTCACTCGCCGTTTATATGTTTGTTTGATATAGAATGCACCTACTCCACGCCTAATTTAGGCGTCGGAACTTACACCAGGTTTTAGTTGGCATAATTGACTGTGACTAAATCTGGTTTTGCGGTGCAGCACTCAGCGTATACTATAACCTACGCCTAAACTGATGCGCAATGTATAGAATACGCTTCAATTTCCGCATGGAAATTGAGACGCGATATATAGAATCTAGTTGTAAGTGCAAAGTCTTAACACAGGTTAATAAATGTACATCAGTTTACTTTGCTGTGTGAAAAGTTGAGCATCGTAACATTGTTCTTCAATCTTTATAGGGATTGCCTGAGGAAAGTACCATAATAGTTCCAAAGTCTGTATTTTAAAACTTGTTAACCTCAGACCTGTCATCTATCAAGCCACTTTTGATGTTCTTTTAAACCCATTTTTCTGCTAGGTAATAGAGTATTTCTATTCACGGGACTATACCACAAGTCATTCAGGTACCACTATAGAGTTTAGTCCTAGTCTTATTACTGAGGACTATTTATAGGGAGACAGCATGAAAAAAATTGATATCTTGAATAACTATAGAAATAATGTAGTGATTTTTATGCTGTCTCATTGTCCAGATTCTGCCCTCCAGGGCATCAGGAAAAAGAGGAAGGGTGCAGTGTCTGCCACACCATACCCTCCTTTCACAAAATTGTCGAGGGGGAGGGTAGGTTTTTGAGTCGTTCATGATGTTGTTTGCTTCCTTTTTAGAGCGGTCTCACCCCTCTCCACTTAGCAGCATTTGGGGGCAGTCGGCTGGTCCTGCAACAACTGCTTAACGGGAGGGAAGATAGTATTGACCTGAAGAGCAATGAGGTGAGAGCAGAGTACAGGGTTTGTTTGTAGAAAAAGGCTGTGATCCACACTGTCTCCTAAGAGCCTCATCATTTTAGGGCTCCAGTTTAGAGGAAATAGTCTGTGTTAAGAATGACTGGCATTCATTCTCTCTCTCTGTCAGATAAGAATGCCGCGCTACAAACAGTATGGCGAAATTGTAACTTACCACTAAAAAGGTGTGAAAGTTGTACAAAACCAAAACTTATAAACACCCCCTCTATTATTTGTACAGCAAATAATAAAATTTTAACCCTTGAAAACAAGACCTAAAAAGGAATCTTGGGGAGAAAGAGGTAAGCTCCTACTTAAATGCCATGTGGGAAAATGCCATCAAGCGTTAAATATAATCATTGAATTGTCTGTACTTGATTGATAAGGCAACTTACTTTCCTTTGTGATTTCTTTGTTTTAATTTAGCTTCCACTAGTATTTGAATTCTTGGGTCCCCATTAATTGTGGGCTATGGAAGTGAAGTTTATGATTATTTCTACTTGGGATTTAAAATTTCCTATTTGTATTTTGTTGATTTTGCTATTCTTTTCAAAGGGTGTGGTTTTTTTGATGTGATAATTTGCATCCTGATATGCAGCCAGCGGCGGGCGGCATGTTTTTATCTGCCACCAGAACTGAAACTGGAAATGTATTGAATTTCCAGTTTTTTTAAAAGCTGGATACAACATGCCTGTCAATATTCAGATTTAACCGGCCATGGGCTAACACAAAGATACGACAGCTATTTATGCAGTCCTGTTCATGCGCTAAACACGGCCAGTTAGCTCTGAATATTGGGAGCTAACTGGACTCCACCCTCGGAACGTAACCAGCTTCCACTTCGGTGCTAACTGGTCATTTTCAGCACCACTAACCAGTTAAGTGCTGCTGAAAATGACTGGATAGCCGCATGTAAGCGAGTTAACCAATCAACGGCCATTCCCAGCCAGTTAACACACTTTGAATATCGGCTGGAAAAAATATAGCCATTGCTTCCTCTAGAAAGGAAGCAAACAACTATTAAAATGTTTAAAGTCTTTGAAGTCTTTGAAAACCAAGTATGCAACATATTAAGGGGCTCATTTTCAAAGCACTTAGACTAAAAAAAATTCCATAGGTTACCATGGGGCTCATTTTCGAAAGAGAAAAGCGTCTAAAAATTGATATAAAGCAACATTTGGACGTTTTTCTCACAAAAATGTCCAAATTGGTAATTTTTCTATGCTGTTCATCTGTAATACGTCAAAATCTTAAGGGGCTTGTCGGAGGCGTGTTAAGGGTGGGATTTGGGCGTAAGACGTGGACGTATTTCAGCCATAGTGGAACGAAATAAAACCGTCCAGGACTAAAACTAAGACATTTTTTTCAGCTAGATCTGTTTTAAAGAGTGAATAAGGCACAAAAGTGTGCCCTAAATGATCAAATGACCACAAGAGGGAATCAGGGATGACCTCCCCTTACTCCTCCAGTGGTCACTGATCCACTCCCACCTCCCAAAAATGTGATTAAAAACATTACTTACCAGCCTCTGTGCCAGCCTCCGATGTTATAGTCAGGCCCACAGCATGCAGGTCCCTGGAGTAGTCTAGTGATGGGTGCAGTGTATTGTAGACAGGTGGACTCAGACCCATACCTCTCCCTAACCTGTTACACTTGTGGTGGGAACTGTGAGCTTTCCAAAACTCTCAAGAAAACCACTGTAACCACATATAGGTGTCCCCTTCACCCATAAGGGCTATTGTAGTGGTGTACAGTTGGGGTAGTCGGTTTTGAGTGGGGGGACTCAGCAGAGAAGATAATGGAGCAATGGTGAGATGTGTACCTGGGAGCATTTATGTGAAGTCCACTGCAGTGCCCCATTACTTTCCTGGGATGTCTGGGTGACCAGTCTACTTAAAAATGCTGGCTCCTCCTACATCCCAATGGCTTGATTTTTTCCACGTTTTGCACTTCGATTTTTTAATTTTTTCGAAAACGGTTAAAAAAAAAAACGTACAAAGTCACAAAACCTTGTTTGAAAAAAAAAAGACAGACATTTTCCTGTTTTTGAAAATGACCTTCTTTCCTGTGCAAAACATCCAAAGTTGGACTTACATATTATTATTATTATTTTTTTTTTTGTTACATTTGTACCCCGCGCTTTCCCACTCATGGCAGGCTCAATGCGGCTTACATGGGGCAATGGAGGGTTAAGTGACTTGCCCAGAGTCACAAGGAGCTGCCTGTGCCTGAAGTGGGAATCGAACTCAGTTCCCCAGGACCAAAGTCCACCACCCTAACCACTAGGCCACTCCTCCACTCCATATCAAAAATGCCCCTCCAAGTAACTATGTAAGTCTAAGTGCTTTGAAAATATGCCTCCTATATATAATACAAAACTCTTGGGATGGGGGGAGTTGCAGTTTGGAAGGTTAGGCTATGAAGGTTTGAGGTTATGAGTTAATACCTTGAATCATCGCTGGTGGTGTTATAACCAGCCTTATGGTATATTGTCTGGGGGGGTGGGTGTTGTATAAAATTTATACAGAAAAATATGATAGTTTATTTCCAGAAATGCTCTTGAAGCTTTGTTTTGCATCGTATTCTCTTTAGCATTTAATGAAAAGATTTTCAAATATATATAATACCAAAATTGGATAGAATGTCCACTTCCCTGTTTCAGTGGTATAGCCTTCAAGTCAAGTTGACGTAGCACACTCCTCCAGCCTCCAACACAGTACTATATTTCACCAACACCAACTTTTTAGGGAATATAAATCCTCAAAAACTCATCAAAATTGTTTGGCTGGAGTGGTCTGTTTCTGATTTTGTTTTCATAATGCTGTTGCATTTGTCAAGTTTTGAGGATATATATTCCTTCCCCTTCCCTGAAGAAGTTGGTGTTAGCGAAACCTAGTACTGTGTTGAAGGCTGGAGGAGTGTGTTAATATCAACTTGTCTTGAAGTCTATACCACTAAAGCATATTATATTTAATATACTGCATACTTGGTGGTTCAGAGTTTTAAAAAATTCTAATAGTTGATTCTGGTTTTTTTTTTTTTTTTTGGGGGGGGGGGAGGGGGGGGTTAAGCAATGATTATATTATATGCTTGACAGGTTTGCTGCATGTTACTTAAGTATGAGCGTAACTCTTATTTTTTCCTATGGTCCCTTTTGGGGTTTGTTTTCATGTGTTAATTTACATAGTAAATGATGGCAAATACAGACCTACATGGTCTGTTCAGTCTGCCGAAGAAGATAAACTCATAGCATATGATATGGTGCAATATAACATAATGCACACTTGATCTTGATCTATCCTTGCCTTTTTTGGGGCACAAACCATAGAAGTCTGCCCGGCACAGGTTTTACTCCTAAACTGCTGGACTTGCCGTTGAAGCTTACTCCAGTTCATCCAGCCATAATCAGGGCACAGACCAGTTACTGAAGTTGCTGTGTAAGCACCACTAAGTTCTTTTGTTTTGCTTCCGTTCTCCTTCCATATAGGAATCCGTTGTGTTTATCCCAGGCATTTTTTTTTTTTTAATTCTGTTACCATTTTCGTCTATAATACTTTCATATATAACACTTTTGTAAATGATATAGGGGTATTTATATTTTTTGGATAAGCATGCCCGTCTGTGTCTGTTTCAGGGCTCTTCTGTCTTGCATGAAGCCGTCCGTGGTAGGCATATTGAGACTGTGAAGCATTTGTTACAGAAAAAGGCCAATTGCAATCTACAGGACAAGGTGAGTGTTCAAGAAAGGGGTGTGTGTGAGGTGTAAGATGAAGAGTGATGTAGAGGTAAAATGGAGACAGGAAATGCAGTGTGGTGGGGTAGAAGATACTGTGTAAATTAAATGGGAGAACACAGCACTATGGAGATGGGATAGAGGGTTGGTGGGACTGGTATGGATGGGGAGGATACCTGGTTTGTAAGGTGGTTTGGAGGAATAAAAGTACTAGATGGTGTAGTTTGGGTGTAGGAGTTATTTGCATCTCTTGCACTCCTCCTCAATGTCGGACAATATCACATGCCTCTCCTACAAAGGTTACATAATAATGTTAGCATTATATTTCATAGCTCCCCAGCGTGTCTTAATCCCCTATGCTCATCTTCTCTTTTAGGATGGGAATACTCCATTACACATGGCTGTGTCCCAGGAATCTCTCCAAATTTGTCAGTATCTTCTGGACTGTAGTCCAAATCTGCTGCTCAGAAACAAGGTGAAACCTTTTACTCACAGCTCTGGAATGAAGACAACCACACCCCCACCTCCAGCCTTCCCCAAGCATCCTCACATTCTCTGATTTTTTTTATGCACAGGATGGGAAGACGTGCCTGCACTTGGCTGCTTCAGTGGGTTCACTTGCGATTTGCCAGCTTCTGTATGTCAAAGATCCATCATTGGCTAATGCCAAGGATGAGGTGAGGCATATGTAGAAGGGGTAGTGTTATTATTATTATTAGCATTTGTATAGCGCTACCAGACGCAAGCAGCAATGTCGGACAAGCAGGCTGAGATTTTGTCCTGGATTGAGGTTGAGATTTCAGGGGTGGAGATGTAGATATGAGAGTCATCAGCGTAAAGATGGTATTGAAAGCCATGGGATGAAATCACAATGACATAGTGTTGGCCTGTGAGTATAGGATGACAGGTTGTTTGCCTCAGGGATGTAGATTCTTGGGAGGCAAGGCACTGTTAAGGAATGGTACATAAACATAACATAATAATAGCCATACTGGGTCAGATCAGTGGTCCATCTAGCCCAGTATCCTGCTTCCAGCAGTGGCCAATCCAGGTCACAAGGACCTGGCAGAAACCCAACTAGTAGCACCATTCCATGCTACCAAACCCAGGGCAAGCAGTGACTTCCCCCATGTCCATCTCAATAACAGACTATGAACTTTTCCTCCAGGAACTTGTCCAAACCTTTTTTTTAAACCGAGATACACTAGCCGCCATTACCAAATCCTCCGGCAATGAGTTCCAGAGCTTAACTATTCCTTGAATGAAAAAAAATATTTCTTCCTATTTGTTTTTAAAAGTATTTCCATGCAATTTCATTGAATGTACTTTTTGAATGAGTGAAAAATTGATTCATCTCCACCTTCTCCACACTACTCAGGATTTTGCAGACCTCGATCATATCCCTCCTCAGCCATGTCTTTTCCAAGCCTTTCCTCATATGGAAGCAATTCCATCCCCATTTTGGTCGCTCTTCTTTGAACCTTTTCTAATTGTGCTATATCTGTTTTTGAGATATGGCGACCAGAACAGAAGACAATACTCAAGGTGAGGTTGCACCACAGAGCAATACAGAGGCATTATAATATTCTTGGTCTTATTTTGTATCCCTTTCCTAATAATTCCTAGCATCCTGTTTGGTTTTTTTTTGACCGCCGCCACACACTGGGCAGAAGATTTCAGCATATTGTGTACAATGACACCTAAGTCTTTTTCTTGAGTGGTGACTCCTATAGTGGACCCTAGCGTGCCGTTTAGAGAGCATGGTAAACCTGTGCTGTATTGCAGGCTAGCATTGTCATGTTTGGCAATTAGCCAGCTCTTTTCTCTGCCTGATAAGTTTATTTATTTATAACATTTATACCCCGCATTTTCCCATCCACTGGCAGGCTCAATGTGTCTGACATCAGACCGTAAAGGCAATCGCCAATCCGGTAAACGAACAAACGAAGTATAATAAGGTGAATGGGAAGGATAGTAATTTACAAGGGGCGAGGGAAAAGAGAGGAAGGGTAATAGAGTCCATGAGGTCCATAAATAAGTTGTATTCCAGGAGTTACGGATTTAAGATGGGTCCTTTAGGATAAGCCTTTCCAAATAAACTGGTCTTAAGAGATTTTCTGAAGTTCAGATGATCATGAATAATTTTCACAGGTTTAGGTAATGCATTCCATAGTTGAGTGCCAATAAAGGAAAAGCTGGAAGCGTAAGTGGACTTATATTTGAGACCATTGCAGGCGGGGTGATGGAGGTTTAAATATGAACGGGATGATCTGCAAGAGTTCCTAGATGGTAGATTGATAAGTTGCAGTATTCATGCTGTCTAGAATTGCATATCAGGGATTTATATTCCACCAATACCATGATAGTTCATGTTCTAGTCCTCATGTAACAGAGGCATTGTCTGGTAGTCACTCACAAACAGTGCTCTCTTGTTATTGATGCCTCATGACACAGCACGAACAGTTGCAGATTGCTAGAGCCTTGAAGGTCCTGCCCCTGACGACTCATTGTTTTGTAGAGTGGAGAATCCTTCCTCTTCCATGCCGTGAGGGGTGCAGTTCAGAGCACTAAAAGTCATGCGGAGCTCGTAACGTGGATTCTGACGATCTGCGAGCATATCCTGTATAAGAACATGGTCAGTGGACTTTTTTAGTCTCTTCACAAACTAATGAGAACACAGCAGAAGTTGAAAACAGAAGTAGTGATGGTGACAAGACAGTTGCTTAAAATTGTGTTGTGTGTCAGTCATGATGCCCTAACATAAATGGAAGTGTTATTTCTAGGGACTGCTGGTAAAACGTCCCTAAAGGGGGGGTGGTGGCAAGTTTAGAAAGGAAGGGATTACATCTGGAGAGAGTGTGATGAGCAAGACGGACAGTGGAATGTTTGCTGTTCTCCTGGTTCTGACAGAACCTTTCTCCCCAGGCTGGACAGATGGTGCTAGATGTAGCAAAATCCATAGCCGCACCTGAAGCAATTGTCCGCCTTCTCAATAAGAAAACACAGGTAACTGTTCCTGTACACTGCAAAGAGAAAACCGTGTTGTCTTTATTATACTTTTTCAGACATTTGTTTGCACTGCCACCATCCTATATAATAATTCTCACCTCCAACATTCTGAGGCTGCCTGGAACCGTGGATCATGTTGGAGTAGATCATAGTGATGTCACATAACCCACACCAGATTGGCCAGTAGAAGGGAGAGGGGCGGAGCCACGATACAGGGAGCAGCGAATCAGCACAACACGGGGAATGCACAGCAGCAGGAACAAAGCCTCTCTCACACAGTCACTCTCACATACACTCTCTCAAACATACACACTCAGAGGAAAACCTTGCTAGCGCCCGTTTCCTTTCAAACAGAAATGGGCCTTTTTTACTAGTATTAATATAATGTTTCTCTTTCTTACTATCTTTATCCCTCACCACCACATTCTTTCTTTCCTATTTTTCTTTTTCCCTTATCCTTTCCTCTATTTCTGTTCTATCCACCTCCTCACCCGTCTCTCCCCTCCTGTTACTCTCTTAGGAGCAACAGAATTTAGACCTAATGATTTCCTGCCAACAGCTGGCTAATGGGCAAGTGAAACTCTTCATCTGTGGGCACTGTGGAGTTGGAAAGACCACACTTGCTAATGCTCTACATCAAGAAGAAACTTTTCAATGGGTACCTGTACTTCTCTCACTTGTGGAAGGGGTGGGTGGGGGGGGGGGAGGTTTCTGTGATTCCAGTGTCACAGTGACTTTGGGATGTGAACCAGGTAGCTGTAGATGAGGGGGATAATGGGAAGAAGAGGCTTCATATGGTCCTACTGCTACATTTGCTTGTGTGTAAGGGTAAGGGGATGGGATTTGATGGGATCAAAGCAGTTTACATATTATATACAGATAGGTACTTTGTACCTGAGGCAATGAAGTGGTGGGGGGGGGGGGGGGACTTCTGGTTATTGCATCCATGGCTGCTATCTTCAATACTTCGATCATTTCTGTTTCTTAGATGAGATGGTTTCCATTTTTCTGTGGGAGTCCCGAAGCCCCTCCTTCTACTAAAGGGGTGGATATCACTTATAAGGATCTAGCAGGTGAGGGGGGGGGGGGGGGGGGGGGGGAGGGTGTGTGCCTGTGAACAGCGAGGGTGGGCACAAGCACTGTATAAGTGAATAGTGTCACAGCCAGGTTGTGGACATACGTGTGCTGTATATGGTTTGCATTCCTGGAGTAGTAGCATTGACAGTTTAGGTGTAATTGAAGGCTCATTCGTAAAAGCTTTTTTTCTGGTTGTACATGAGAACAATGACAGTCGGGATTCCATGGAGCCAAGTGTCTGCACGCACCATAGGAAAGGCTGTTGGGACTCGCTGAGCAGAAAATATTGCTACTATTAAATATCAACTTTTTTTGGCCCTGCTCAGTTGGACCCAAAAAGCAGGAAGGTAGATGGTCCGCAAGATTCAGACCAGCGAACAGGTGAACAAACCAAAACGCAGACCGAGATGACCCATGATGAGTTTACTGGTTAAGCAACAGAACAGGAGGAGTTTGTACACATTCTTGGCTCAGCCAAGTTTCGCCCTTATTGGGCTGCCTCAGGGGCTAATAATACTGTTAAAAACAATTGAATAGAAAACATAAATACATATGTCAAATAATGTCCAAACATATCTATCTATATATATAAAAATCACCCTCAACGTTCTGAGGACACTGACGTCAGTGAAGCCAAGCCCTGACTTCCTTCAAAAAGGTTCGAAGGTTCGTGGTGGTGAAGCCACCAAAATCGCTCCAGGCCCCGCCCTCGAGGGCGGACCTATGGCAGAATAACGAAGGGGTTCACAGGGAGGGAGGCGGGGGGGTTGCGAAATCGCTCCGGGCCCCGCCCTCGCATCAAACGTCATGACGTTGAGGGCGGGGCAATGGCAGAACAACGAAGGGGTTGGGCAGGGTCGGGGGGGGGGGGTGTTGGTGACGAAAACCTTGCTAGCGCCCGTTTCATTTGCTCAGAAACGGGCCTCTTTTACTAGTTAATAATACAACATGTAAAACATAAATCTTTAATAAAAAAAAAAAAAAAAACCCAAAAAGGGAGATTCCGTGGTACTATTCTGGTGAGTAGACACTGAAAACGCGAAGCTCCTGCATTTCCTCCTGTTTTTATCCTTTCTTGTTTTCGCCGTGCCTTTTTGCTAGCGTCTCAGTCTAATTAAGGTAGAAGGGCTTTGGAACTCTGCGTTCTTGCTAACAGTAAACACACCGATGGCAGCAAAACACCCTTGACGAGACAAGGAGCGGGGAAAGGTTCTCAACGGTAAGATGGTGGAGAGCCAAGCCTCACTGAGTCCTTCAATCTGCTCCACGTGGACAGCTGAGCTTACCGCAGAGGTGACCGCGGCAGTGGAGGCTGCTCTGAATTGGACAGTGTGTATTGGTTCCTTCCTGGTTCTGGTTTCATAACATGCTCGCTTATGGCAGGAGCTTGGACCTTTTGCAGACCTCGTTCTTCCTTTGGGGTTTAAGCTCCTTCATATGTTTTCTTCTCACCTTCCGTTATCAGGAGGACCCTCTGGAGTTTTCTCTTTTTCCTTTCTCTCTCTCTCTTACGTACTGCTTTTGTAATTCTGCCTTGGGGGGGGGGGGGGGATTTATTTGATACTCTGTATTTAGGATCTTGCTGTAAGGTGGACATGGGATACCTGGACGTAATTGGTTTGATTAGTGAGCCCTTTCATAGGGGGATGGGATGGGTTAGTTGGGAGGGTCTCAGGGAAGGAAGTGTGTTGTGTAGGTCATGTGACCTTGGGAGCTTTATACTAGTAGTAGAGGACATAATTGAGCTGTTGAAGTTTGGCATTCATTTGTTGGGCACTATTGGAATGGGTGTAGGCTGGGATGCCCGCGTCCATTTTACTCTTTTGAGGTTCTCTCTGTTTATCTTTGATGCTTGACCGGAGAGGGGTGCAGGTTAAAGTAGTATCTTGGAATGTCAACGGTGTGTCCTCGCCAGTCAAGCACAGCAAAACTTTGCAGGTTTTGAACAGACAACGCTCAGGTTGCATTCTTATACAAAATCCACTTGAATTCTTTAGAGCATAAAAAGTTATGCTGTTGGTGAGTGGGGCATTGCATAGAGGGTCCCACTCCGAATAGGAAGGCAAGGACCTTCATCTTATTTTGAAAGGGTTTATTGCTAGAGAAGCATCACTGTGTGGTGGATCCACGTGGGCACTATTTAGTGGCTCGTGTCTCTTTGAACCAACATCCCTTGGTGTTGGTAACCAGTATGATTAAAAAAAATATATATATATATAAATGTATATACCCTTCTTGGACATGTGCAATCTTCGGACAATGTTCCTATAGTTATAGGTGGGGATTTTAACACTGTTTTTGATCCTTTGATCGCTCATCCAGTTTGTGGGTAGCTCTGGTGGATTACTCTAAAGGAGTCCCTTTATTGTGTTGTTCTTGTGATTTGTTGGATACGTGGGAGTCTTCCACATTTTTATTTGCTTTGTTCTTAGTGCGTTTTGACGTCTGTAGAGCCATTTATATCCCACAGTTGGTAGTTGCCAGCCAGTTGCATAAAGCTTCTGGAGGGGGTGGTGGTGTATGGTTTAACATCAATTTTAATAAGATTTTGCTCTCTTGAGATCGCCCCTTGTTTAATTCCTTTATTCAGACTGGCTCCTTATCTGATACTCTCCAGAGGGCTCAGCTCATAGTACTTTCTTTATTTCTGCATTTCTACCCCACATTTTCCAATCAAGTTGTCTGTTCAATGTTTACAGTTTAGCTCAGGTTAGATATATTCCATAGCCGTTTAGAAAATAGTATTTGTTTTGTTCAGTTCTGATGGTGAGCAAGTATCGTGCTTTGGTGGTGGTGGTCAATTTGACTGTGTGTTCGCTGAAGAATTTTCTAAAGAAGTGTGCTTTCGGGTGGCTTTGGAATGTTAAGTCGTTTTTCCGTGCATTTTAGGGCTTTTGGGAATGTGTTCAAAGAAAAGAAGTGGGAATATGAACCAGGCCTGTCCGAAGACTAGAACCAGACAAAATTTATGATAATAAAATAAACAAAATTTATTAACATTTCCTTAAAAATAACTCTTAAAAGTGTTCCATATTTTGGGGCAAATGTATGTGAAGTTGGTTTGAGTATGAGGATTTGTATTTCAGGCCTTGGCATCTGGGAAAGTGTAGGGTGAGAAAGGTTCTTGCACCTTTGATTTGATTGTGTTGCGTATAGGTAGTTCTATTAGGTTTGTCATGTATTCTGAGGCAAGTCTGAAAATTATTCTGTAGGCCAGGGAGCATATCTTGAAAGATATTTGAGCTTTTAACGGGTAACCAGTAACGGTCTTGTGCTTTCAAATCAATTTTTTCCGAAAATGAGTCTTGCTCCTGTATTTCATTTTAATAATTGTTCTCTGCATTTGCATGAATTAGATTGCCCCCCCCCCCCCCAGGCTCTCTCCCCGGCTATAGCCAGCTCTGCAATTTGGGGGGGGGGGGGGGGGCGCAGAGGTGGACCGGGGAGAGAGCCTGTTGTTAAACATTTACCACTGCCCATTCCCTTCAACTGCTCGCCCTAACTGAAACCCTGCCCATCTTCAAATCCTTGCTCAAAGCCCACCTCTTCAATGTCGCCTTCGGCACCTAACCATTATACCTCTATTCAGGAAATCTAGACTGCCCACCTTGACATTTCATCCTTTAGATTGTAAGCTCCTTTGAGAAGGGACTGTCCTTCTTTGTTAAACTGTACAGCGCTGCGTAACCCTAGTAGCGCTTTAGAAATGTTAAGTAGTAATAGTAGATTCCATTGCAATAGGCAGCATGGGCGAGGACCGTGGATTGTATTAGTATTCGGAATACATCTCTTGGAAAGTAGTTTTTTATGTGTTTCAGTTTCCACGTGGTTTCAAACATTTTCTTCCTTAGCGTCCCTCCGGACCGGACCAGGATTGGACTGATGGGTTGTGCACGCCTACCAGCAGGTGGAGACTGAGAAAAAACTGTGACTCAAGAGAGCCAATAAGAGCCCTGGTCATGTGACCCTAGCCTCAGTATTTTCTCAGTGTTTGTCGAATGATAGATTGCAGTCTATGGCGCAGGTTCTTCCCCATCTGTTGATGGACCCCTAGGTGGGGGGTTTGTCCGCTCCCTCTCTGTGGCCAAGAATGTGAGAAGCATTTTGACATCTTTAGAGGCGGTGAAGCATCTGTTGAAGCCTTTTCTGCTTATCAGCTTTGATGCAGTGAAAGCCTTCAGCAGAGTTCATTGGGCTTTTATGTTTGAGGTGTTGCATTTTTATGGGTTTTCTGGGTCTTTTTTGTCAACTGTTAAAGGCTTAGTATCAGGCTCCCATTGTGGAGGTTTGGGTTAATAGGATGTCCTCTGATACGTTTCCTTTCACCTGTCCCCCACGTCTGTTCGCGCTCACTTGGGATCCCTTAATTTGGGATTTTTTGCATTGTCAAACATAAAAGGTGTGTCGGTAGGGCGGGATTGTTTCAAATTTTCTGCTTTTGCAGATGACCTGCTAGCTCACATTACATATTTGATGCAGAAGAATCTCAAGCGTCTTTCTAGTGTATTGCTGCAGTTTTGTTGAGTGGAAAAAATCTGAAAATCCGTTTTTCTTATCTCACTGGAGGTGCAGTGGCTTGGAGCTCCCTGATCTTAAATGATATAATTTAGCTTGTTTGCTTCGGTTCTTGGGAGACTGGATGTCCCAGGGGGAGGTGTATATGCCCGTACAGACGGAGCGGGCCCTTTGTCATCCAGTTCACTTTCTTTATTTGTTACGTGCTAAAAATTTGTCGTTGCTCTCTCACCTGCATCACAGTATTCTGATTCAACCGTTGCGAGTGATCTGGAGGGATTGGACGCTGCCTTGGGGTTTTGATCCTCAGTGTAGTGCTTTATTGCTCCTGCAGGGGAACGCCACTTTTCCTCTGGCCTGGATAATCCTCGGGTGCTGGCTTGGATGAGGTTCACCGCCTTGACACATTTTGTTCTTCCTGTTGGCTCATTGAGAGACCTGGGTGGCTCCGCTCATTCTGCCTCGCCTCACCCTATGCTTGGAACAACCTTCCTGAGCCCTTACGCCAAGCCCCCTCCCTGCCCGTCTTCAAGTCTTTGCTTAAAGCCCACCTCTTCAATGCTGCATTCTGCACCTAACCCTTACCGTTCAGTGAATCCAGACTGCCCCAATTTGACTGCCCCTATCGGACCGACCGTTCACTTGTCTATTAGATTGTAAGCTCTTTGAGCAGGGACTGTCTCTCTTTGTTAAATTGTACAGCGCTGCGTAACCCTAGTAGCGCTCTAGAATTGTTAAGTAGTAGTAGTAGATTGTAGGGGAGCCCAATTTAGCTGATCGTTTTGCTTTCACCAGATTTCTCACTGTGTGTCTTCTTTGGATTTGTCTTGGTTCGCTGTAGGTTTGGAATCTAAACTTCAGGATTTATTTGATGTGCCTGCTCAGAATCCAATTTCTATTTCTTTACTGCACAGATGGCTAGTGGCTGCCTCTTCTGAGAGGGACTTTTCGGGTATAGTGGGTCATTGGAATGAGGATTTTTAATTACAACTCAGGATCTCTTGCGGTGTATTCATGGTATCCCTTCCTGGGAGATTACTGCATAATTATGGGAGTGCCAGTTCCATGTTACAGTAGACTCAACGTTCACTTGAATGCGCAATGAAGGGAGGAAAAGGTCTCATTAGTCACCGGGATAGACTGCTAAATAACAACTTCTAAAACATACAGAAATCCCATATGTGACTCAAATCATCATTGACAAAAAACCCCTGCCTACCTAAATATGTGCTCTGTGCAAAAACAAATCCACCCCACCCAAGGTTGGTAACAAACCAACATACAAATCAACACTCAACTAATAAATTCAAATACAGTGGAGCGGTAAAGTCAATGAGAGAAAAGCAAATCATTGTAGTCCACTGGTTAAATCCAACAGATAAAGGATGCAACATTCTTCTGTGACTTCAGTACTAAAGGTACCGGTTTTTGTGATATTCAGATGCAGTTGCTTTAAGATTCAGTATAACAAGTGCTCAAGCACTTGGCACATCACCCCCCGTGGTGGTATATATCGTTGTAATATATTCTGCAAATATTAAGAGGAGTCCTGATGTCGATTCCTGAAGGGTACTGGCAATAATTCACTCCCAACCCCTAGAGTTACCAGAGATCTCCAGCTGTGTTATCCTGTGCCAGCTTTGCACTCAGTTTTGCCCCATAGTGGGGAAACGCCATGCAGCCTGAGATCTGTGGTCACAGTGATGTTTGAGGTATCTTTGACTGTGTGCTTTATTTATTTACTAGTATAGAAGGCCCGTTTCTGACACAAATGAAACGGGCGCTAGCAAGGTTTTCCTGGGAGTGTGTATGTTTGAGAGAGTGAATGTGTGAGTGCGTGTGTGTGACAGAGAGAGTGAGTGTGGGTGCGAGTGTGTTTGTGAGAGAGAGAGTGTGTGAGAATGAGAGTGTGTGCAAGTGCGGATGTGAGACACAGTGAGTGTGAGAGAGTGTGTTTTACACAGATACAGTGTGTGTGAGAGAGTGTGTGAGAGTATGTGTGCGATACACAGACTCTCTGTGAGACCGAGAGAGTGTATGAGAGCGAGAGAGTGACGTACAGTGTTTCATGAGCTTGCAGGCAGTACATAAGAAATTTAAATGAAGTAAATATTATTTCATAATTAGTTACATGTTAAAATTGTGGCGACATGCTGGCCAAATTCTGTGACTGTGCATGCTGTGATGAAGGAATTTTGCTTCAACTGGCAGAACTATCTGTGTTTAGTTTCTCTCCTCCTTTGACATAAGGTCCTGTTAATGATTTGGATGGTAGAGAAAGAGAGGCTTCGGGTGAGTGAGAAAAGCAGGATGCCTTCAGCTCAGCAGTGTTAAAGTGAAGTTTGGAGTGCTGAGAAATGCAGGTAGACGGTGCTGAGAGTGAGAGGACAGCGACTGAGGGAGGGGGGAGGAGTAGTTAAGCATCTGTGTTTAGTTTCTCTCTTTCTTTGACATAACGTGCTGTTCAAGGGTCAGATGTTAGAGAGAGAGTGTGTTTGGGTGAGTGAGAAAAGCAGCATGCCTTCAGCGCAGCAGTAGTGTTAAAGTGAACTGTGGAGTGCCGAGAGAGGCAGGTAGACGGTGGTGAGAGTGAGTGGAGAGCGACTGAGGGAGGGGGGAGGATTAGTGAACCATGGAAAAGGAAAGAAGGGAGGTGGTGCCCATGGAGGGGATCAGAGAAAGAAGCAAAGAAAACAGCCGGTTTCTATCATTTGGGAGCGGTCTTGTTCTTGGTCTCCGGCTGGCCCTACTCAGCAGGCTGTTGACAGGCAACTTCAATTGAGTATTGTTGTTGTGCACGTGGTAGGCGGATGCCGCCAGACCAGAGCCTCCTTCAGGGCAGCCAGGGCAGGTTTTTTTTTTGGTTTTTTTTGTGGGCTTTCTGTTCGAAAGAAAGCTGTACAGGAGAGGTTGGCAGCAGTGTGGAGCGATTCATGTTTCCGTACTCCTCTCCCTGGGTGGGTCGGTGTTTGCTGGGTGGGGGGGGGGGGTTCCGGGTGGCAGCGGTGGCAACCTGGGGGGGGGTGTAGGTGTGAGGTGTGGGGATTTTTTTTGGGGGGGGGGGGGGCTTTGCGAAGGGCAGATAGTGCGTCTCCAACCTTGTAATGGGACGTCATTTCGAGTGCTCCGCCCTCGACTGGAGTGTCATTGCTCCGCCCCCGACATCATCACGTTTGGCGCGTGGGCGGGGCAGACATGGAGCAAAAAAGTGGTCTCAGCCACCTCACTTTTAGAACGTTGGGAAAGTGAGGCTTCATTAGAACATTGGAGGTGCGTTTTATATAGAGAGATAAGAAGTCTTTGTTTTTCACTTCATGCTGAACTATTAATAGTCTGCCTTCTAACAACAGTATTTTTTTTTTTTAATAGAAAATTTGTTTCCACCAAATTACAAGTGCAAAAACATACGTCCAGAGGAACAGTCTTCCACTCCGTCCCCAACAGTATCAGGAGAACCTTATGTAACTTCAAAACGTTGTAGGGTATATTGTATAGAAGAGAAAATTAACACCATTTCCCCACAATTTCCTCCTAGGTGGTCCATTTGTAATCTGGGACTTTGCTGGGCAGATGGAATATTATTTCACACATTCCCTACTCCTGGCGACCAACAGCTCCAATGTCATTTACTGCCTGGTGTTCAGCCTTGAGAACATCGATTGTCACAGAGATGGGGGACAGCTGGAGTCACTGCATCAGGTACAGGGGAAGAAGGGAGAGCACCCACCATCACCGGGAGGGTTGGTAAACTGCATCAGGAACTGGAAAAGAGGAGGCGACGTACTCACTAACAAAGATAGAAGTAGCTGAATACACTACACTGAATAAGGGGGGGGGGGGGTTCCAAAGGGAGGAACTTGGGCCAAGCTACTGTGGGAGTGGGGGAAGCATCCACTGTCACTTCCATAGCGCTCTAGAAATGTTAAGTAGTAGTAGTAAATACAGAGGAAGGGAAGGGCCATAGGCAAACAAACACATTGTGCTCCATGCTGTAATATGTGGTCACTTTACTACTACTACTACTACTACTTAACATTTCTAGAGCGCTACTAGGGTTACGCAGCGCTGTACAAGTTAACAAAGAAGGACGGTCCCTGCTCAAAGGAGCTTACAATCTAAAGGACGAAGTGTCAAGTTGGGGCAGTCTAGATTTCCTGAGTAGAGGTATGGTGGTTAGGTGCTGAAGGCGACATTGAAGAGGTGGGCTTTGAGCAATGATTTGAAGATGGGCAGGGAGGGGGGCCTGGCGTATGGGCTCAGGGAGTCCGTTCCACGCATGGGGTGAGGCGAGGCAGAAAGGGCGGAGCCTGGAGTTGGCGGTGGTGGAGAAGGGTACTGAAAGGAGGGATTTGTCCTGAGAGCGGAGGTTACGGGTGGGAACGTAAGGGGAGATGAGGGTTGAGAGGTAAGGAGGGGCTGCAGATCGAGTGCATTTGTAGGTTAGTAGCAAAAGCTTGAACTGAATGCGGTACCTGATCGGAAGCCAATGAAGTGACTTGAGGAGAGGGGTGATATGAGGTAATATGTGGTCACTTTAAAACTCCCTAATCTCCGATGCCCCTTGGCTTTATCGCTGTCATCATCTCTCCCAGCTAATGGGGGACGTGAGAGATTGGCAGGTCTCATGAACCTCCAGGGCCCTGCACTGTTCTGACAGCAGAAGAAAGCTGACAGAAAGAGAAGGTAGTTACAGGTAAGAAGCACTACTTAACCCCAACTCCTACTTCTGGAGGACAACATACAGGGGGTGGGAAGGTTAGACAGATCAGGGTGTTGCAGCAGTTCTGCCCCCCTCCACTCCGCTACCTGCTGGGTGGCAGTTTACCTACTGGGATAGAAATCTGATGGCACAGCTCAGCACAATGATTGAGAACCATTACATTAGCGCATCTGACAGGATGTTTCCAAATAAGGTTTTTTAGGGATGGCAAGTTCGACATGTAAATGGATCCTCCATGTTGAACTTGGCATCCCTAAAAAAAATTCTTTGGAAACGAGTTTACCAGTTCATAAGTAGGCACGGGCATCCCTGAGGAAGATTTTGAAATGGGGATCCTTGTTGGGCGTGGCGAGCATCTACTGATATAACGAATCAGGTTGAAATAAGATAAGTTTGCCGTTGTTTGCTCTATATCCTGATGTTTTGAACGTGATGCGGTTTTTTTTTTTTAATGGCATCAGCTGTTGAAATTTAGGGGCTGTTGCTTTGGTTGCAGTGATTCCTTCTTAGTTGGGATGCCTATTGAATAACCTTTCCTCATTTCTATATAAGCGTTTTTTTTTTTTAAAACACAGTTTCAATTAATAAAGAACTTATACACAATTGCACTTAAATGTTAAAAAAAAGGAGGAACAGTTGTAGAGAGTGAGCTGCTTTTGCGGCAAGTCTCACTTAAAGTTAGCTTGGGTGAAAGGTCAGCCTATACTGAACTCATGCAGTTCCCTCTACACTTAAGTATTTATGGGGGGGGAAATATATATATATATATAATTCTCTTTTCAGAGGGTAGGTGAATCCTTTAGGCATCTGCTAGTTTACTTTACCAGGGATTGACTCTTTCCTAGTTTTATATTCAAAGGAGTGGCCTAGTGGTTAGGGTGGTGGACTTTGGTCCTGGGGAACTGAGTTCGATTCCCACTTCAAGCACAGGCAGCTCCTTGTGACTCTGGGCAAGTCACTTAACTCTCCATTCCTCATCGACCCTCCAGACCGGTCAAGACGCGTGGGTTATGCTCGCCTACCAGCAGAGGGAGACTGAGAACACTAACTTCAACTATGTACATATAACCTGTGCCCATCCCACAAAAGCCAGTATTTTCTCAGTCTCAGCAGAGGGTAGACAGGCAGCCTGTGCAGCTTGGCCGGTCTGGTAGGAGTCAATCAGTTGAGAGTTTTAGGCTGGTTTCCTGAGGAGCATCCCTGTGCCTGGAATTCTCTGTGTGCGGGGGGTTGGTGGTGCCGGTGGGGCCTGCCATTGTCCCCCCTGGGGTGTCACACCCGGGTGGCCGGGTCCCTCCCCCGAGCTAGCTCTCCAGTTTGGGCAGCTTTGTGCCTCGGCTGCAGTTTTTATATTGCAGCCTTGAGTGCCAGGGATTTAATAGCAGCAGGGCTCAAATTGTGCTGCAATAAAGTTAAAAAAAAAAAAAAAAAAGACCCAGACGGTGTGGAGAGCTGTGCAGCTGCACTCCGGAGTGCCGGAGCTGAGCAGTACGCCGTGGTGACCTGTGAGTGGCTTCTGTGGGGTGAGTTTCCCATTTCTTTTACCTTGGAGAGGTTTGTTTTTTTTGGCGCGAAGATGTCCACGAAGCCGCTTCGATGTCGGTCTTGCGCGCGTCGGGGGGTCGATGCGGTTGGCGGTTCCTGCCGCTTTTGCGGGGAACCGAAGTCTCAGGCCTCCGCCCCGCCGGTGTTAGCGGCGGAGCTTCCCGCGCCAGCCTTGCAGGAGGTTGCAGGAGCTTCGGTTAGCGGTGCAGCGGCGATCCCGGTTTTGGCGGGAACCGCCGCCATCTTGGATTCGGGCCCGAGAATTCCGGATTTAGTCAGCGGATCTCAGGGCAGCCCGGTGGCTGGTACTTCTGGAGGGGACGTTTCGGGAAGGATGGGTTTCCCTCCGGAGTTTGTTTGGTCCTTATTTCAGGCCTGGCAGGCGGGACCGTCGCGCACGGAGCCCCTTAGTCTGGGGGCGGGCTTGAGCGCTAAGAGGCCACGTGTTGAGTGGGCTGAGGACTTGGACTGTTTTTCTCCTCCAGAGTCAGAGGGCGACTTTAGTCCCCTGGAGGAGGAGGAGGGGTCCTTGTCCGGCCCAGAGAGAGAGACAGTGCCCGGGGAGGATCCGTCGGTGGTCCGCATTTTTCACAGGGAGGAATTGGCGGATCTTATTGAGCAGGTGTCTGCTATGCTCAAATTTGACCCGGCAGTAGATCCAGCTCCCTCTGAGAAGCAGGACCCGCTAGTTAAGGGGATCCGAAGGGTCTCTCGGACTTTTCCTATGAATGCGGATCTTAGAGAGATGGTAACGCAGGAATGGCTCTCGCCGGAGGCACCGTGTAAGGTGGCACGGGCCATGGCTAAGCTCTATCCCCTTCCGCAGGAAGATAGAGATTCTTTAAAGCCTCCGACTGTGGATGCTGTAGTGACGGCGGTGACTAAGGCTACTGCAATTCCTGTAGATGGAGGGGCTGCCTTGAGGGACCCTCAAGACAGGAAATTGGAGACTTTTCTGAAGCGCAGTTTTGATTTATCGGCGCTGGCTTTGCAGGCTTCAGTTTGTGGAGGTCTGGTGGCTCGGGCATGTTTCCGCTGGGCTGAGCGGCTGCTAGATGCTCCGCAGGTTGATAGAGCCGCCTTAGTGCAGGATTTGGCAAAGTTGGAGATGGGCTCGTCCTTCTTGGCAGATGCGCTCTATGATTTGTTACGTGCCTCGGCGAAGAATATGACCCTCGCAGTGGCGGCTCGGAGGGCCCTGTGGTTGCGGGGCTGGCTGGCAGATGCCGCGTCCAAGGCAAAGTTGTGTTCACTTCCCTTTAAGGGCGCTTTGCTTTTTGGAGACGAGTTGGATAAGTTGGTTAGGGGTCTTGGTGATACTAAGATCCCGCGGCTTCCAGAGCTTCGGCCTAAGGCGTCTAGGGGCTCTGCAGTGCGAGGCCGTTTTCAGGAAGCTAGACGGTATCGGCCGGGTAGGTCCTCGGGGGGGTTCCGGGGTCGTTATTTTCAGAGAACCCAGCCCTTTCGTGGGGGCCGCCGGGGGGGGCGAGCTGCCTCTTCGGGAGCGGCCAGCATGTCCCGTGGGTCGCAATGATGGTTTGGGGGTCCAGCCTCTGGTTCGTGTGGGGGCTCGCTTACGCTTGTTTTACCAGAGGTGGGCCCAAATCACGTCAGACCAGTGGGTGCTGCAGATAGTGCGAGACGGGTACGCGCTGGAGTTCAACGGTCCTCTGTCCGATTTCTTTCTCGTCTCTCCCTGTCATTCAAGGCGCAAGGCAAGGGCAGTGCGAGACACTCTGTCACGTCTGGTAGAGTTAGGCGCTGTGGTGCCTGTTCCGCCAAAAGAACGAGGGACCGGTTGTTACTCCATTTACTTCGTGGTGCCAAAGAAAGAGGATTCTTTTCGGCCCATTTTAGACCTCAAGAGGGTCAATGCGGCTCTAAAGATTCCTTCCTTTCGGATGGAAACGTTGCGCTCGGTCATTGTAGCGGTTCAGGAAGGGGAATTTCTGACTTCATTGGATTTGACAGAAGCTTATTTACACATCCCCATTCTAGAGGCGCACCAGCGTTTTCTTCGTTTTGTGGTGTTAGGGAGTCACTTTCAGTTTTGTGCGCTCCCGTTCGGCCTGGCTACGGCTCCTCGCACTTTCTCCAAGGTGATGGTGGTCGTGGCAGCGGCTTTACGGTTGCAGGGCATTTTGGTGCATCCGTACCTCGACGACTGGTTAATTCGAGCCAAAACGCAGGCGGAGAGCGAGGAGGCTACCGCCCGGGTGGTGACCTTTTTGCAGTCGCTGGGTTGGGTTGTCAATCTAGCCAAGAGTCACCTAGTTCCGTCACAGTCTCTAGAATATCTGGGAGTTCGGTTCGACACGGAGCGAGGCCGGGTGTTTTTGACGGCTCCGCGCATTTCCAAACTGCAACTTCAGATACGTCAGCTCCGAGCTCAGAGGGCGCCTGCGGCACGGGAGTATCTTCAGGTGTTAGGTCTGATGGCTGCGGCTATAGAGGTAGTACCTTGGGCCAGGGCCCACATGAGACAGTTGCAGAGCTCGTTGTTGACTCGTTGGTCCCCTCAGTCCCAGGAGTTGGAGGAGCGGTTAGCGCTGCCGGAGAGGGTTCGGCGCAGCCTCCGCTGGTGGCTTCACACTCCGAATCTAGCGAAGGGTATGCCGCTAGAGGTGCCAAATTGGGTGGTACTGACCACGGATGCGAGTCTGTTAGGCTGGGGGGCGCATTGTCTAGGGCAGGTGGCCCAAGGGCGATGGACGTCGGAAGAGGCGTCATGGTCCATCAATCGCCTGGAGACTCGAGCAATTCGGTTGGCTCTTCGGTCCTTCCAGAGTCTGCTAGAGGGCAAGGCGGTCAGAGTTCTTTCCGACAATGCCACGGCCGTAGCTTATGTGAATCGGCAAGGGGGGACGAAGAGCCCAGGATTAGCTGTAGAGGCAGCGGAGCTGTTGGGGTGGGCAGAGGCTCATCTTCAGGCTCTTTCGGCAGGCCACGTAGCAGGAGTGGACAATGTGGACGCGGATTATCTGAGCAGGCACATGTTGGATCCCGGAGAGTGGGCTCTCCATCACTCAGTGTTCGAGCGGATAGTGTTGCAGTGGGGTCGGCCGGTGTTGGATCTCATGGCATCGGCCGACAATGCGCAGGTCGCGCGGTACTTCAGTCGTCGAAGAGATGCTCGAGCCGAGGGTCTCGACGCGTTGGTTTTGCCGTGGCCGACTCAGCAGTTGCTCTATGTGTTTCCGCCGTGGCCGCTGGTGGGCCGCGTGGTGCAGCGGATCGGGCGTCATCCCGGCTTAGTGATTCTGATAGCGCCCAATTGGCCTCGTCGGCCATGGTACGGAGATCTGGTGCGGTTGTTAGTGCAGGATCCTTTTCCCCTGGGGTCTCAGGTGAGACTGGTGCAGGGGCCGATCGAGATGGCCGACCCCTCTCCATTCTTGCTTACGGCTTGGCTCTTGAAAGGCACAGATTGAGAAAGAAGGGTTTCTCGGCCAGAGTCATTGATACAATGTTGCGATCGCGTAAGAAGTCCACGTCGTTGGCTTATGTGCGGGTGTGGCGCATCTTTGAGAGTTGGTGTCTTGAACGGAATGTTGTCCCTTTGCGGGCTTCGGTGATGGAGGTTTTGGAGTTTTTGCAGGATGGTTTGGACAGGGGGCTCTCCCTTTCTTCCCTGAAGGTGCAGGTTGCTGCCTTGTCTTGTTTCAGAGGTAAGATTGCAGGAGTGTCCTTGGCAGCTTCTCCGGACGTAGGGCGGTTCCTGAGGGCAGTGAAGTTGATTCGGCCGCCCCGTCGTCCGATGGTTCCGCCTTGGGATTTGAATTTGGTCTTGGAGACTCTGGTGGGTCCTCCATTTGAACCATTGGCGTCCATCACATGTAAGGATCTTACCTTGAAAACAGTTTTTCTGGTGGCCATTGCTTCCGCTCGGAGAGTGTCAGAGTTGCAAGCCTTGTCTTGTAGGGAGCCTTTTCTGTCCTTTGCGAAAGAGAAAGTGACTTTGAGGACGGTTCCTTCCTTTGTTCCTAAGGTGGTTTCAGCGTTCCATGTGAATCAAGTGATTTCGTTACCGGTGTTGGGGGATCGTTCGGGGGATGCCTCTCAGCGTCGGTTGGTTAAGTTGGATGTTCGGCGCGCCTTGCGGTCCTATTTGAGCAGAACGCGAGATTTCCGGGCTTCGGATAGGTTGTTCATTTTGTTTGTAGGTCCCAAGAGAGGAGCTGCGGCCTCCAAGGGGACTCTGGCTAGGTGGTTGAAGGAGGCTATTGCCTCGGCTTATTTGTTGAGGCAGCGTGCGGTGCCCCCGTTACTTAAGGCGCATTCAACTCGGGGGGTGGCTGCTTCCTGGGCGGAGAGTAGTTTTGTTCCTCCGCAGGATATTTGTAAAGCAGCGGCATGGTCGTCCATTCATTCCTTTGTGAAGCATTATAGGATTGATGTGCAGGCAAAAGAGGATGCATGTTTTGGAGCGGCTGTGCTGTCTTCTGCGTTTCGAGGGTCCCACCCTTAAGTTTCTACTGCTTTGGTACTTCCCACGCGTCTTGACCGGTCTGGAGGGTCGATGAGGAAGGTGAAATTAGGCCTTACCTGCTAATTTTCTTTCCTCGAGACCCTCCAGACCGGTCAAGAGCCCGCCCTATGGATTTCAGAGATATTGTTCGTATCAGAAGTATTTGAGCCGTGTTCTGCTATGACTATTCCTTTTATCTTTCATTGGGTCGGAGAGTTTTCTTCGTCCATAATACTTGACAGAGCGGGGCGCTTGACGTTCCGTCTGTCTGAGCACACTGTTGGTGTTGACTATTGGTTTTCCAGGTACAGGGGTTTTTTCTAGATTCAGAGTTCAGGTTGCAGGGGGTTTTTCTCTGCTTTGCTAAGTGTATACTGGCTTTTGTGGGATGGGCACAGGTTATATGTACATAGTTGAAGTTAGTGTTCTCAGTCTCCCTCTGCTGGTAGGCGAGCATAACCCACGCGTCTTGACCGGTCTGGAGGGTCTCGAGGAAAGAAAATTAGCAGGTAAGGCCTAATTTCACCTTGCCCCATGTAAGCCGCATTGAGCCTGCCATGAGTGAGAAAGCGCGGGGTACAAATGTAACAAAAATAAAATAGATACTGTTGGAGATTCTACATGGAATGTTGCTACTATTGGAGATTCTACATGGAATGTTGCTAGCAACATTCCATTGTAGAAGGCTGCACAGGCTTCTGTTTCTGTGAGTCCTGCACGTGCAGGACGTCAGACTCGCAGAAGCCTGCGCGGCCACATTGGTGATCTGCATGTAGAATCTCAAATAGTAGCAACAGGGGAGGAGTGGCCTAGTGGTTAGGGTGGTGGACTTTGGTCCTGAGGAACTGAGTTCGATTCCCACTTCAGGCACAGGCAGCTCCTTGTGACTCTGGGCAAGTCACTTAACCCTCCACTGCCCCATGTAAGCCGCATTGAGCCTGCCATGAGTGGGAAAGCGCGG